>NC_138775.1:107139476-107613237 GCF_965119305.1 Pelophylax lessonae
ACCAATCAAATTATTTCTTAAATTACTACGCAGGATCTTTAGTCTTTTACCATGGAATATTTGCAGCTACCTTCAGGTGATTGGACACTGGCAAAAAAAAAAAAAAAAGCTGCAGGGATATTCTTTATATCACCCCTCCCACTGCCAGCTAGCCTTAGTTTTGTAGCAAGCAATAGGGTGATCATAAAAGAACAAATGGAGAGGGTTCTGTGCCCTGTATTTTATTGCAAGAGATTTTATTAGTAAGTCAAAATCCTCTTCTCTTAGTCATGAAGTATAGGACACCATGGGATGACCAAAATAAATTCAACTGAAGGGTGGGCAACACAGGCTCAACAGACTCAAACAGCAGCTTGTAGCAGTTTATGCCTGAACATGCACCTGGTAAACTTAAACATGTGAATACAATATCAAGTAAAATCCTTCTGTATCTTACAAACAGATAGCTGATCCTGAAATATACATGAATCAGGAACAGACCAATCCTCCTAGACAGGAAAAGGAGGAACCCTAAAACATAAGCTTTAATGATTAGTTGCCTAATCCATCTAGCAATGGTGAAGCAAGAAGCAGGAGGTTCCCTGTGGGAACTGTCAGGAAGCACAAATAGGGGATCCAATTGCCTAAAAAACTCTAGCTAATAGGTAGACTCACACCATGTACTACATCAAGACAGTGGAGTGAAATTTATTTTCGATGTTTAGAAGCAGGACATACGAAGGTAAAGACAATGTCATGGTTGATGTGGAAGGAAGAAACCGGCTTAGGGAGAAAAGAAGCTCTAGACCTCAGGATGCACTATGTTCACTGGACTTTTACCATCCACTTTCTTTCTTGCCTCATAGAATGATGATAGATTAGCCTGACAAGAACCCTTAACATAAACTCACGCTGGTAGTATTTTGTGAAACCTTTTTTGCAAATTATTGAACCTCACGCCTTTGTTAGGCTGAAAGGTCTGTAGTTTCTTAGAATACATCATTTTTTGTAATTTGGTACCACATTTGCTCTTCGTAAATCAGTTAGACAGCTTACTGACTGGAATGGTACCAACATTTAGAAATAGCCTGAAAAGCATTGAAACAAAAATTTGTGTATTACGGGTGCAATATATAGGCAATTGCATTGTTTACAGGAAAAATAGCCTAGGCTATATACAGCGCTTGCCTCAAATTAATCAAAATGACTATAAATTATTATATTATTATTAGCCACTGGAAAAAAGGAATCCATGTTATGAAAGTCACAAACCTTTGATTATTGAGCACGAAGCACTTTGCACTTGATCACCATTTGAAGAGACTTTATTTATTTATATTATTTATTTGTGGGACTATACAAATTTTATGTGCCTTAATTGCTTTGAATTTCACTTAATATTGCACTGAATATTACCACTATTCGTTTATACATCAATTTATATTTTTAATAATAAAATAAATAATAATAATAATTTAAAGTCATTTTGATTAATTTGGGGCAAGCGCTGTATATAGCCTAGGCTATTTTTCCTGTCACACATTATTCACTTTGCAGCAGCTGCCATACACTATTTATTCATTTATTTAATTTATGTATTAATTTAATTATTTTTATAATCCATTCATATTGGTTTTTAGCAACCTTTTTTCCTAGGCGCGGGGGAGATACACTTTTTAGCCTAGTGTTATCTTTTTTCTAATTGCATTGTTTACCCTGAACCCTATGTACAGAAGTATGGACTTTTAAATATGGAGCTGGAGGAAATGCTGGCTGGACTACATTTGCTGTGATATCACCTCCCTGCTTCTGGCTCGCTTCACGAAGTCTCTCTGCTGCAGGTAGTTTGGTAGCTGGGTAGTATTTCTAATGAATGATTCAGTAAAAGAATGACACTACATAAAAAAAAAACAAAAAAAACAACACTACTGGTTCCTTTGTGATGTAGGGGATGGCAAGTGAAACCACAGTGCACAGCTCTCCGTCATGGTGTCAGGTGGGACTTGTAGCATTTCCATTTTTCTTTTACAAAGGCATTCCAACACTTTCAGAAGTGTCAGACAGATAAGATGTTGTATTTAGGGAAGCTTTAAACACAGCAGACTTTAAAAGGCATGGACAATAGCACAAGTACTGATGCTTTTCTTTGCGGGCTTAGCTTCTTTTTAGGTTTCTGAAATAGCAACAGAGCATTTGTACATTATATATTGACTGCAACAACACACTGTCGCAACTAAAAAATACTATAAGAATAAACAAACTATCCCGATGACACTATTGACACTATCTATGCAAAGGAAAGAATGCCTCAGAGTCAACTTACTACATATTTGGCTTTATTGAACTGAGCCCAACAAGTCAGAATTCTGAAAGTCTACCTGGAAAGCACATTTTATATGCAAGGCAGAGCACATTAGAGTTTGTGAATATTTCTTACTGCATTTGTGTACAATAATTTGGATAAATTAAACTTACTTTAGTCCAATACAAATAAGAGAACGCAATTTGACATCCATCTGTGCATGAGCTGCATCATGACTCACATTTACAGACTGTACCCCCTAGAAAAAAAAAACAGTGCAACAGGAAATAAAAGCTTTTCCTTTTGAAAAGTACAAATAAAAATACCTATGTAATTTAATAGGAAACAATGGTAAAGAAAGAGGGTAAAAAAAGAGGAAGTTGGTACTTCAAAAGGTTTTGCAAGAACCATATTTAAACATGTACCTATAGCCAGGCTGTGGACATTCAAATATTGACATATTCATAACAGTCAGTAAATGTAGCCTGCATGTGTAGAAAATTCCTGTTGTAGGCACAGTGGAACAATTCATTCTAAGGCTCAATTGCACACTAGCTTAGAAAATGCTCCTAAGAGCAGCTTTTGAGCAGTTTCTTTTCTTCTGCTTCTAGAAGCAATTATTGTTATCCTATGTCCATGCACACTATTTTAGTCTTTTTTTTTAAATATATGTTTGTTGAGTTTTTAAAGATATAAAAACACAAAACAGAACAATAACGGCAACACAGTGCCTGGTCCAAATAATAAACAATCTTTGTTCAACTATCTCACGTCTCTTATGATCATTTATCAGTTAGAAAGAATAAAGCACAAGTGTTATAGTATCAGTGAATACAATAACTGCCAGAGAGTGGTAAATAACAGATAATAACACAGTCAAAACTGATTTGAGTGGCATAGAGAGTCAGTGTCAAAGAACTTACTATCCACTTGCCCCAAACTTTGTTAAATGTCTTGACTCTTTTGCATTGTTCGAAGATAAGTCTATACAAGGGGACGGAGTGATAAACCAATTTTAGCCACTGGAACCATATAGGTGACCTCAGTTCTTTCCAGGACAGTAAAAGGGACTTTCTCGCATAGAAATATAGGATTCAAAGCAGTCTCTTGGCATGAGAGGGAATTGTAAGATCGCCAAAGATGCCAAAAAGGCAGTTCTTGGGATTCACTACATTAGGTAAACCCAGGGCAGAGGAAATAAGAGAGTTTATGTTTACCCAGAAGTTGTGAACCACAGAGCAGGTCCAGAAACAGTGCATAAAGTCAGCAACCTGGCCACAGCCTCTGAAGCATTCAGCTGTGGGAGATAAGCCAATCTTACTTAGTCTGGCAGCTGTGAGGTTGGATGGTGGAAAATCTGAAGTTGAATAATATGGTCTTTGGATGAAATAACAGAGGTTTTATAGGTATCACTAAACTCGGTCCTGTCTGCTACTGTAAGGGGTATGTCTAGGGATGTCCATTTCCCTGGACCCTTTTGGAATCTGGGATTAGACTCAGTCATGAGGGCAGAGTAATAGGCGGAGATAAGTTTAGTGGGGTCTGATCGCCTCAATGAAATAAAGTGCAAATAGGTTGATAAAGGCGCTACCTATAAATAACAAAGTGCTAGATAGGATGGTGTACCAAACAAATGGTGAAACCAGAAAATATAAATATAAAGTGCACAAGTGACAATGTTACCCCAATGGACCCCAAAGTGCTATGTGCAATAAATAGACAGAAAGTGGAGAAGCAGTGATAAGTTTATTTCAAATCAAAAACACTATACAGTGCAAATTCCATTGGGGGTATGGTGCTCACAAGAGCTCAAATAAGTATGTAATAAATATATAAAAAGTGACAAATTAAATAGATGAAGAAGTTCTTCCTGAAAGTGCTGTGTGCAATAATGATAAAGGAAATATTGGTGGAATATAGATAAAAAAAGGGAATTCCAATGAAAATGATTAAAGATGCATCCACCTGTGTGACCACTAGGTGTCGCACTTTTCATACAACCTGTTTGTTGCGATTTGCAATGATGTAAAGCAGGTTAAGTTTCTGGGGTTACCTCCAGTCTAGGTGAGCAGAATTCAGACTGTGTGCTCAAAAGAAGAGGAAGCCCCATGATGCAGTATACAAGTGCAATCCAATGACAGAAATAAGTAGTGACTCACGGTGTAGGCTGGTCGAGATCAGTGTGCTAGCCGGGAAGCTTCCGCGTTCCACGGCTCGGGCTCCAAAGACCGGAAGTGACTTATGACGTTTTAGACTCCACCCTACGCGTTTCGTCAGAGGACGTCTGCTGGAGCTTTTTTATTAAATTTCAAACAAGGTAAATAAAAGCTTACAAAGTGTCCAACAGTCGGACAATGCAAAAACAAGACAAGATAGCAGTGTTCATACGTTAGTAGAGACATTTGTCTAGTGCAGTTAATCATAAATAACATAAGATCAATAAGGCAACAGTGTGACAAATAAGCCGCCACCCGGAGCAGCAAGGTACAAGTGCGTCCCATAACTTTCCCTGAGGTTAGTGCATGGTGAGACCTGGATTCGGACACCCCCAATGGGAGCAACAACTGTGTCCCCGTCCAGGTCCCATCAAGGTGCCAGAGAGCATTACCAATAGAAAGGTGATGACCCAATGGTGGTCACGGGTGAAAGGTGTGAACACCTAGGCAGTAGTCGACCATTGGAGAAAACGAGGAGCAAAAATAACAACATGAAGTGTGGAGAAAGGGTTCAGACATACAATAAAAAGAAAAAAAGGGGGGGGGGATGAAACCAAAAAAAAAAAAAAAGAAAAGTACAAAAAAAACACCAAACATGTCAATGATAAATCGTCATCAAGAGAACAGTAAGAACTCGGGCTGCACCCTTTTTAGGGTGTGTTTTCGGGAACTGCCCACACCAGGCTGACCATACGTTCGAGAATCTTTAAGAGAACCATTGCGAAAGGCAAAGAATTCCTAGGAAGCAATGTGTCTGCACTCTTCCATAGGAGCAATGTGTCTGCACTCTACTAATTACGTCTGTGACATTTGGTGCCTCAAGAGACTTCCATTTAGATGTGATAGCTAGCCGTGCTAGAATATGGGTTATAATTGGTCTGTGTTGTTTGGGAAAACTATCAATTTGTAAATTCAAGATCGCAAGATCCGCTTTAAGTGAGAAAATCAAACCTGTGACTTGGGCTATCAGTCTGGCCACAGCGTTCCAAAAGCTACGAAGGCATTTGCAGCCAAACATTATATGTAGTAAGGTGCCTGTGCCGTCGCAGCCTCCTCTCCAGCACAAGTCAGAGGACTGAGTGAACATGCGGTTCAAGCGTACAGGGGTTAAGTAACTCCTATGAAGAAGTTTCATGGCCAGTTCCCAATGATTCGTGCAGTGGGATGCTTTGAGAATAGAAAGCGAGGCTAGTCCCCACTCTTTAGGGGTATATGTAGTCTGAAGACCCTTTTCCCAGTTAAGCATACTCGCGGTTTTATTGGATTTAGACCGGGTTTGTAAGTAGGTATAAAACCACAAAATGCCTTTTGGTTTGTGTAGCCGTGAGGTCAGGTATTGCCATACCGCAGATGGCAAGGAGCAGGTAGTCTCAGGATAGCTAACATGATAGTATTTAAGTTGAGCATTTGCATAGTAATGGGACCTATTAGCTTGTGCAAGGTAGGTTCGGTAGGAGGTGTTTTTAAGGTCAGTCCCCATGGGGATTTTCAAGGACGGAATTAGGAACTCATACATGGCTAGGGAAAGCTCTATATTATGAGTGGTGATGTGACTTTGGAGGCGGAAGGAAACAGCCCTCCAGAGTAGCATCTATGGATGGGAAACTGGGGTAATATATTGGTCTATTTAGGGTAGTAGCTAACAGTAAGGAGGGGAGAATCGCCTTTTCGATGGAAACCCACAGCTTATCCGTGGAGGGCTCGAACCAAGCTTGTAATTGATCCAGAAGGGCTACTTGATAGTAATTGCGTAAGTTGGGAAGGCCAGGACCCCCCGTCGTTTTTGAACGAGCATTATGGAAAATGGGATTTTGGCCAACTTGCCCTTCCAGAGGAGGTGGCGGAGCATATGGTTTAGAGAATTAAAGTAGGACATCGGGATATGGACCGGTACCGTACGAAAATAATAAAGAAATTTTGGCAAAGTTTGCATCTTAAAAGCAGCTACCCTGCCTAGCCAGCTAAGTTACATAGTAGGTGAGGTTGAATAAAGACAATAGTCCATCCAGTTCAACCTGTGTAGGTGTGTGTGACTGTCATCATCTAACATAGCCCTTAATCTCCTGATCCTTGAGATGTAAGTCTAAGAGTCTTTTGAAAGTCACCATACTACCCGCAGAAACCACCTCTTGTGGTAGACAATTCCACAATCTTGTAGCCCTAACAGTAAAGAACCCTCCTCGTTGCCTGAGGTTAAAACGCTTCTCCTCTAATCGCATTGTATGTCCTCGAGTCCTCAAGCAATTCCTTCGAATAAACAGCTTTTTTTCTAAGCTGAGATCCCCATTAAGATATTTATAAATTGCTATCATGTCCCCTCTCAGACGTCTCTTCTCCAGGGAAAATAAAAGTTCATGATTAGCAATGTGTTCCAGATCCGATTTGATCTTATTCAATAGAGTGAGATAGTTCTGCTTGAATGTGTCTTTTGATGGGGAAGTGAGAGTGATCCCGAGGTAAGTTAGTTTTTTTTTAACCCAATTAAAGGGGAACGAGGCTTTAAGTGAACGTAAAGTGAAGGCGGGTACGTGTAAGGGTAGGCAAGAGGATTTGGCGACATTAAGTTTGTAATAGGAGATACGACCAAAGGATTCCAAAAGTTCAGATGCGAATTTAAGTGAAGTGGCCGGGGATGTAAGGGTGAGGACTACATCGTCAGCAAACAATCCCAACTTGTGCTCCTTGGCACCCACAGAGATGCCTTTGATACCTTCATGTTGCCTAATGGCTTCCGCCAGGGGCTCCATCATCAACGTAAAGATGATAGGAGATAAGGGGCACCCCTGGCGCGTGCCATTGGTGATATGGAATTTCGTGGACATTGCCGCTGACGTATAGACATAAGCTGAGGGGGTAGTATAAAGAGCTGTGATTGCTGACAAGATAGGGCCAGTAAAACCAAACCGCTGGAGAGTAGTCTTTAAGTAACCCCAGTGTATGCGGTCAAAAGCATTTTCGGCATCAAGCGTCAAAAAGGCTGTTGGTGTCCAACTCTGTTCAGCAAGTTTAAGCAAGCTAAGCATCCTACGGGTGCTGTCAGGGGCCCTTCACAAATCCGACCTGGTCTGGGTTGATTAAAATAGGAGTGATGGGGGCTAGTCTATTGGCGAGAATTTTCGCATATATTTTAATATCGCTATTAAGCAGAGAAATGGGACGGAAATTGTCAGGAGTGTCTGGTTTCTTACCAGGTTTTGGCAGGGCAACTATAACTGCTTCCACCATCTCTGCGGGAAACAGCGTGGAAGAAAGGACTGCGTTGAACATAGGGAGCATATGGGGGACTAAGATATCTTCAAACGTTTTTTAGTACTCTGCTGATATACCATCTGCTCCTGGAGACTTGTGCGCGGGCAACGAACGGATCACCGCAGAGATTTCAGTCGCAGTAACCGGCTCGTTCAACCCGCGCAGAACCTCCTCCGATAGGACTGGGAGATTCAGGGGTTTCAGAAACTCCAAAATGGAGCTCCTGGAGGGCTGTGTAGTGTCAGGGTCCGTTAGTAGATTATAAAGATTAGTGTAATATTTACTGAACGCATTGGCAATTTCAGTAGGGTGATAAACTAATGTGTCCGTGGAGGGATCTTTGATATTAGCTAGTCTAGTGCTTGCCTGTTTTTTACGGAGATAGTTGGCCAAGAACTTCCCAGCTTTATTACCATGGGAATAATAAGTAGCTCGTGTCCTCCTAAGATGGAGTTGGTGTTTTTCCATGAGGTGCGTCTTAAGGTTATGTCTACATTGGAGTAGCTCCGACGTATTCACAGTAGGGTCTATCTTATTTTGCCTTTCTAAGGTTTTAAGTGTTGACAACAGTGTATTGAGGGCTTGCAGCTTACGCTTTTTTCCTCTAGAGGCCATTTGCAGTTGTATTCCCCTACTGAAGGCCTTGTGGGCATTCCACAGGGAGAACACATCCGTGTCAGGCAGATCATTCAAGAAAAAATAGTCCACCAGTTGAAGAGGCAAGTGATCTCTCAGGTCAGGTTTGGAGAATAAGGACGTGTTGTTGCGCCAAAGATGAACAGGGGTAGTTTTAACACGCTCCTCCAATTGAAGAGAGATCGGAGCATGGTATGTACAGTCACCGAAATAGCATGTGGGACCAAGGTAACATCAGACAAAAACAGATCGATTCTATAATATGACCTGTGGGGAGCCGAATAATAGGTATAGTCCCGGTCCGTAGGATTTAGGCATCTCCACAGGTCATGCAAGTCATACTCATGGAGCAATGGGCGGAGTTCAAGTCTAGGACACTTCTGTGGATTAGAACAGTCTAGGACAGAGTCAGTTATGCAATTAAAGTCTCCACCCAGTAGTACTGAGCCCAGTTTGCATGCGTTAACCTTTTTTAAGAGTGAACGCAGGAACAAAATTTGCCCCGAATTTGGGGCGTGCACAGTAACCAAAGTATATTTAGCATTATTTAAAGTACAGTTCAGGATCAAGAATCTTCCTTTAGGGTCCTCATAGGAGTCCTGCAACTGAAAAGCAACTGAGCTGTTAACAGCAATAAGTACCCCTCCTTGTTTTTTAGATCCTGAAGCTGTAAAGACATGGGGGAAACGTTTATCCGTACAGCGGGGGTGCTTTGTGGCAATAAAGTGCGTCTCTTGGATAAAGAGGACGTCTGCTTTCAAAGTCCTAGCGTCCTGCCACATAGCCCGCCTGTGAAAGGGACTGTTCAGGTCATGTACATTTAGAGAGACAAAGTTAAGCACCATAGGGACATAGTATGAGAGAGATGGGTACTAGTAGCCATGACTTGCATAAACCATAAAAGGGTACAAACAATATACTTGCTGTGCCAATTCCGGGCCAGAGTCGTGTACAACTAGGTTCATACCGGCAAAACAGCCACGAGTGATGTGACATTCCAGCAGTGACATCAATTCCAACGATGTAGGAAGGCGGTGGTGAAGGAAAAAAAAAGAAAAAAACAGACAGAAAAAAAAAAAAAAGGGACAACAACAAAAACAGTCAAACAGTTAAAAAAATGGCGGAGGTAAACCTCCTTATTCGAAACAGTCCGCATAACAGTGGTGGGGTAAATTCTCCACAGCCAAGCCTGCAATCACTGCAGGGAAAGGGTATCCACGCGGCCTTGAGGGCCTAAGGCAGGGCAGCAAAGCAATTTTCAGTCTGGCCTAACTTGTCGCCATTCCGGATCGACTCGGCTGGGTCTCGCTGGTTTAGTAGGGAGGTTGCCATCCGGGGGAAGTCCCCACTTCCTAGCCAGGAGAAGACCTTCCTCCAGTGATCTGATCGCATAGGTTCTGCCGTCTTTAGTCACCAAGAGCTTGGTTGGGAAGCCCCAGGAGTATGTCAGTTGATTGTTGTGTAAAAGTTTAGTCAAGGAAAGAAGTTTCTTGGGGGCTTGCATGGTATGTTGTGACAGGTCAGCATAAACAGCAATGCCAGTGTAGGGTTCAGGGAGGGCGGGAGTCTGTCTAGCAAAGCGCATCAAATCGTCCTTGACATGAAAAAAGTGTATTCTTGCGATCACATCGCGGGGTACCTTGTCAGGGAGGAAGCTCGGCTTCGGGAGTCTGTGGGCACGATCCACTGTGATTTCCCCAGCCAGGGTATCGAGTAGTAGGTCTTGGATGAAGCGCTGGACATAGTGCCGCAGTTCTGATGGTGGGATGGACTCTGCCACCCCCCGCAGCTTAACATTACTCCTGCGGGACCTGTCCTCCAAGTCCGCAAGTTTGCATTTAAGCATGTCCATCTCCTCATCCCTATCATTGTGGGCATCCACAAGCTCATTATGGGCAGTAGTGAATTCCGCCATCTTGTGCTCCACCTGGTCCATCCGACTCCCCACCTCCCCATGTTCTAATTTCATGCGGGACACACACTCCAGCAGAGCTCTCTGCATGGAGCCTTGGAAGGTGATCAACATGTCTTTCATGACAGTATCTTTCAGCGGTTGGCCTGTAGTAGGGAAGTCCTGAACGTTATCATGAAACTCCAGGGTGCTGTCAGAGGTTGAAGCCTGCTCTGTCCCCGGCATAGGTATGGGCCTCAGAGCGCTGAGGGGCCGATTTCTGGGGGCTCTGGTGGGGAGTGCGGCTCATCGAGGAGTTGGGGCTACCATGCTGGGATCTGTAGTCCGCACCTGTCATCCCTCCGGACTTGGGAGCCCGGACTGGTGGAGTCGCGGCACTGTGGAGAAGTCGTGGCGCCATCTTGGGATGTCGGTGTGCTGGCGGAGTAAAAAAACTCTGTTAACTTGCGGGGGCTGCCGTCCGTTTTTCTCTTCCCCATGATCCGAGAAGGTGAAGGGGGTAAAGGGCTGCCTCACCAGGTCATGGATCACTGTCCTTCATCGCTGATGTTGCGGATTGGCACGGAGCTCTCCTCTCAAGCGGCCATCTCCTTCAGCCGCCGGCCACACCCCCGGGGCTTCCTCTTCTTTTGAGCACACAGTCTGAATTCTGCTCACCTAGACTGGAGGTAACCCCGGAAACTTAACCTGCTTTACATCATTGCAAATCGCAACAAACACGTTGTATGAAAAGTGCGACACCTAGTGGTCACACAGGTGGATGCATCTTTTATCATTTTCAATGGGATTCCCTTTTTTTATCTATATTCCACCAATATTTCCTTTATCATTATTGCACACAGCACTTTCAGGAAGAACTTCTTCATCTATTTAATTTGTCACTTTTTATATATTTATTACATACTTATTTGAGCTCTCGTGAGCACCATACCCCCAATGGAATTTGCACTGTATAGTGTTTTTGATTTGAAATAAACTTATCACTGCTTCTCCACTTTCTGTCTATTTATTGCACATAGCACTTCAATTTGTTCATGGCACATTGTCTGATTCAGGACAATAATTGGGTATTCTCCCAGTCCATTGGGGTAACATTGTCACTTGTGCACTTTATAATCATATTTTCTGGTTTCACCATTTGTTTGGTACACCATCCTATCAAGCACTTTGTTATTTATAGGTAGCGCCTTTATCAACCTATTTGCACTTTATTTCATATCTAACCCCTATCACCAAGGGGTTTGGTTGTTGGCAGCTTACACCTCTATACATTTCACTATATATACATTGTTTATAAACTCCATAGCGCTGGTCACCCTTGTCTCTTTACTGATCGCCTCAATAATTTCTCCAGGGGAGGTACCTGGAAATGGTTATCTAGGGAACCAAATTGTGCAAATACAGCACGGCAGAATTGGTAGTAGTAAAATAAGAAAGTACATGGTAAATCAAAGTCCACACGCAAGTGATAGAATGTTTTAAAATCCTGTGCAGTGAAGAGATGGCATAAAATTTTCAAACCATTTGGCAGACCACCTTTGTGGGACAGGAAGGGAGTATAGCTCTGGAAGGCTAGGATTAAACCACAAAGGGTTATTGGGGGATGCCAGCCACGAATCAGTGAAGACTTTGGCCACAATGGACTTAAATAAGGATAGGGATGTATGTAGAAGTGACGTACCTGGGCAGGCTGGAACACAGCGTCTATAGATATTATTGTGGAGAGTCTCTATGGAGGAGGCAATGGCCACCTCAGTGACAATGCAAGTATTGGTGGAGGCTGGATGCAACGAGTCATGGATATGGACTAGTTGAGAGGCCAAAAAGTATAGGAAAAAATTAGGAAATGCCAAGCCAGCCATGTGAGTTGGAAGTTGCAAGGTTTCAAGCACTATGCTAGGATGACGGCCATTCCATAGGAACGCCAGAAATATGGTATCAATGCATTTGAAAATTGATTTAAGTATTCTGCATTGGGAATTAGCCATGACCTAGAGCAACTTGGAAAAAAAAAATTGGATTTTTGACATACCGTAAAATCCTTTTCTCTTAAGTTCATTGACGGACGCAGTTCCTGATGCATATCAGTAGGGTTATACTGCCCCATACAGTAGTAGGACAATAGACAGAAAAAAAGTTCTGGCTATGCCTATGGGCAGTCCTAGAGTGTACACCCTCGCTTTCTGCATAGGATGTCAGTTTTGTATCAAAGCAGTGTCAGAGAAGTAATACCAACCCAACTCAAATAAGAGGGGCGGGTACTGCGTATCAACTTAAGAGAAAAGGATTTTACGGCAAGTCAAAAATCCAGTTTTCTATATCGTTCATTGACGGACGCAGTTCCTGATGCATATCAGGGACGTCCCAAAACAGTGCCATAAAATGAAGGATGGCAACAGCAGAAAAAAACAAGTCCCCAAGGCAATACATCAACTGATACTGACCCCATGGGGCCACCAGCGTGTCTGTCATCTGCTAGAGGGTCGTGGGAGAGGGCCACAAACCTCTGTACTTTTCTGTTGACCAGAGACGCCAACAGATCTACATCTGGAGTGCCGCAACAAAGGCACAACTGCTGGAACACCTCCGGATGGAGGGACCATTCCCCTGCACCCAAGGCCTGTCGACTGAGGTAATCTGCCTGCCAGTTTTTCTTTCCTGGAATGTGAACAGCAGAGAGAGAGCTGGAACAAAAGCATTTCGCCCAATGAAGGATGCCTGTCACTTCCAAGGCTGCAAGGACACTTTTGGTGCCCCCTTGGTGATTGACATAAGCCACGGTCGTGGCATTGTCCGACTGAATGCGCACTAGGCAACCGATCCAGTGGACTAGACAAAGCCGGATTGCTCTCAGCTCCACAACATTGATCGGTAACCTGGATTCCTCCAGGGACCAGACTCCCTGAGCAGATAGCCTGCCGAGAACCCCCCCCCCACCTGGACAGACTTGCATCAGTGGTGACAATTGTCCAATATATAGGGAGTAAGGATTTTCCTTGCTTGAGCATTGGGGACCGAAGTCACCAGATCAGGGACTCCATGGTCACCCGGCTCAGCTGGATCTGAATGTCCAGGGAATTTGGATTCTTGTTCCATTTGAGAAGGATTTCCTTCTGGAAGATCCTCGCGTGGAATTGAACTTAGCGGACCGCCTCAAAGGATGACATCATCAGTCCCAGAACTCTCATACAGGTCCGAATGGACGACCCTTTTTCTGGACAG
Organism: Pelophylax lessonae; assembly: GCF_965119305.1. Classification (NCBI taxonomy): domain Eukaryota; kingdom Metazoa; phylum Chordata; class Amphibia; order Anura; family Ranidae; genus Pelophylax; species Pelophylax lessonae. Next base: position 107,152,993 of record NC_138775.1, read on the forward strand.
CAACAGCTGAACTGCAGTCTGGAGTTTTTCCAGGAGGAAGAAACACCCTGGCTGAGGACGAGTCCAAAGTCAGGCCCAGGTAGTCCAGTCTCATGGAAGGGACCAAGGACAACTTTTGAAGGATCGGAATTCCCCCGAACTCCTCCAGAGTTCTCATGACGATTTCCAAATTTGTTTCTAGCACCGTAAGAGACGTCGAACGGAGAAGCAGATCGTTCAGGTAACCCAGGACCGATATCCCCCGCTGCCGTAACAGCACCAGGATCGTAGTCAACACCTATGTGAAGACTCGAGGAGCAGAGGCGAGACCAAAGAGCAACGCCACAAACTGATAGTGATCCTCTACCACTGCAAAATGGAAAAACCGTTGGTGTCCTGCATAGATTGGGATGTGAAGGTAGGCATCTTTGATGTCCACGGAGGCCAGGAAATCCCCCCGATGTAGGGAGGCCACCACCGTGCGAACCGATTTTATCTTGAATTTTTGAACTTGCACAAACCAATTTAGTGCTTTCAGGTCCAGGATTGGACGCACCTTGCCTACCTTCCTGGGAACCGTGAACCGGTTTGAGTAAAAGCCCTGAAAATGTTCCGCACACGGAACCAGAACTATTACCCCCGTTAAACCAGGTCCTGAACTGCCCCAGAGAGTGCCAGCAAGCGATCCAGGGACAGTCGCACATTGGAAGGGAGGGACGGATCGAAACTCGATCTTGTAACAGGGCCGTATGAACTCTTGAACCCATTTGTATGGTATCTGGGATAGTCACAGGTCCAGGAACCGGCAAAGACATCCTCCCACCCCATATATGGGTGAGGGCACATCTTCAGGATGAGGAGGTTTTATGTCCAGGTCTGGAGAAACCAGACTTTTGTTTGCCAGACAAGAGTTGCTTGGAACCCCCCCGAGGGAGTCATGAATGGCTTTGCCTTAATCGACTGACCCTGAGGGACGAAAAACTTTTTGTGTGCTAAAAAGGAGGGCCCCGGCTGCGACGAGAGTCCTTACCCTCGTTAGCCTGTGGAAGAAGGCACTCTACCCCCCTGTGAGACCCTTAATGATGTCATGCAGGGTAGCTCCAAACAGGCATTCTCCTTGAAAAGGCAGATCCGTCAAGGCCTTCTTTGAAGTCTAATTTGATTCGCAGACCAGCACTTCAGCCAAAGTATACGCCGGAGGACCACTGCCGAAACCGACAGTCGGCCCAATATGGGAGCAGTGTCCAGCACGGCATCGCAAACAAATTGCAGCCCCTGCACTAGCTGGTCCAACAGCTCCTCAAAGGCAGAGGGAACTTGTTTTCCATCCAGGTCACGGCGTAGTAACTTAGCCCATTCAGTCAGCGTTTGCGTGACAGGGGCAACCGTAAACAACGGTCTTAGTGCAGATCCCGCCAGGGAGTACATATTGCGGGCCGCAGCCTCCGCCTTCCTATCCTCTGCATCCTTAAAGGATGGGAAATCCTCCACTGGAATAACGGTAGCCTTAATCAGTCTTGAAAAGTCCACTTCTTCATCAGGGACTCCTCAAAAGGGTAGTGTCTAGCAATCCGCGTAGGCACCCTAGGGGAATGCTTTGGGCGGTCCCATTCTTTTTTGAGCATGTTGTCAAAATACGTGGGAAAGGGAGAAACCTTTGCCGCTCTGGATGGCTTGTGAGTGCCAAACGTATCCTGCGCCCCAGTTGCAGCCGCAGCTGCGTCCTCCAATTTTAGGGTCTCACGCACAGATACAACCAGTGCGTCCACCAGCGCCTTATCTTGCGTGGCAGTGGAGGGAGAAATGTCATCCTCACTGTCAGAGGAAACAGAGAGCGAGGTAGCGGACCCAGTAGGGTGACCAGCGTCTGCGGTGGCTGAGTCAGACTCAGAATCTGAGACATCAGATGAGGCAGGGGTAGGCGGAGGTCGTTTCTTAGCACCTCGCCCTTTAAAGGCCACCTCCACCCGGGAAACAAACAATTCCAGGACGGCTGAAATGGCATCTGTAGACAGCTGGGATTCCGCAAGGCCCTGTGGCCTCCTTGAGGGGGTCAGACAGGGACACATGATCTGTAGGGTCCATGTTGCACCAGGGGAACCTGTCAGCCAAAGTTAAATAAAATGACACAAATTTTTTATTTTAAAATGGAGTCTCACCGCGCCACAGCGCCCCCCGGAGGTCAGGCAAAGCACACTGGAGACCCCCAGCAGAGAGAGACCCCCAGACTCACTGTACCAAAGATGCAACAGCGGGCCCATAACGGCTGCACAGCAGCAATCTTGATCCAAAAGGGGAGGATCTGAAGAGCAGCCCAGGGTATAGGGAGGGGCTCCGCCCACGAAAAATGCTTCTAGGAACTCCCATCCAGATACTTATAAGAAAAGGCCACAGCAAAATGGTCGAGCTGGGTGTACTAAGATGGCCGCCGATCACCTCTGCACGAGGCTACTAGAGAATGGCAGCCCTGTGCGGTCTGCAGAGCAACTGAGGACCCTCGTGGGGACCCCCAGACTCCAGAACAGGATTGGTTGGAAGGTGGGCCCTAAAGTGACAGGTAGAGACCCCCATGCACGATTGTTCGTCCGTCGCCGGTGGCGCCCCCCACATGCGGCCTGCCGCAGGGTCCCAACCCCTGGGAGTAGGCCCAATAGCCCCCAGCAGTAAGGGGGGGGGCAGGTAGGTGAAAGCTGTGTGACAGGACAGAGGGGAACCCGGGGTTGTGAGGGTCCGACTGTCCCAGGGAAGGGGCACCCCAAAATCCGCCAGGGGAAGAGGGGGAAACATTTACTCACCGTACCGGAACAGGCGAGCGCCATCTCCTGGCAGAACCCCTCTCCGCCAAAGTGGGGGGTTGTCAGCCAAATAGGAATGCTGCGACACAGGCCTAGACCCAATCGTGTGCGACCTGGCGAGATGTTTAACTCGCGGGGCAAGTCCCTGTCCATTGGGACTATGTCGCGGCCGACCCAGCGAGGAGCTAAGGTCTGCGCACGCTCGTTGGCCAGCTGGGAAGACCACTGGATCTATACATCCAGCCCGTCGCCCAGATCCGGCATAGTTGCTTGTAGATCTCACAGGAAAAAATCCAGGGAAAAGCGAACAAAAAAATTACCTAAAAAAAAAACAGGGAACTAGATCCTTACTCCTGACTAGACAGATTAAAACTGACATCCTATGCAGGAAGAGAGAGGGTGTACCCTCTGTGACTGCCCATAGGCATAGCCAGAACTTTTTTCTGTCTAGTGTCCTACTCCTGTAGGGGGCAGTATAATCCTACTGATATGCATCAGGATCTGGGTCCGTCAATGAACGATAGAGAAATATAATTATAATAACATTAGCTCTCCATTAGGTGTAGAGGTAAATCCATCCATCGCCTAGTTTGAAGCTGTAGTTGGGACAATAAAGGACATAGATTGCTACATATTATATATATATATATACACACACACACACACAAATACACACACACACACACAGTATCTCACAAAAGTGAGTACACCTCTCACATTTTTGTAAATATTTTATTATATCTTTTCATGTGACAACACTGAAGGAATTGCACTTTGCTACAATGTAAAGAAGTGAGTGTACAGCTTGTATAACATTGTAAATTTGCCCCCCCCCCCCAAAATAAAAAACATACAGCCATTCATGTCTAAACCACTGGCAACAAAAGTGAGTACACCCCTAACTGCAAATGTCCAAATTAGCCCAAAGTGTCAATATTTTGTGTGGCCACTATTATTTTCCAGCACTGCCTTAACCATCTTGGGTATGGAGTTCATCTGAGCTTCACAGGTTGCCTGGGCACAATTAGCCATTTTCCCTCCCAAGTGTCATGTGACTCCTTAGTGTTACAAGGTCTCAGGTGTGAATGGGGAGCAAGTGTGTTAAATTTGGTGTTATCGCTCTCACTCTCTCATCCTGTTCACTGAAAGTTCAACATGGCACCTCATGACGAAGAACTCTCTGAGGATTGGAAAAAAAGAATTGTTGCTCTACATAAAGATGGCCTAGGCTATAAGAAGATTGCTAAGACCCTGAAACTGAGCTGCAGCACGGTGGCCAAGATCATACAGTGGTTTAATAGGACAGGTTCCATTTAGAACAGGCCTGGTCGACCAAAGAAGTTGAGTGTATGTGCTCAGCATCATATCCAGAGGTTGCCTTTGGGAAATAGCCGTATGAGTTCTGACAGCGTTGATGCAGAGGTTGAAGGGGTGGGGGGTCAGCCTGTCAGTGTTTAGACCATACACGGCACACTGCATCAAACTGGTCTGCATGGCTGTCGTCCTAGAAGGAAGCCTCTTCTAAAGATGATGCACAAGAAAGCCCGCAAACAGTTTGCTGAAGACAAGCAGGCTAAGGACATGGATTACTGGAACCGTGTTCTGTGGTCTAATAAGACAAAGATAAACCTATTTGGTTCAGATGGTGTCAAGCGTGTGTGGCGTCAACCAGGTGAGGAGTACAAAGAAAAGTGTGTCTTGCCTACAGTCAAGCATGGTGGTGGGAGTGTCATGGTCTGGGGCTGCATGAGTGCTGCCAGCACTGGGGAGCTACAGTTCATTGAGGGAAACTGTGACATATTGAAGCAGAGCATGATCCCCTTCCTTCGGAGACTGGGCCGCAGGGTAGTATTCCAACATGATGATGGAGCCAAACACACCTCCAAGACAACCACTGCCTTTCTAAAGAAGCTGAGGGTAAAGGTGATGGACTGGCCAAGCATGTCTCCAGACCTAAACCCTATTGAGCATCTGTGGGGCATCCTCAAACGGAAGGTGGAGGAGCGCAAGGTTTCCAACATCCACCAGCTCTGTGATGTCATCATTGAGGAGTGGAAGAGGACTCCAGTGGCAACCAGTGAAGCTCTGGTGAACTCCATGCCCAGGAGGGTTAGGGCAGTGCTAGAAAATAATGGTGGCCACACAAAATATTAACACTTTGGGCCATACTCACTTTTGTTGCCAGCCGTTTAGACATTAATGGCTGTGTGTTGAGTTATTTTGAGGGAATAGTAAATTTACACTGTTTCACACGCTATGCACTCACTACTTTACATTGTAGCAAAGTGTCATTTCTTCAGTGTTGTCACATAAAAAGATATAATAAAATATTTACAAAAATGAGAGGGTTGTACTCACTTTTGTGAGATACTGTATATATGTGGCAGAATCATTTCTTGGCCATTTTTCCAAAAATATGAATAACACGAAAACTTTTCTTTCACTCATGGTTAGCGTTTGGCTGAAGCCATTTATTATCAATTATCTGTGTTTACTCTTTTTAAATCATAATGACAACAGAAACTACCCAAATGACCCTGATCAAAAGTTGACATACCCTGGTGATTTTGGCCTGATAACATGCACACAAGTTGACACAATGGGGTTTGAATGGCTATTAAAGGTAACCATCCTCACCTGTGATCTGTTTGCTTGTAATTAGTGTGTACATGCGTGCGTATAAAAGGTCAATGAGTTTCTGGACTCCTGACAGACCCTTGCATCTTTCATCCAGTGCTGCACTAATGCTTCTTGATTCTGAGTAATGGGGAAAGCAAAGGAGCTGTCAAAGGATCTGTGGGAAAAAAGTAGTTGAACTGTATAAAACAGGAAAGGGATACAAAAAGATATCCAAGGAATTGAGAATGCCAATCAGCAGTGTTCAATTTCTAATCAAGAAGTGGAAAATGAGGGGTTCTGTTGAAACCAGACCACGGTCAGGTAGACCAACAAGGATTTCAGCCAAAACTGCCAGGAAAATTGTTCGGGATGTAAAGAAAAACCCACAAATAAATTCAGGTGAAATGCAGGACTCTCTGAAAACATGTGGCATGGCTGTTTTAAGATGCACAATAAGGAGGCACTTGAAAAAGATGGGCTGCATGGTCGAGTCTCCAGAAGAAAGCCATTACTATACAAATGCCACAAAGTATCCCGCTTACAATATGCCAAACAGCACAGAGACAAGCCTCAGACCTTCTGTCACAAAGTCATTTGGAGTGATGAGACCGAAATTGAGCTTTTTGGCCACAACCATAAATGCTACATTTGGAGAGGAATCAACAAGGCCTATGATGAAAGGTACACCATTCCTACTGTGAAACACGGAGGTGGATCGCTGCTGTTTTGGGGATGTGTGAGCTACAAAAGGCACAGGAAATTTGGACAGAATTGATGGCAAGATGAACGCAGTAGGTTATCAAAAAATACAGGAGGAAAATTTGCATTCATCAGCCCAGAAGCTGCGCATGGGACGTACTTGGACATTCCAACATGACAATGATCCTAAACACAAGGCCAAGTTGACCTGTCATTGGCTACAGCAGAGTAAAGTAAAGGTTCTGGAGTGGCCATCTCCGTCTCCTGACCTCAATATCATTGAGCTACTCTGGGGAGATCTTAAACGTGCAGTTTATGCAAGACAGCCCAACAATTTACAGGAACTGGAGGCTCTTTGCCAGGAAGAATGGGCAGCTTTACCATCTGAGAAGATAAAGAGCCTCATCCAAAAATACCACAAAAGACTTCAAGCTGTCATTGATGTTAAAGGGGGCAATACACAGTATTAACCACTTGCCGACCGCTCACTCAAGCTCTACTGCGGCAAAGTGGTTAGTTATCGTCCAGCGACGTAGACTCCTTCTCTTGTGGGCGGCGCTCGCACGCCGCCGGAGGCTCGCTCCCGCTGTATTCATTCACAGCGGGAGTCGGGCCAGGGAAGGAGCGGCGGCGATGGCCGCTGCTCTTCCCCGATCGCCGGGGAATCGAGTTTGGAGATCCGCCCGCTTGTGTAAACAAAGCGGGCGCATCTCCTAAGTGACAGACAGTGACAGTTTGCAGGGTTCAGCATAGCTGAACCTGCGATCTGTCCTTGTGTCACTCAGTCACCTCCCCCCACACATGTTAGTAAGCACCAGGCATACATTAACCCCTCCCTCTCCAATAAAATTAACCCCTTCCCTGCCAGTGTCATTTTTACAGTAACAGTGCATATTTATAGCACTGATTACTGTAGTAATGTCACTGGTACCCCCAAAAGTGTCAAAAATGTCAAAGGTCCGATCTGTCCGCCGCAATGTCGCAGTCCCGCAAAAAAAAAAATCGCAGATCGCCGCCATCACCAAAAATGACAGAAATCTTTCCCTTAGTTAGTAAACGCAATAACTTTTGCGCAAACCAATCAAAATACGCTTATTGTGATTTTTTTTACCAAACATAGGTAGCAGAAAACAAATTGGCCAAAAATGTAAAAAAATTTTGATTTTTACATTTTTTTGGGGGGAATTTCATATAAAAAAAATGTGAAAAATATTGTTATTTATTCAAAATTTACGCTCTTTTTGTTTATAGCGCAAAAAGTAAAAATCGTACCACCAAAAGAAAGCTCTGTTTGTGGGAAAAAAAGGACGTAAATTTCGTTTGGGTACGGCGTCGCACGACCGCGCAATTGTCCGTTAAAGTCACACAGTCCCGAATCGTAAAAAGTGGCCGGGGGAAGTCGTACAGTTGATAAGTAAGCGGCTGAGTATTGACAGCTGGAGGTCCTGGCTCTGCCATCCTGCTATGAAGTCTCTCATTCTCTCCTAACTGTGCCTTTTGTCTTGTCACCCATACATTGCCTATGAGAGGAGGAGTGCTTGCAGTGGCCGAGATTACCGGGAGGAAGTTGGTTTATCCATGCTCTTTTAGCCTATTCCATGAGAGTGGTTAGGCATGGCTTTCCGGTGAGTGTGTTTTTTGGCCATATTCCCAGCACTGGTGGTGGTGATATCTTGTGGTGGTCCTTTTATCAGCACGGACAAAGATCCTCTTCAGATTGTGGTGTACAAAAGACTTATGAAATGCTATAATAGATCACCAATCAAAGGACATTTCAGCACTATATGCACTTTACAATAGGAGGGTTCCACCATCCTTGCGCTACTAAAGTTCTATAGAAATACTCTTGGATATATTTCTGTGTAGAATTTTATTTATTTATTTATGATTTTATGTTTTGAAGTAGCAGCACGTTTTATTGATTTTATTTATATCCTGTCATTGCAGAGGATCACATTAACCCATTGAGAGGTTTTATTCTGTGTTATTTCCTAAGAACTGGGGTATGTAAACTTTTGATCAGGGTCATTTGGGTAGTTTCTGTTGTCATCATGATTTAAAAAGAGTAAACACAGTTGATTGATACTAAATGGCTTCAGCCAAACACTAACCACGAGTGAAAGAAAAGTTTTTGTGTTATCATTCATATTCTCTGAAAAATGGCCAAGAAATCATAAATTCTGCAAGGGTATGTAGACTTATGAGCACAACTGTATATATATATATATGATGACAGTGGTAGTTGAGCCGTAATACCTAGATATCTAAATTAGAAAACAAACGATTTTCACCGTTGTCAAAGCCTAGCTTCCTGTCGCCAACATCCCAATGATATGCATGAAAAATACGTTATCCCCAATTGGAGAGCCTTGGACTTTAAAAGCGACAGGAACACCAATATAAGGTAATTAAAAAAACTAATTTTATTACATATTGAAAAAGTAAGAAATACACATAAAAAATAATATCTAAGCATAGACATACAGTATCTCACAAAAGTGCATACACCCCTCACATTTTTGTAAATATTTTATTATATCTGTTCATGTGACAACACTGAAGAAATGACAGTTTGCTACAGTGTAAGGTAGTGAGTGTACAGCTTGTATAACAGTGTAAATTTGCTGTCCCCTCAAACTAACTCAACACCTAGCCATTGTCTAAACCACTGGCAACAAAAGTGTTACACCCCTAACTACAAATGTCCAAATTTGGCACCAAGTGTGAATATTTTGTGTGGCCACCATTATTTTCCAGAACTGCCTTAACCCCCTTGGGTATGGAGTCCACAAGAGCTTCACAGTTTGCCACTGGAGTCCTCTTCCACTGCTCCATGACAACATCATGGAGCTGGTGGATGTTCCAGACCTTGCGATCCTCCACCTTCCGTTTGAGGATTCCCCACAGATGCTTAATAGGGTTTAGAGCTGGAGACATGCTTGGCCAGTCCATCACCTTTACCCTCAGCTTCTTTAGCAAGGCAGTGGTCATCTTGGAGGTGTGTTTTGGGTAGTTATGTTGGAATACTGCCCTGCGGCCCAGTCTCTGAAGGGAGGGGATCATGCTCTGCTTTAGTATGTCACAGTACATGTTGGCATGCATGGTTCCGTCAATGAACTGTAGCTCCCCAGTGCAAGCAGCACTCATGCAGCCCCAGACCGTAACACTCCCACCACCATGTGTAACAGGACCCAGTGATCTGACACATGAATATAAATATAGAAATCAGCATTATTAACCACTTCCTGCAAACCGGCGTACCTGTACGTCGGCTTGCAGAAGTGGTTGTATCGGGATGATGCCTACAGCCATCAACCTGGTACCGTTTTTTAGAGCCAGCGGTAGGCTTTCAGCAGATAACAGCTCAGCAGCCACTCAACTATTATCCCAGTGAGTGGGAGGGGACCTTCCCCCCTCCTGCCGCATTCCCCGGCTCTGCCCGGGTCTCCCGTCCCACAGGCTTGTTGGAGTCCCGAACAAAGCCTGATTTGGCTTTGATCGAAACTCCGATCATGTAACCCGGAAGCGACATCACAACGTCACTTCCAGTTTACTCAGCTGCCAATGCCGTGGATTTAAAAAAAAAAATGTCAGTATTAAAAAATGACGATTTCGGCATTTGGAATGCTTTGAAGTGCAGTGGAGGGGTTTGGGGTCTTTTAGACCCCCCGATCCCTCCATAAAGAGTACCTAAAATAAAATAAAATTTTTTAAAGCGCCCCACCCGTTCCTGTGAGCTCAGGCACCAAAGAAAACGCATATGTAAGTCGCGCCCACAAATGAAAACGATGTTCAAATCCCACATGTGAGGTATCGCCACGATTGCCAGAGTGAGAGCAATTATTTTTTGAAAAATTCCTTCTCTGTAACTTTAAACTGGTAACCGTTAAACATTTTTAAATCGTCGCCTATGGAGATTTTTATGTACTGTAGTTTGTCGCTATTCCATGAGTGTGCGTAATTTTAAACCTTAAAATGTTTGGTATCATCTTTCACAATATACAAAAAAATTGGGCTAAAGTTACAGTTTCGTTATTTTAAATGCAGTGAAATATATATTTTTAAAAAATTGCGTTTAAAAGACCGCTATGCAAATACCACGTGACAAAAATATTGCAAAGGCCGCCATTTTATTCTCCAGAGTATTTGCTAAAATATGTATATATATATATATATATATATATATATATATATATACACTGTATATATATATATATATATATATATATATATATATATAAATGTTTGGGGGTTCTAAGTAATTTTCTAGCAAAAAATACTGATTTTAACTTGTAAACGTGTCAGAAATAGACTTGAAATAAACAGAAATAAACACAGCTATCTAGGCAAGAAAGGAGTGGCTCAAGAAGAAGCACATTAAGGTCCTGGAGTGGCCTAGCCAGTCTCCAGACCTTAATCCTATAGAAAATATGTGGAGGGAGCCAAGGTTTGAGTAACCAAACGTCAGCCTCAAAACCTTAATGACTTGGAGAGGATCTGCAAAGAGGAGTGGGACAAAATCCCTCCTGAGAGGTGTGCACTTTCCTTCACTGTACCAACAAATGAAAGCTCAATTTATCAAAAAAAAAAACAAAAAAAAAAACAGGGGATGATTTATGTGAATATATGAAGTGACGTCAAATGTACTGTGTCCCCCTGAGGCGTGAACATGGTACGTTTGACGTTAGCAGGGCTTGGGGGGTGGAACGGACGCCAAGCCGCCATCTTATTTGGCGGGGTGGACGGTGATGCAGAGAGAGAGGAATACAGTGCTGAATCCTGCTAGTTCAGCTCTGACACAGAGAAATGTGAATGGATAACTATATGTTACTTTGTAGATATTTTTACTATAATAAAAAGCAGGTTACACTATGATCCTGTTGGTCTTGGTTTGCATCGGTCTATAAGGAAAGGTGGAGCAAGGCAGCTGGAATATTGGGATCTACACCATCCACCTGCAGATCCCCAAAAAAGTGTTACTAGACCCCCCTAACATTGGGTCTAGGGATCTGGTGAGTTTTGACACCAAGAGGGGGGGGGGGAGGGGACAGTGTGAGCACCAGAAAATATCACATCTGCATGGAGTGTGAAGAGCACTTTTGCATCCAGTTTGTTTGCATACAGTATGGACTTTGGCACTTAGGATGACATTTTTAATGTTTATGCACTGTATTTAAGGAATTTATTGGCATTTGTATCACGTATATCATTTGCAAAGTGGTAGAAGCTTATTATATCTCAACGTTGCACAGGTGTATACATTTTTCAATGTAAGGGGTTTATTATTTAAACAATATTGTTTATTCCACCTAGCTCTCCCTTTACAATTAGAGCCGGTCCACACTGCCGCGATTTGTCAGGCGACTTGTCAGCCTGACAAGTCGCGCTCCCTCGCGGTCCATTGACCGCTACAGGACCCGTTCTAATAGGAGCGACACAAGTCGCTCCGACTTAGAAAAAGGGTCCTGTACTACTTCGGGGCGACCTCGGAGTGACTTGCATAGACTTCCATTATGTGAAGTCCCTGCAAGTCGCTCCGAAGTCGTGGTGCATGGTAATGCACAAGTCGCCCCCGAAGTAGTAGAGTCGTGTCGCCTTAGTGTGAACCGACTCTTCTATGCAATCAGTTAGTACTGTGTAGATCACACAGGAAGTGTGTTGAGAAGCAAGGATGATACCAGACAATACATATAGGCACATCCATGGCATAGTATAATATTTTTATTTTATTATGTAATAAGTAAGCTTTAATGTTGCCTGCCCTCTGTCTATACTAACGCTGCACACCTTCTGTGAAAATAAGCAGCGTAAATATCTTTTTTTTTTTTTTATCTCTTTCCTAGTAACCATATGACCACCTGCTGCAAGAGCTGACAACAGTGAGGAATTTCCACAGCAGTGGAGTCACCCCACTGGTACCACTGCTCTGGGTGTGGTTTGAAGCTGCTTTGGCTGGTGGGAGGTGACTTGCACAAAAGCAAGAGCATTGGTGCTGGTGGGATGAAGCCACTGCTCTGGGAACTCCTCACTGTTGTCGTTGTTCACGGTAGCTGTCTAGGACCTGAAACTGTGTGGTCATGTAACTTTTAGGAAACAGATTAAAAAATTGAAAATTTGACTATCTGTAAATTCCTCATCTTGGAGTACAGACATATATTTATAGACCATGCGTTATATGAAGGCTACCTTCAGGTGACCTGAGTCTACTCCATGAGACTCCAGTTTTTATGTGTTCAGTACTATAATGAATTAACAGCTAATTAATAAAAATTATTGAAATTTCAATAAAAAAATTAAATTACTGTAATAGGACAGTACAGGGCACAGGACTTGGGACATCCCCAAATAATAAACTGAGGAAAGGGCAACAATATAGCAAACAGAGCTGCCAACAGGCCCGCAAGAAAAACAAAGGTTAAGGAACCAGAAAACACTCTGCTTAAAGCTTTTTACAGCTGAAGCTCGTATCAGCCAAAGCCTAAACATCTACTGGGTAGAAAATGAAAAATGGGAACAAATACATTCCAAATATATACTTATTACACCATAAGGGATCTCCTATCTTTTCTCCTCTTGTAATTGGCTGTGAAACCCCTGGATAAATCGGTGGAACCTCTCCTTGCCCCTTCGGCTTCACTCTGCAAACCCCTGAGGACCACCACCATACGAATACTTGACAGTGGAGAAGCCATAGCATGCTGCTCATGAAATGCAGGGGATGCAAAATCCTCTGCAGCTTCTGGTACAATATCTGCAACCCCTTCCTTTCCTCTATTTCAAACAGGTTTGATGTCTCCATCTCGGATGCATTAGAATGTCGGGGACAGAAAAAAAAGCATAGTGTTTTTGTCCCCTGGAAGCCGAAGGTTCTAGGAGTGCCAAATATTTTTCAAAGAACTCCACATTATGTGTGCCTAAGAGGAAGATATTATCAGTGAAAGATAGCAGTGTCATAATAGAACATGATCCTCCACGGCTTGGTGAGAGGATTCCCAGGTGGGTACTCCTGGAAATTTAGATGCAAAGGGATTGGAGATTTGTGTGTCCAGAAAACAGGAGTCGCTATACCCTGGCACTAAAGCGTGTCATGACTACATTATTTTCTTGAGACCAAGTAAGGATGGTGTAAAAAAATGCCAAATTTAAAATAACATAATGCACGGAAAACATAATAAAAAAGTATAACAGGGAGAAACATAATAAAATGAACTCCTCCTGAATCAGGACCCATGTATCAGAATTGTGTGCCAAGCACTGCAGGTTGTTTATAAATAGCCAGAAAGCAGTCCCAAAATATAAGGAAACTATTTTTTCCAATCCATGTTGCTGTGCCTGTTTGGGGTGCACCTGTCAAGGTAGGCATCCCCCCCCCCCCCCAAAGGGGTCTTTAGGGTCTGGGAACCATAGATATAGCCATAGCCCCAGACCTGTATAGTACCCTGCCATAAACAACACACGTTGCACTTCTTGTCAAGGTGAGCTGAATAGAAAAAATAGTGCAGCGCTAATATTCAAACATGAACAAATGACACAAACAAAATGAGATAAAAATGAGAAGAAGATAAGTCCATGCAATGCCCGTGGAGTAAGGGTGAGGAAAGGGGTCCTGAATATAACAGTTGGTGCTCTTAGTGCACTGATATCCACCACCTTCTAAGTTGGCCTCTCACCTTAATAACACTTGGATTAAGCATGTAATTCCTCTCTCAGAATGGCTCCTCGATAATACATCCTCTTAAAATGGCATAACAGGGAAGCCCCAATCAGAGAACGCTGTAAGCCTGTGACCACTTCCTGGATCAGCTCAACTCATTCACATGTAATGGGGAAACATAAAGGGCAGACCCATAGTGTAATACTATTAACTTCTTGATTGAAATAGCATAAAAGACAGCCTCTTACTTTTGTGTGGATAAAAGCCAGCGATAAAGTGACAGATAATCTTGTCTTGGAGAGTCCTGCTCGGACCTCACCAGACTCCAGATGGCAGCGGGTGACGTCGGTAGCTCCACCTTCCCCCCGTACGCGTGGCGTCTCCCAATGGGCGGAGACTTCTTCAGCGGTCCCTAAACCGCTGAAGAAGTCTCCGCCCATTGGGAGACGCCACGCGTACGGGGGGAAGGTGGAGCTACCGACGTCACCCGCTGCCATCTGGAGTCTGGTGAGGTCCGAGCAGGACTCTCCAAGACAAGATTATCTGTCACTTTATCGCTGGCTTTTATCCACACAAAAGTAAGAGGCTGTCTTTTATGCTATTTCAATAAAGAAGTTAATAGTATTACACTATGGGTCTGCCCTTTATGTTTCCCCATTACATGTGAATGAGTTGAGCTGATCCAGGAAGTGGTCACAGGCTTACAGCGTTCTCTGATTGGGGCTTCCCTGTTATGCCATTTTAAGAGGATGTATTATCGAGGAGCCATTCTGAGAGAGGAATTACATGCTTAATCCAAGTGTTATTAAGGTGAGAGGCCAACTTAGAAGGTGGTGGATATCAGTGCACTAAGAGCACCAACTGTTATATTCAGGACCCCTTTCCTCACCCTTACTCCACGGGCATTGCATGGACTTATCTTCTTCTCATTTTTATCTCATTTTGTTTGTGTCATTTGTTCATGTTTGAATATTAGCGCTGCACTATTTTATCTATTCAATTCTGCATACGGGTGTTCTAGTTTGACCTGAGTGTCCAGCAGCTACAAATTTCTGATCTGTGTTACTGTGCGCTGATATTTCTTTTATTTACAATATTGTCAAGGTGAGCGCCTAATGCAGAATAAAGTGCCTGAAGCTTACAGACCAGCCCCATGCACAGAGGTCAGGGGTACGATCCCAAAGGTACACCCTAGGGTATCAATCCGGGAACTGCTAGATAGCCTCTGGTAATACACAGTCAGATGTTGATAAAAGCGTCAGAAGGAAAAAAAATATATACCGTATTTATAAAGCAAAAAAAAAGGTAACTAAAGAACACGAGCAAAAAAGCTGGAGTCTCATTGAGTGGGTGGGGTTATATGAGCGTGAAGTATAGGGGACTCTAGCAAAGTTTTTTGCCAGTGTCTAATCACCTGAAGATAGCCTGTTTATAACCCATAGTCTATAAATACAAGTCCCGTACTGTACGATTAAGATAAAAGGTATTTACACTGCTAATCTTTACCAATGTTATGCAACATTAGTAAAGATGGGGGGGGGGGGGGGGCAAGCAACATTTAAAGCCGGCCATAGATGGTTCCATATATGGGCAGCCTGAATGTACAGTACAACCAGCCTGCCGGACTTGACATGCTATATTTCGCTACCCTGCCCCCTCAGCTGGGAGAACGCAATGACTTACTGTCCAAGGGTGATGCTGTTCACCTGCTGAACTGTATCTATGGGGTAGTAGCTATTTCCACCTAGGCTCCTCCTGATTTGGCCTACAAACCCTCCTCCCACTCGTCATGGAGGAGAGGCTGTGCTGTTCACAGATGATAGCTTATAAAGCGGATGACGCTTGTTGAAATTTCTAATGAGCACATGGGAGGTCAAATTCACGGAGGGATAAATAATTCATTCATTTGTGCCTTAAAATAACTCATGCAATCTTTATCTCAAAAGTAGTAAATTCAGGAAAGAAAAAAAACCTTGTTAAAAATGTATGTTTTGTAATATGTGGCACTTAAATTTAGAGTTATTTTTGATTTTATTTTATCACATTTTTTTCACAGCCCAACATTTTACAAGCAGGTTAAAAGCATACAGAAATATTGAAAACATTTTTAACCTGGCCATGCAGCTATTTTGTAAACCAGCTGCATAGCATACTGTACCTGTGCTGGTACATTGCACAGACACCTTTATAGGCTGCTTGTACATTGGTCCGGAACAATCTTCTCAGTTTGGCTAAGATATTCCCAAAGTGCAAGTATGCTGCTTTTCAGCAATAAATGCCTCAACTGGCTTGCATGGGTAGAACACTTTTTTCTTTGGAAGGTAAGCACTGAAAAACTAGTCAAGGGCTATAAAGTCTCATTTCTTTAGGAAAGAGTGGTTTGATTGGCTTGCTTATTCAGCTGCCACAGTGAACCCCAATATAGTAATTACAAATACATACTCGGTATAGTAACTCTTCTGGAGTTAATACTTTTCCATCTTCATCTAACCTGCAAAAGGATGAACACATACTTAGAAACATGCAAACAGGACAAAACAAAGTAATAAAACAAAGCCTTTAGTTAAAAAAAAAAAAAAACATTTCAAATTAGGATCTGTTAAATTTAGTGAATAAACAAATGAACTTACATACTTTCTGTACCCTATAACAGCATATAATTGCAGTTCAGTTCCTGAAACCTTGAAAAATGTAGTACCCATCCTTTAAAATAACATGAATATCTCCCATCAAACATGGGAGTTAAGCTGCTTTCCAAAGTTCCCACCTAACTAAACAAAAAGGTTAGGAAGAAGAGCAGATGCGTATACAGTAGGTCCTGATATTTTTATTTTATTCTTTTACTTGCACCTCTTAAGGTGTTAGTGATGACCGATTGGATCACTACTCAGGGCAAAGTTACAGTGTCTTTGTAAAGAAATCTTTCTCCAGTTTTTCCGATTGATCACTAGTCAGAGCTTATAACCTCATAATGCTTGGGCCTAGCAACCAGTTGCTAAAAGCTCTTATGCCCAGAAAGCACCTAGTGTAGTAGCTGTTGACTTTTAATAAACAGGTACTCACCAGTCCAGCATTGTCTTCACCCAGGCCAGGTGTTTGCTGGTCACCGGGTCCCCAGGCCATCATCTTGGCTGTGGGAAGACGGCTGTGACTTTCTGCTGTTTCACAGCCGACTTCCTACTGCACATGAATGAGAGGCGCTGTGCTTGCAAACTGGTGTACTCTTTATGTCTGGAGGAAAAATACGAGGCTTTTTCTCTTTACATTCTGGATTCCCCTTATCCCATTTGACCTGTGCTGACACCCTTGGAAGCTATATATGTTTACCACTATTGAGTATATCCCATATCTTGTTGACCCAATCGGATGATCCATACCAGTGAACACAGGGCTACTTACCTAAAAGGATAACACCCCTTGAGGGTACCACACTTTCTACCCCTGTAGGGGTACAGAGTTCCGGTGAGTGTGGAATATATTGCGAGGGGAGCACTTAGTTTCCTCACCTGCATGTCCGAATTGGATCACATCAAGAGCCACTTCAATTTTCTGGGATTCCACATCAGCATCACCTTTTGGACTTTATTATAATATTTATTTATCACTCCAGTCACCTTTCATCCAGGAATATTGCTGTCTAATAATCATTGCACTGTTGTCTCTTGCTGCACCAGTCACTTTTTTTACTCTGAATTTTATACTCTGCATAGTACTCGGTTATATCTGATTTACCCAGAATATTGCAAACCCCCCCCCCCCCTCGTTAGGACTATTATATACATATTTGTAAGTTTTTTGGTCTCCCCTCCCCCTTTTTTGCTTACCCCCCGTTTCCTTTTATATCCTCCCTTTCTGCTCTGAGGCCTAACAACTGTCTCTAATTTCAGGCATTTATATATTTATCTCCTGAGGAAGTGAGCATGGTCTCGTAAATCGCGTAGAGAAATCTTACCATATAGACATTTACACCTTGGATTGTCAGTTATATTTTGATTTATGTAACTATGGAAACCCATGCATATCATACATATGGGGACTAAGACACTTTCCTGTCCCTCATATGCCAGCTCTCCTCTGTATTAAATATTATTGGTGGAAAACATCGCACCCTTTTTTTGGCATATGTAGAGGCATTTTTTAATTGCATTATAATCATTGTACTTATGCTTCTCATTTGTGAAGTGCGATATAATGGGATAATGCCCATTTTTCAGTCTACTTACAGTTTACAAACTCTTTATATTTGTGATATTTTTGAATGTTTATTTGTTTTGTTGTTTTATATATTCATTTGGTTGTTTGTCTGCAGAGACTATGTTGGGTCTTTCTTTCCCTCCCCCCCCCCTTGATTGATGTGTTCTTTAGTCCGGGGGCTGCAAGCCTCTTTTTGCTGCACGGACACCCGGCCTGGAGTGGTCCTTTGCTACTTGCATTGGCACCATTCTCCCCCTGGGTGTCCCTGGTTGCCGTATGACATCATGCCTCCTTCAGACTTCACGGTTGGGGATGGAGGGTCTGGCGTCTTTTGCGCATGTGTGAATCCCAGAGGGAGTGATGCGAGGTACAGAGACGCAGGATTCCTTGCGTATGTGCACTGCGATCCATTCCCTCTGGTGTGGCAGAGCGTGATGCCTATTCGTGCTCTGCACCACCTCGGCTTCCACGTGCGCCTGTACCTTTGGCCATGTTCGCCGCCTATGTAATTACATAAGCCCCATGGCTTTTATTTTTTTTTTGACATTGTGACGCTGGATGGGACGGGGTTAAACCAGTTTTCAGGCTATTTAGTCAGCCCGTCTATCATTAATGGGGTGGGGTCCCATCTGTTTCCAGGCTATTTAGTCAGTCCCTGTCCATTAGCCATCCCAATAGTTTATCAGGGTTGAGCTTTTTTGGTTTCTGGTGTGCATACCTTTTGGAATATTCAGGGAAGGTGAGTATCTATCAGCAAGGGTACCATAATATGTTCCAATAGCATCCACTTGGGTTTGGTTCTGTTTATTCTTTTCACTGTCTAGGCATTTGTTTTGTATTGAAAGAGTGTACTCCACGCTAAGGAAGTAGGTGTGAAAAATGATAGGCTGTAGCCCTACCTTAAATATAACTGTAGTTATATGCAAAAGAGCTAGAGAGAAGAGAAGGGGTTATTGGTTTTGGATTACTTCATGGTATTTCATTACTATTTTCTGCACACTAATATGGCACTATTACTTTCATGATGGGTTTCACAGCTTGGGATTCACTCATCAATTGGCCATTCACTTCACAATCTCTTTGATAATGGACACTTATTTGTCACCTTTTTTTATTTATTCACTACATTTTTTTCTATTTATATGTAATGTACCCTAAGGTAGACGCCTAATGGAGGTTAACATATCATCTATTGCACCCATGCACAATTCCCCTCTGTAAATGCCCTCTTTTTTTTCGCACATTGTCTATACTTTATACCTTTAATATTAGCTACTTCTGCGTTTACACTGGGTTGTTTTTTGCACTATTACACGTGTGATGTGATGTTTAGGAGCTTGCTAGTCGCTACTGGGACCAATGGCCCCCAATTGAGCTTTACTGTTGCTGTTTTCCAACTTTCAGTATTTGTACATCCCTGACCACTGTGACACCATGTCACCTTCTTGGATGTTTGCCTTTCTGGCTGGCCCCTTCCCCTCCACAGCCCCCGGGGAGAACTACATTGACCGCTTGGGGATCTCCTTCTGTTTTCCTACATCTTCATCTCCAATGGGGAGTTCTATGGGAACCATGAATCTGTTTGACTGTTTACCCTGGTTTGGAAGTTCGTTAGCACTGGTCTTCCCTCCCCCCTTTTTTGCCTACTCCCCCCCTTCCCCCCTATTTCCTTTTTTATCCTCCCTTTCTGCTCTGAGGCCTAACAACTCTCTCTAATTTCAGGCATTTATATATTTATCTCCAGAGGACGCGAGCATGGTCTCGCGAAATGCGTAGAGAAATCTTACCATATATACATTTAGGCCTTGCGGTTCGCGGCAAATTTTGCTTGTTCGCTACCCGCCAAAATTTGCGAACACATGGCGTTGGTTGTTCGTGGCGGCCATATTAGTTTACATTGGGGAGAACTTTGACCCATGACACAGCCGTCAGGTGGAACCGGACTGCCAATTAAAACATTTCAGCACATGGACATGCCCCCTACCCTAAAAATAGACCTGAGCTGTCGGTCATTTCACATTCTGCTTTTTGCCAGCGTATGGAGAGGTCTGCTGTGTTCATGAGGGAGAGATTGCCAGACACAAATAGCTCTGAGAAGATCCACAAAAGTCCTTTTCAGGGCTGGTATTTCGGTATAGGTCCAGTCTCTTTTCAGGTTAGGGGCAGGTATGCTTTAGGGGCAGTTAGAGAGATCGGCTGCAGTCACACAAATCGCTCTGTTAATGTCCACAAAAGTAATTTGAGGGCTGCAATTTTTGGTATAGGTCCAGTCTCTTTTCAGGTTAGGGTAGGTATCCAGTCTGTGCTTTAGGGGCAGTTAGAGATCGGCAGCAGTCACACAAATCGCTCTGTTAATGTCCACAAAAGTCATTTGAAGGGCTGCACATTTTTTGGTATTACTGAGCAGTGCACTAAAAGGGGGGAGGGGGGTAATCTACAGTATAATATACTTTGTAGAAAGCATATTATAGTGGATTAGTAGTATTATTGTGCAATGTGCAGCATTGTGACAGGTGTGGTGACTGAGCGTTGCTGCAGCAATACTACAAACAGTGACAAAAGCACTTATAATGTATTATAACTGGTGTGATAGACCAATGGCCCCCCCAATACCACATATTGAAGTGGGGTGTTATCTGAGTATACTTTTACAAGTGTATTTGTGTCCTGCAAAAATATTGCCTCTTTTGCTGAGTTAAGTCTGGTACACATAGTGCCAAACTCACTAGCCAATTTTTTGAACAACTGGTGTGATAGACCAGTGGCCCCCCAATACCACATATTGAAGTGGGGTGTTATTTACCAGTATACTTTTCTAAGAGTGTATTTTAGTCCTGCAAAAACGTGGCCTCTCTTGCTGTGTTAACTGTGCTACACACAGTGACAACAGTTACTGGCCAATTATTTGTAGAACTGGTGTGATAAAACTGTGGCCCCCCAATACCACAGATTGAAGTTAAGGTGTTTAACAGTATACTTTTCTAAGATTGTATTTTAGTGCTGCAAAAATTTGGCCTCTTTTGCTGTGTTAACTGTGCTACACACAGCGACAACAGTTACTGGCCAATTATTTGTAGAACTGGCGGACTGACGGACCGGCAGATAGGGAGGAAAGGCAAGGAGAAATTGCATTGCACAAGAGGTACAAAGCAGACTGCAAATGTATCATGAGCGAGCCATCAACCATGTACAGTCACATCTGGCACTTCCAAGGACGCCGGCACATGGTTCCGCAGTGTGGGCTTTTTTTTAATGTGTCCGTTGCTGACAACAGTGTTGCCATCTGCAGCCTTTGCAGTCAACGCATAAGTCGCGGTAAACCCAACACTCACCTAGGGACAACCGCCTTAAGAAGGCACCTGAAATCCCATCACTGAGCCCAGTGGGAGCAACACTGTCAGAACCCACAAAGCCACACTCCAGGCTCTCACTTGTCCAGCCTCTTCTCCTTCTCCTCTCTCCTCACATTCACATTTGTCCTCCACTCCACTTTCCATGATGCGGTCGTCACGTTGTTCCGGAAAAAGGCAGGCTTCTGTGGCCCAAATGTTGTAGCGTAAAAAAAGGTGTCCGACAGGTGTCCGACTACATCGGGTTAGCGGCCGATGTGGACGCTCTGAGGAGTGATGAACCCCTGGACTACTGGGTGGGCAGGCTTGACCTCTGGCCAGAGCTTGCACAATTTGCAATGGAACTGTTGGCTTGCCCCCCCTCCTGTGTCCTGTCCGAAAGGATGTTCAGCGCAGCAGGGGGGATCGTGATCGATAAGCGCACTCGCCTAGCTCATGACAGTGCAGACTACCTCACATTTATATAAATGAATGAGGAATGGATCTCTGAGGAATTCAACACATGTGACCAGTAGACCATGTTTCATTGAAATTCCTCATGCCAGGCCACAAATATATGCCAGACCGCCATCCACCCACAGCAATTCCTGGTCCTTGGCTTCGCTACATACAGCGGCATAAAAGGCATTTCATGTCCATTGAATGGCTAATTTTTGGGGCCTATACAGGCCGACACTTCTGTATACTGTCAATGCCTAATTTACCTGTAGCCATCAAATACACTACATTCTTTGCCGTCAGTTAAACCCATGTGAGCTAATTTTTGGGGCCTATACAGGCCGACACTTCTTTCTGTATACTATGTGAATGCCTAATGTACCTCTAGCCATCCAATACACTACATTCTTTGCTGTCAGTTAAACCCATGTGGGCTAATTTTTGGGGCCTATACAGGCCGTCACTTACTTCTGTATCCTGTGAATGCCTAATGTACCTCCAGCCATCAAATACTACGTTCTTTGCTGTCAGTTAAACCCATGTGAGCTGATTTTTGGGGCCTATACAGGCCGACACTTACTTCTGTATACTGTGAATGCCTAATGTACCTCTAGCCATCAAATACACTACGTTCTTTGCTGTCAGTTAAACCCATGTGGGCTCATTTTTGGGGCCTATACAGGCCCACACTTACTTCTGTATACTGTTTGAATGCCTAATGTACCTCCAGCCACCAAATACTACGTTCTTAGCTGTCAGGTAAACCCATGTGGGCTAATTTTTGGGGCCTTTTATGGCTGACACTTACTTATTTATCCTGTGTATGCCTAATGTACCTTCAGCCACAAAATACAACGTTCTTAGCTGTCAGGTAAACCCATGTGGGCTATTTTATGGGGCCTATACTGGCCGACACTTACTTCTGTATCCTGTGAATGCCTAAAGTACCTTCTGCCACAGAATACTACATTCTTAGCTGTCAGGTAAACCCATGTGGGCTAATTTTTGGGGCCTTTTATGGCCGACACTTCTTTATCCTGTGAATGCCTAATTTTTCAGACTGGAATTGAAAATCAATGGGTCTGTAAAGGTTCCTCCAAATTGTGGAATGGATGCGGACCCATTTTACAGATGTGTGAATGGACCCTATATGTATTAGACATGTAATTTACCGGCTTCTGTCAGTTCTGACTGATTTATGAAAAAAAAAAAAACAATTTTTTGCTGTAAAAAAAAAAAAAAAAAGAATTTAGGGCAACTTTTTTAATTGCAATACTTCTGTTATGACATTGTCCATGTGCTGGGACTATTTGTGCACAGCTAGTACATCTTTTGTGGCTGCAAATATGACCTAAAGCTTTTTAAAGTTCGCCTCCCATTAAAGTCAATGGGGCCCGCCGCAAACTTGCGGATCGCGGACTTTTGAGAAAATTTGCGGCTGACTGTATACTGTGTGAATGCCTAATGTACCTCTAGCCATCAAATACACTACGTTCTTTGCTGTCAGTTAAACCCATGTGAGCTAATTTTTGGGGCCTATACAGGCCGACACTTACTTCTGTATACTGTGTGAATGCCTAATATACCTCTAGCCATCAAATACTATGTTCTTTGCTGTCAGTTAACCACTTGCCGACTGCTCACAGTATATTTACTGCGGCAGTCGGCCCCGGCCAGGCAGAGTGACGTAGGTCTACGTCGCTCGCCTGTCACTCCTTTTAGAGCCAATAGCGGGCGAGCGCGCGCCCGCCGAGGCGCGCGCCCGCTTTGGCTCGTTCGCAGAGGAGTGCGGGAATGTGACTGGCGGACCCGATGTCCGCCGGTCACACTACGATCGCCGGTACAGCGGGAGAAAGACAGAGCGGCTGATGTAAACAAGCCGCCTGTCATTCTCCCCTGTGTAAAAATGAAGATCAGACGGTTCTACTATGTAGAACCGTTGATCTTTGTTTTTACACTAGGAGACCTGTCCCCCTACAGTTAGAAACACGCCCCTAGGACACACTTAACCCCTCCCTGTCCAATACAGTTAACCCCTTCCCTGCCAGTGTCATTTTTGCAGTAACAGTGCATATATATAGCACTGATTACTGCAGTAATGTCACTGGTACCCCCAAAAGTGTCAAAAATGTCAGTCAAGGGTCCGATCTGTCCGCCGCAATGTCGCAGTACCGCAAAAAAATCGTAGATCGCCGCCCTTACTCGTTAAAAAAAAAAAACACCAAAAATGACAAAAATCTTTCCCTTTGTTAGTAAACGCGTTAACTTTTGCGCAAACCAATCAAAATACGCTTTTTGTGATTTTTTTTACCAAACATATGTAGTGTAAAACAATTTGGCCGAAAATTTTAAAAAATTTTGATTTTTTCATTTTTTTTGGGGGGAATTTCATATAAAAAAAAAAGTGAAAAATATTGCTATTTTTGCAAAAATTACGCTCTTTTTTTGTTTATTGCGCATGATCAAAAAATCGCACAGGTGATCAAATACCACCAAAAGAAAGCTCCGTTTGTGGGAAAAAAAAGGACGTGAAATTAGTTTAGGTACAGCGTCGCACGACCGCGCAATTGTCCGCTAAAGTCACGCAGTAAAAAAAAAATCGCAAAAATCCCCCTGGTCATTAAGCAGCAAAATCTTTTCCGGTCTTAAAGCGGTTAAACCCATGTGAGCTAATTTTTGTGAAAACAATTGTGATCCGTGTCAGGGGACCGGCAGGTGGTGCTGTGGAGCAGAGAGCGCGGGATCAGTGGCTGCGTGCGAGTGAGAGGAGCGGGTGTGTGACAGATCGTGTGTGTGTGAGTACCCCCCCACCCCCCAGTAGAGCGTCGGCGGCGGCGTCCGGTGCTAGAACCCCCCCCCCGAAGTAAAGCGGGCGGCGAGCGGTGCGGTAACCCCCCTCCCTTGTTGCGGCGGCGTCCGGTGCTAGCACCCCTCCCCCCGAAGTAAAAGCGGGCGGCGAGCGGTGCGGTAACCCCCCTCCCTTGTTTCGGCGGCGTCCGGTGCTAGAACCCCCCGAAGTAAAAGCGGGCGGCAAGCGGTGCGGTATCCCCCCTCCCTTGTTGCGGGCGGCGTGCAGTAAACCCTCCCTTGCGGTGAGTGGTGCGGGAACCCCCCCTCCCCCCCAGAGAGAGGGAGCAGAGGAGACTAGCAGACACAAAGGCTGACCGGGAAGTGACCAAGGGAGGCGGGTGCAGAGAGGAAGACTGACCGACTGAGGGAGGAATCACCGTCAGGAACTGCAAGTGACAGGCTTAAAGGGACACACACTAGGTAAGTAAGACTGGTGACTGAGATTGAACACTGACTGAGGGTGTAGTGTAGTATCTGTGAGTACCTATTACTAACTGAGTGTTGGGAGTACCTATTACTACCTGAGTGTCTGGAGTACCTATTACTACCTGAGTGTCGGGAGTACCTATTACTACCTGAGTGTCTGGGAGTACCTATTACTACCTGAGTGTCTGGGTGTAGGTGTGTGTGGCTGTAATCATCTCACATAGCCCTTAATGTCCTGATCCTTGAGATGTAAGTCTAAGAGTCTTTTGAAAGCCACCATACTACCCGCAGAAACCACCTCTTGTGGTAGACAATTCCACAATCTTGTAGCCCTAACAGTAAAGAACCCTCCTCGTTGCCTGAGGTTAAAACGCTTCTCCTCTAATCGCATTGTATGTCCTCGAGTCCTCATGCAATCCCTTCGAATGAACAGCTTTTTTTCTAAGCCGAGATCCCCATTTTATATTATATAATAATATTTATATTTATAAATTGCTATCATGTCCCCCCTCAGACGTCTCTTCTCCAGGGAGAATAAATCGAGCGATTGCAGCCGCTCTTCATAGTTAAGGTCCTCCAACCCCCTAATCAGTTTAGTTGCCCTTCTCTGGACTCTCTCCAGCTCCAACACATCCCTCCTGAGGACTGGCGACCAGAACAGGACAGAATACTCCAGATGCGGTCGGACCAGAGTTTTATAAAGTGGAAGGATTCTAGTCTTATCTCTGGAATACATCCCTTTCTTTATGCATGCTAATAATCTGCTGGCTTTGGCAGCTGCCGCTTGACATTGCATGCTGTTGCCTAATCTATCATCAACCAAGACTCCCAAATCCTTCTCCATTTTTGATTCCCCCAAGGGTTCCCCTCCTAACGTGTATTGTGTTTTTATGTTTTTAGTCCCCAAGTGCAAAACCTTACACTTCTCCACATTAAACCTCATTTGCCATGTCGTTGCCCACTCCGTTATTTTGTCCAGGTCATTCTGTAGGATATCTGCTTCATGCTGTGCAGTTATTGACCTGGCCAATTTTGTGTCATCTGCAAAAACTGATAACGAACTACTGATCCCGTCCTGAATGCTGTTTATGAATAAATTGAACAAGGTTGGTCCCAGGACTGAGCCCTGGGGCACCCCGCTTACTACCTCAGACCAGTCTGAGTATGCGCTGTTTATTACCACCCTTTGGACACGGCCTTTTAGCCAGTTCCGTATCCAAGAGCAAACCCTGCTGTCGATACCTGCAGACCCTATTTTATAAATTAAGCATTGAGTGTCTGGGAGTACCTATTACTACCTATTACTGCCTGAGTGTCTGGGAGTACCTATTACTACCTGAGTGTCTGTGAGTACCTATTACTACCTGAGTGTTTGGGAGTACCTATTACTACCTGAGTGTCTGGGAGTACCTATTACTACCTGAGTGTCTGGGAGTACCTATTACTACCTGAGTGTCTGGGAGTACCTATTACTACCTGAGTGTCTGGGAGTACCTATTACTACCAGAGTGTCTGGGAGTACCTATTACTACCAGAGTGTCTGGGAGTACCTATTACTACCAGAGTGTCTGGGAGTACCTATTACTACCAGAGTGTCTGGGAGTACCTATTACTACCAGAGTGTCTGGGAGTACCTATTACTACCTGAGCGTCTGGAGTACCTATTACTACTGTGAGTGTTGTGTGACTGACCGGGCTGTGTGTCTGTGAGTGTTGTGCAACTGTGAGTGTTGTGCGACTGACCGGGCTGTGCGACTGAGAGTGTTGGGCAACTGAGAGTGTTGTGCGACTGACTGGGCTGTGCGACTGAGAGTGTTGGGCAACAGAGTGTTGGGCAACTGAGAGTGTTGTGCGACTGACCGGGCAGTGCGACTGTGAGTGTGGTGCGACTGAGTGTGGTGCGACTGACCGGGCTGTGCGACTGAGTGTGGTGCGACTGACCGGGCTGTGCGACTGTGAGTGTTGTGCGATTGAGTGTTGTGCGACTGACCGGATGGTGCGACTGGGAGTGTTGTGCGACTGACCGGGCTGTGAGATTGTGAGTGTTGTGCAACTGAGTGTCAAGTGAGGGTAGCGGAGTACCAGAGGGTGAGAAGGTTGAGTTAGGAAGCCAGGAAAAAGCCACATAGGATAGAATTAAATCACTGAATCCCCATTAGATTAGATTATTAGGTACAATGCCCGGCGGGTGTGGAGATGCGACTCGGTGTACATCTTGTGATATGTATGCGTTCCTCGGTCATGCGATCGAGGGCGAATACAAATGCGCAAAATGTAAGCAAGTTGCTTCCCTGGAAGCTCAGGTCCTGAATCTAGGGAAGCAGCTGGCAACACTGAGACGGATGTCCATACCGGAGGAGAGCCAGGATCGTACCAGTCAGGTGCAGGCAGGGGTCTGCACAGAGGTGGGCGGAGTATTGGAGGTGCAGGCATCAGAGCAGAGTAGAAGGGTGACAGTTAGGAGGGGTAGAAGGGGACAAGGCAAGGAGGCTGATCCTGGGCTGGAGCACCCCAATAGATACGCCCGTTGTGTGATGTTGGGGAAACCAGTCAGGCACCAGCATTGCTGGAGCAGAGCGACACCCCTAGCTGCCAGGGGAAGAACTCCTCCAGTGAGGCCGGGAGAAAGGGAAAGGAAAGACAGGTGCTGGTGGTAGGGGACTCAATTATTAGAAGGACAGACAGTGTAATCTGTCACAAAGACCGTGTGCGCCGAACAGTCTGTTGTTTGCCGGGCGCTCGGGTTCGGCACATCGCGGATCGGGTGGACAGATTATTGGGTGGGGCTGGGGAAGACCCAGCTGTCATGGTACATGTGGGTACCAATGACATAGGCAGAGGAAGATGGAGAGTCCTAAACGATTTCAGGGACTTAGGAGCTAAGTTGAGGAGTAGGACCTCCAAGGTAGTATTTTCCGAAATACTACCTGTACCTCGAGCCACACCAGAGAGGCAGCGGGAGACTAGGGAAGTTAACAAGTGGCTGAGGAGCTGGTGTAGTAAGGAGGGTTTCGGGTTCCTGGAGAACTGGGCCGACTTCTCAGTCGGCCACCGGCTCTTTGGTAGGGACGGAATGCACCTAAATGGGGAGGGTGCAGCCGTACTGGGTGAGAGGATGGCCGAAAAGTTAGAGGGGCTTTTAAACTAGGTGACGGGGGAGGGTACAGATGTAGAATTAGCAGGTGGAAAGCAAGATTCAGAGGGCACAAATGGGGGCATTAGCGGTAGGGTGTTCGGAGCTCCTAAACCCAGGGTGGGTATGGGGAAAAATCAAGAGAGCAGCCTAAAAACATCAAATGAGGATATATGTAACAGGTCAAAATTAAGAGGTTTGTATATCAATGCCAGAAGCTTGGCCAACAAGATGGGAGAGCTGGAGCTACTGATGTTTGAGGAGGACTTAGATTTTGTGGGGATAACAGAGACTTGGTTTGACAGCTCTCATGACTGGATGGCGACCATTCAGGGGTATTCCCTTTATCACAGAGATAGAGAAGGTAAAAAAGGGGGAGGGGTATGTATGTATATTAAGAACAGTATACAGATAAATATGAGGGATGATATTAATAATGGAGCTATGGACAAGGCAGAATCCCTATGGGTAGAGTTTCAAAGGGAAGGCACGGTGGGGAAGATAATATTGGGCGTATGCTATAGGCCCCCCAACCAGTGAGAGGAGGGGGAGGCGGACCTCATTTTACAGATAGGATTGGCAGCAAGGATGGGAAATTTTTATTATAATGGGGGACTTTAATTATCCAGATATAGACTGGGCAGAAGGAACAGCACACTCAGCCAAGGCTCGGCAGTTCCTAAATGTTTTGCAGGACAATTTCATGGGTCAGATGGTGAATGCACCGACAAGAAACAATGCGGTACTTGACCTACTGATTACCAACAATACAGACCTGCTCACTGATATAGAAATACGGGGCAACTTAGGAAACAGTGACCATAGGTCAATAAGTTTCAGTATTAATTACAGTAATAGGAAGCACAAGGGTAATATAAGGACACTGAATTTCAAAAGAGCCAATTTCCCAAAACTGCGCTCGCTGCTAGAAAATATCAAATGGGATAGAACCCTGGGAACAAAGAACACAGAGGAAAAATTGGAGTGCTTCAAGAGCATACTTAACAAGGGGATTGGCCAGTGCATTCCAAAGGGAAATAAATTTAAAAGAGCAAAACTAAACCCTGGGTGGCTAAACTCCAACATAAAAATGCATATTAGTGCTAAAGAAAAGGCCTTCAAAAAATACAAGACTGAGGGGTCATTGGCAGCATTTAAGCATTACAAAGAGTGCAATAAGAAATGTAAAGACGAAATCAGGGCGACTAAAATAGAACACGAGAGACATATAGCGGAGGAGAGTAAAAAGATACCCCAAGAAATTCTTTAAGTATATAAACAGTAAGAAAGCAAGGCCAGAACACATTGGCCCCATAAAAGATGACAAAGGAAATATGGCCACTGAGGACAGAGAAAAGGCGGAAGTGTTAAATAATTTCTTCTCTTCACAAAAGAATCGGGGGGCTACACGAACCCAGCTTGTAAGGCAGAACTAAACAACACACCTCAGGAAGTGCCGCCATGGCTAACAGAAGATAGACTTAAAACTAAACTAGAGAAACTTAACATAAATAAATCACCGGGACCGGATGGCTTGCACCCGAGGGTTCTTAAAGAGCTCAGCCAGGTGATTGCCAGACCATTATTCTTGATCTTTAAGGATAGTTTACAGACGGGTATGGTGCCAGCTGAATGGAAAAAAAAGCCAACGTGGTACCAATATTTAAAAAGGGGCCGAGATGTATCCCGGGGAACTATAGGCCGATCAGCCTAACATCTGTAGTCTGCAAGATTTTGGAGGGGATGTTAAGGGACCACATACAAGGCTTTAGTAATGAAAACTGTATTATTAGTAGTAATCAGCATGGATTCATGAAAAATCGTTCTTGCCAAACCAATCTATTAACCTTCTACGATGAAGTGAGCTGCCACCTAGATAAAGGAAAGCCTGTTGATGTTGTGTATCTGGACTTTGCAAAGGCCTTTGACACCGTTCCCCACAAACGCTTACTGTACAAACTAAGGAAGGTACGTATGGACCATAAGGGGAGTACCTGGATAAAGAACTGGCTCCAGGGGAGAGTCCAGAGGGTGATGATTAATGGGGAGTACTCGGATTGGGCGGGTGTGGAAAGTGGGGTCCCCCAGGGTTCTGTCCTGGGACCAATCCTGTTTAATTTATTCATAAATGATCTAGAGGAGGGGATATCTAGTACAATCTCAGTATTTGCAGATGATACTAAACTAGGCTTGCCAATATCTTCTATGCAGGATGTGGAAACCTTACAAGCGGACCTGAACAAAATAACGGGGTGGGCAACTACATGGCAGATGAGGTTTAATGTTGAAAAATGTAAGGTAATGCACTTGGGGGCCAGAAACCAGAAAGCAAGCTGCTCACTAGGGGGGGGGGGGAACCTCTGGGTGAGTCTAGGATGGAAAAGGACTTGGGGGTACTGGTGGACAACAGGCTTGGCAGTGGCATGCAATGCCAAGCCGCTGCAAGCAAAGCCAACAGAATACTGGGATGTATAAAAAAGGGGATTCACTCCAGAAATAAAGAGATTATTCTCCCGCTCTACAAGACTCTGGTCCGGCCACATCTGGAGTATGCTGTCCAGTTCTGGGCACCGGTCCTCAGGAAGGATGTGCTGGAACTGGAAAGAGTCCAGAGAAGGGCAACAAAAATAATTAGGGGAATGGAGGACATCAGCTATGAGGAAAAACTACAAGCACTGAACCTATTCTCTCTGGAGAAGAGACGATTGAGGGGGGATATGATATCAATGTACAAATACTGTACTGGCGACCCTAGCATAAGGAACAAACTATTCAGAGAAAGGAGATACCATAAGACACGTGGCCACTCACTAAAACTAGAGGAAAAGCGGTTTAACCTTAAAGTGCGTAAGGGGTTCTTCAATGTAAGAGCGGTAAGGATGTGGAATTCTCTTCCACAAGCAGTCGTATCAGCAGGGAGCATTGATAGTTTCAAAAAACTATTAGATGGGCACCTTAGAGACCACAACATACAGGGGTATACAAAGTACGGTTAACAGCAAACACACACACACACATCATAGGTTGAACTGGATGGACGGATTTGTCTTTTTTCAACCTCACTAACTATGTAACGTTCGTGAACCGCCCCGGCCGATGTTCGCCCATCTCTATATACATTTACACCTTGGATTGTCAGTTATATTTTGATCTATGTAACTATGGAAACCCGTGCATATATCAATGTACCTATGTTTATAAGAATTATTTCAATTGTATGTACTAAAGTGTTTAAAGTTTAATAAATTCTGTACATTTTATACCTTGTGGTTTGTGTCTTACAAAGTCCCTTGGGCATTCTTTTTTTTGTATTCATACATATCGGGACTAAGACACTTTTTATGTCCCACATATGCCAGCTCTCCTCTGTATAAATAATATTATTGTATTGTTGTATTATAGGAAGCATATACATAGGCCTACTTAATTGAATAAGTTCAAGGAACGTTTTTTATGTATTTACTTTTATATTATTCAACCTATGATCATTAAATTTTAGGGGGAGGTACTCCTTGAATTATGAGTGTATTATCATTGATATAGTAGGTATGAGCTTCAAATATATAGAATAGGGTGATATGTATACCATTTTCTTTTCATGCATAAAGAACTAAATTGGTATATGGATTTCACTTTAAGTTACTTCATTTTCAAGGTATTTGGTAAAAGGAATGTTAACCACTTTAGCCCCGGAATATTTGGCTGCTCAAAGACCAGGCCCTATTTTGCGATTTGGCACTGCGTGACTTTAACACACAATTGTGCGGTCGTGCGACGCTGTACCCAAACGAAATGGATGTCCTTTTTTCCCACAAACAGAGCTTTCTTTTGGTGGTATTCGATCACCTGTGCCGTTTTTTTTTTTTTTTGCGCTATAAACAACAAAAGAGCGACAATTTTGAAAAAATAACAATATTTTTCAAATTTTTTTTATATGAAATTCTCAAAAAAAAAATATAAAAATCAAAACTTTTTAACAATTTAGGCCAATTTGTTTTCTACTGCATATTTTTGGTAAAAAAAAAAAAAAAAATCATAAGTGTATTTTGATTGGTTTGCGCAAAAGTTATTGCGTTTATTAACTACGGGAAAGATTTATGTCATTTTTATTGTTTTGTTTTTTTTTTACTAGTAATGGCGGCAATCTGTGATTTTTTGGGGGACTGCGACATTGCGGCGGACAGATCGGACCCCTGACTGACATTTTTGGGAGTACCAGTGACATTACTACAGTAATCCGTGCTATAAATATGCACTTACTGTCAAAATGACACTGGCAGGGAAGGGGTTAACTTTATTGGTGATCAAGGGGTTAAGTGTGACCCTAGGGGCGTGATTCTAACTGTCAGGGGCGTGGCTTGTTAGATCATCACAGAGACATGCGATCCTATATAGCAGGATCGCATAGCCTCTGTGATGATCTAAGGTAGAATGACAGGCGGCTGTGTTTACATCAGCCGTTTGTCTTTCTCGCTCTGCAGTGAGAGATTGTGAGTGACCGGCAGCCATCGGAGCCGCTGGTCACTCGCGCTAGCTCCCCAGGGGAACAAGCGGGGGGGGGGGGCGCTTGCCCGACCCACAGGAGGCTGAGCGAGTGACGTACCCCTATATAGTATATCTGCGGTCGGTGGTCGTTATGTGGTTAATTGCTGTACTTTCAGACCCTATTCATGCAATATGTATCTTAAAGGAGACGGTATTCTTGACCGTAAATGGGCATGGTAGAAAATCTACTAAGATTTAGATTTTTCTCCATGGCTTAGGTCAGAAGGTTGTCTTTAATAAAATAGTTGAATTAAACTAAATTTCCCAGACTTTTATACAAGCAAACAGTGCCCCTTTTTATGATGGCGAGATGGGGTATTTAGTAAGATGATGCCCCATCTGACGTGGAAAGCAAAATCCAAACCTACATTCTCATAGGATAAAAATTATGTGTGCTAAGACGGGGGGAGAATTGGAAAGATCGAGAGGAAGGAAGTAGGATATTCTGAGGAGGTTCTGACACATTGATGGGAGACATCTGAAGCCGATGGCAGGCTAATCAAACGTGACATCTTAGGCAACATGCATTGAAGTGTTTGGTAAAGTATAAATTTTTATTTTTCTATAGACAATTTGCTTGCCATATACATCTGACTGAAAAATTTGATTATCTTTATAGCATCAAGAATTGAATTTCGATCATTCTAAATTGAAGGCTCTTGAGGCTGATTTCGGTTTATAGTAAATGGTGCAGTTGTGATGTATGCTTAATAAATTAACTTAGTAGAAGTTTATTTTACCAAAAACAATCTTGACTTCTAGCAAGTTTAGAGTATGGTGTAACAATTTTTGTTCATGTATTTTCAAACATTGAGTTATGAACATCTGTTGGCTGAGAGAGGTTACGTGTCAAATCTGTCAAATTTTGTTTCCATATTTTGTGAGCTCATGAGAAGCCATTAATCACATTCCAGAAGTTATGAGTTTTGGTTACATTGATATTCTGTAATAACATCCTTTGTATTTCTCACAGTACCCGAGTAACACAGATTATTGAATTTTGTTCCACTTTTTGTGTTTAAAGTTATATTTTAATATTATTCTGCACTGCTTTTTTTTCTTTTAATACATATATATATGCCTTCAAGTTAGCGCCAATAAACGATCGAGTTTTTGTTGATTTATGGAAATAAAGTTGAGAATCTCCTTAATGATCGATCCTTGCTTATTTGCATAAATAGACACCGTTTATCAGAGCAGTCTAAACATTTCGACACAGCCCTGCCTTGTAGCCCGAACTATTCATGAAAGATGAGAAAAAAAACCCTGCGTACTTAACAGAAGCTGTGGGGATGAATATAGAGCTTTAATCCAGGCTAGGAAGTTGCCTCCGAATCCCCAGTGCATTAGTGCAAACTCTAGATAATCCCAGGAAAGTGAATCAAACGCCTTGTATATGTCGTGTAACAATAAGAAGCCGAGTATCTTGCATGGATGTAAAAATGCGGACAAGATGGATAACCTTGCGGATATTGTCCCCGCCTGCCTACCCGGGAAGAAGTTCACCTGGTCTCTGTGTATGAGAGTTTGGAGGTTTTTGTTGACACAGTGCTCTGAACCTTCTCCAAAATCTTTAGATTCACATTCAATAGAAAGATGGTCTGAACACCTGAGAATTACGGCAACTTTCCACTGCAAGTACCGGCTCGGCTCTACTCGGCCCTGCTTGGCCCGGTTTGCTTTTCCACTGCTGGTACCGCATGGTACGGTGTTTGAATGGTTCGGTATGGTATAGTATGGTTTGCTTTTCCACTAAAGTAGTACTAAAGTTAAGTGGGTGGGATAACAACGGGGTGGGTGGGATTCTTTGACCAATCAGTGGCTAGTAGTGACTGCATGCAAAGGATTGTGGGATATGGTACCGGTATGGTACCTCTTGGAACCACAATCGAGGTGGTACGGTTTTTGAGAGCCGTACCGTTTGGTTCCATGCAGTTGAAAAGCACCGCCGTACCGTACCGAACCATTCCTACACCATACCACGCGGTACCAGCAGTGGAAAAGCACAAAAGCGAGCCAAACCGTTCGGTTCCATGCAGTGGAAAAGCGCCAATAGTGGCCTCATCGGATGTTTTAGGAATCATAGCAATAGGTGCTTTGAGGGAGGGCTGAGAATTATGCCTAAACAAATTAAAATATGCAGCAAGATGGGGGGTCAGGAGGGTAGCACATTTCTTGTAATAATGTCCCAAAACCCATCTGGGCCAAGGTAATTGGAAGGCTTTAGCGACTTAACGGCCTGAGCAATTTCAACCTCGGATATGTTTGCATTCAAAGTGTCACAGGCCGCTATAGATAAAGAAGGGAGACGCAGACGCTGAAAAAAATTCTCAGCTCGCTCCAAATCAAATGGCTTGGGTTTCCCACATAGGGAGGAGAAAAAGGTGGGAAACTCTGTTGTGATCTTCATCGGTTTGGAAGAAAGGCCACCACCCCCTGGTACGCAGCTGGATGTGGTCATGTGTGCGGCCCACTAAATTGAGTTTTCTCGTCCCAAACGTCTTCCATTTGAGGATTATGGAGGCCACTGTGCTCTTTGGAACCTTAAGTGCAGCAGAAATCTTTTTGTAACCTTGGCCAGATCTGTGCCTTGCCACAATTCTGTCTCTGAGCTCTTCAGGCAGTTCCTTTGACCTCATGATTCTCATTTGCATTGACATGCATTGTGATCTGGAAGGTCTTATATAGACAGGGGTGTGGCTTTCCTAATCAAGTCCAATCAGTATAATCAAACACAGCTGGACTCAAATGAAGGTGTAGAACCATCTCAAGGATGATCAGAAGAAATGGAAAGCACCTGAGTTAAATATAGGAGTGTCACAGCAAAGGGTCTGAATACTTAGAACCATGTGATATTTCAGTTTTTCTTTTTTAATAAATCTGCAACAATGTCAACAATGTTAAATGATTTTAGCAAATGGCTGCAATATAACAAAGAGTGAAAAATTTAAGGGGGTCTGAATACTTTCCGTACCCACTGTATATGCCTGGCCAGCGTAAGGCCTTTTTTAGCCTGCTCAGAGGCAAGGAGGCAAAGTACAGTGGCCAAGTTATCACAAGCCTTACAGTTGGCCACAGTAAGTCGTGTCTTCCAGGTCGCGTCAGCCTGAGCCAGGAGAGAGGTCAGCTCCTATTCCTTCATTTCCCTAGCCCACTTTTTGGAGATGGCAATGTGGAATAAATGAGCCCCTAATAGTGGCTTTATGAGCGTCCCATATTGATACAGAAGATGTCACTTAACCTCAAAAAAATCTTTTAGCCAGCGATGGGCTTTCATAGGTCATCTAGTTGAGAAATAAAGTCACTATTCGAACATGATACCACACGAACCATAAAAAAAGAAGAAAGTTTATCTCACTGTTTGTATTTCGCAGATCTCTTTTCCAAATTACCTATGTGCCTCTCCTCTCTGTGACTGACACTGTAAGATAAACTTTCTTCTTTTTTATGATTTCATGTTTAAATGGTGACTTTATTTTTTGCAACTAAATGATAGCAGCTACTTATATTGAAAAAAGACAGCATAAACAAAAACTAGAAACAAAAAAAGATATTTTTTACATTTAGGCACACAGCCAGGGGCTGTTTTTCGTATCTGACCACAGAAATTAGAGAGCAGGAGGAATGATTGTTAAGCCTGCATGTTTTGTGGAGATAGTATCTGGACAATCAGAATGCACAATACTTTGTGCAACATAAGGGAGGTGATTGCTAAAGCTATAGGTGGTATTTCTATTTTGTAAGTATAGGAATCTGAGTGAACAGTGCTGTGTACAGGAGAGGAGGGGTGATCGCTAAGGCAGCAATTGTTAAGCATCAAGAGAGCGTTGCAGCGATTCCTAAGGGTGAGCACTGAAATCAAAATAATTATAGTGGTTTGTAATACACTTGGGAGCTAAAAATATGAATGCAAATTACTCTCTACAGGGAAAACCAAGGATGGAAAAGCATCTGGGGGGTCGTACTATATCACAAACTCTGCAACAGCATGCATTGCCAATCATTTAAAAGAGCTTTTAGTCAAGAGATAAAACTATAATTTTACCACTTTACAAAACTTTGGTTTGGCCAGATCTTGCGTATATATTCCAGTTTTGGCCACTAACTTTCAGGAAGGATGTGCTTGAACTGGAGAAAGTCCAAAGAAGGGCAACAAAGCTAATTATGGGGCTGGGGGACTACAGTTATGAGGAACAACTACAACATTAAACGTGTTCTCCCGATAGGCGCATGCGCGGCAGCTCCCCGGATGGCGGCTTAACCAGGGAGCTCCGTCCGGCTCCGGCATTACAGGCGCCCGATCCGCATTTGTCAGCTGACTACCGCCCCACAGTGAGAAATCACGGATCCAGCTCCCCCGGTGCCCTTGTCGGCACCCTCGATGTCCGTCCACCAGGTCCGTAGAGACCTCTCGCAACAATTTTTGGCCGCAGCATCCCGGTCCAGCTCCTCTAAGATGGCGGGCGCTTCCTCACACAGCCAGGGACTCGAGGAAGAGGAGGACATCTCAGATGCACCGGCACTTTTGGGACAGCTCAGGTCAGTCCCCAGCAGCCCCGCACCTCCCGTGGAGCTCCCACAAATACTGTCCCCAGCATCTACTGTTTCTCTCCTGGAGAGAACACTTGATGACCTAATAAAGTCCCCGGCTGGGGCCTACCCAGAGCTGCCGAGCCTCCCACAGGGCTCTCCTCCTCTCACCGGCCAGCAAGATATACCTATCTAATGAGTATATTCTCCAAAATGCTGGCTACAGGCTTATCCCAGACAGCTTCCCAGATCACCTCTGCAATTCATACGGATCTACAGAGCCTGGGGTCCAGACTTGAAGCCATGGAGCTTAAAACTGATCAGACGGTACTCAGGGTTAACCAGAACTCTGCCCGGATGCAGGATCAGCTGGACACCGCATTGTCCAAGATAGATGAACTTGAGAACAGGTCTAGAAGATACAACTTTAGAATTAGAGGCCTGCCTGAGAGTATTAAAGATGTGGAAATGGCTGTTACCGCTTTTATAAAAGACTTGATACCGCAACACCGCCTGGAGCTTGATAGGGCTCATAGGGCCCTCAGGCCTCCCCTCCCTGACGGCTCGCCGAGAGATATTATTGTGAAACCACACTTCTATAAGGTCAAGGAGGAGGTCATGAAAATTTCCAGAAATGCGGAGCAACTTACAATTCAAGGCCATCCCGTACAAATTTTTGCGGACCTGTCACCCACTACCATCCAGAAGCGGCGAGCGCTAAAACCACTCCTTCAAGTCCTACAGCAAAGAACCATTAAATACTGGTGGTCCTTTCCTTTCCGTCTCACCTTCGTCCATCAACAAAGAACACATAATTTTTCGACCCTTCCTGAGGGGGAGCAACTATTTCTGAAGCTTGGTCTCATCTCGCAGGATCCAGCCACCTCAGCGCAAGGCAGAAGCTCTGGCTCCTTCAAGCGTCCTCCACCGCAAAGCCCTCTGGTTCCTACTTGGCAGAAACCACAGACCAAGCGTGCTAAAGATGCAAGACCTTGATAGCGGGCTCTTACCAACTGATGGTCCTTCACTTTTCATCAGTCGCGACTTGGACTGGTGTTACTGGGGTACATTCTCCCTTTCCTGCTGGCCTGTGACAGGGTCCACTGTGGAGTGCTCGGCACTCCTCTGTTGAACATTTACCTTTGTTCACATCGTTTTCATGTTTTGCATTTTTGACTCTGTTTGCAGGTTTCTCACAAATACTTCTCATGATATGTTTTCTCCCCCCCCCCCTTTTTTTTTTTGCACTATGGGGCGCCTAGCAGGAGCGGGATTACCGCTGCCCCTCACCCCTTCTCTGCATGGGTTTTTTACCCCTATGCAGACCTGGGTGGATGCCTTTATTTATCAAAGGCATACATGGGATTCAGGGGGGGATAGGATGTGGCCTATCCTCCCCGACTTGGGTTGGGATTTTTTGGTACTGTTACTGTTTGCTTACTTTTATTTCTTTGTGGCTCCTCCTTCTACCCTCTTTGTTCCTTCTTTCCCCCATCTTCTTCCCCTTCTTCTCTCAGGTCACCGGGGGGTCCCCTTTTTCTTTCTCATCGGGGTCTACTACTTGAACACAGAGGTTCCTGTCTAGGCATCGCCTCCTACTACAGTTTGGGCTACATTCTGCGAATCACCTCCACGACAGCGCTCCACTCATCGGTAATCAAATGACTACGTCGGCTGTCTCTTCCCATCCCTGGAAGATCTCCTCTCACAACGTTCAAGGGCTTAATTCCCCGTCGAAGAGACGTAAGCTCTTTAACCTGTATCATTCTCACCACATTGACATTGTATTTACGCAGGAAACACATTTCCCGGCATCATACAGGCCATTGTTCGTCCACCACAGGTACCCTCAATTTTATCTAGCTAATGCTCCAGACAAAACCAGGGGGGTTGGGATTTTTTTTGCTCGCCACGTTCAATTTGATCTACATAGGAAGTTGGAGGATCAACACCTAGCAACACATGTCTTACCGCACGCAATGGGTACTTTGATAATGGGAGGAGATTCTAACATAGCCCTCGATCGTGGACTAGACAAATCAAAACTGGGTAGTCCCTCCTCTTGCCATCCCTCCAAACAGAGCACCCGTATAGCTAAGTTGCTCTTTTCGGAGGGATTGATTGACGTTTGGAGAGAACTGAACCCTTTCGCGAAAGATTATACACACTTTTCTGCGCCACACAATATTCTATCACGGATAGATCACATATTTGTATCGTCTAGGACCGTTCCCCGGGTATTGAAGGCATACATTAGAGATTCCCCAATCTCTGATCATGCCATGGTTATCATTCTAATACACCGCACTCAGACCCAAGATAAGGAATTTCGATGGCGCCTTAACGAAGCTCTATTAAGTGACCCAGCCCACTGTATCATCTTGAATAAGGAATTGGACGCATACTTCTCCTCCAATGACACCCTAGAGGTCTCTCCAGAAACTATCTGGGCGGCTCACAAAGCAGTACTTAGGGGGAAGATAATTCAAATCTCCTCAAACCTTAATCGTCAACGTAAGGCTGATCTCTTGAAATTGGAGTCAGATTTCCTTGAGCTTAGCAAAACCCACAAAAGTGGACCGACCTCGGCATCCAAGGCTCGCTTGGAGGAGGCCAGGCTCCGTCTGAACCTGGCCCTAACGACCGAGGCTGAAAAACAGCTGCGCTGGTCGGGAGCCAAATTTTATGCTTCCTCTGACAAAATCGGGCCCAGACTAGCCTATAAACTTTCCCCCACACAGCGTACCTTCCGAATCCCCAAAATCAGAACAGCACAAGGCTCCTTATCGCAAAATCCGCAACAGGCCCTGAAATCCTTCCACAACTTTTATTCGCAACTGTATGACTCTGACCCCGCATCTCCTTCACAGACAGTTCGGGACTTTCTAGATGACTTGCCCCTCCCACGCCTCAGCCGGGAACATAGGGATATACTTGAAGACCCAATTTCGGAATTTGAAATATTGAGTGTGATCAAGGGACTAAAGAAAGGTTCAGCTCCAGGCCCAGATGGGTTTTCCACTGCATATTACAAGACATTTGCAAACATTTTAGCTCCACATTTATGCAAGTATTACAATGCCCTGCGAAAGGGGGGGGCTATTGAGAGGACTCTGAATCTTGCGTTTATTTCGGTCATCCCCAAACCGGGCAAGGACCATAGTGATGTGAGTAATTTCAGGCCTATTTCTCTCATTAATGTGGACCTTAAAGTACTCACAAAGGTCCTCTCCAATAGGCTTTCACAATTTATTAGCGGGTATGTTCATAAAGACCAATCGGGCTTCATCCCAGGAAGACAAGGCCCAGACCAGATTAGGAGAGCTATTGACCTCATTTCGCTAACGAATTCCAGATGGGACGGGGGCCCCCCTCAGGAGACATTACTTCTGTCCCTTGACTTGCACAAGGCTTTCGATTCCCTCTCATGGCCCTACCTCTTCGAAACCCTACAACGATGGGGTTTCGGTCCCAAGTTTCTAAATATTTTGAACGCTCTATACTCCTCCCCTGCGGCCCAAATTCGCCTGAACGGTCACTACTCTGATCCTATATCTATTAAGCGGGGGACCCGGCAAGGTTGTCCCCTATCCCCCCTTATATTTGCGATAGCAATAGAATCCCTGGCTATAGCGATTCGAGGTCACCCAGACATCCATCCGGGGGGTGCGCTGCGGACCCACGGAGCACAAATGTGCGTTCTTTGCAGATGACGTTTTACTCTTCCTTACGTCTCCGGTCACATCAATTCCTAACGCCTTACAACTTCTCCGCAGATTCTCCCTGGCCTCGGGCCTCACGGTAAACCTCTCAAAATCCATGGCTCTTAACATTTCTATTCCAACTTCCACTCTCGAAGCACTCAAACCCTCTTTCCCCTTCCAATGGTGTAATGCATCGCTTCCTTACTTAGGGATCTCTATTACTTCATCAATAGACACACTATACCAGGCTAACTATCCCCCCATGTATAGAAAGCTGAAGGCGGATTTAGCTTCATGGGATCTTCATAAATTGTCCTGGATAGGACGGATTCATTCAGTCAAAATCAGATCATTCTGGAATAAATTCTTCCACTTGCTACGGCGGGTCACGGGTCTCCAGATTCCCCAATCACCGCAGGCGGCATTCCTCCACGAATTTGGCCAGATATACCCTAAAAACCTGTCTACCCTAATGCTCTTTATGTTGCTAGGAGCGAAGCTAACTCTGGCCAAAGCCTGGAAAAGGCCATCGATTTCGATAAATGAGGCTAAAAGGAAAATATCTTGGATTATGGCCCAAGAAAAGATGGTGGCCATGTTCCAGGATCGGGTTTCGAAGTTTGAGAGCATTTGGGAACCCTGGGCTCAATATACCCATGTTGTATTATGACCCCCACCTCCCTTTTTTGTATCAGATGGATCCCCCAGTGACCTTCCTTTCCCGCCCTCCCCTCCTTTTTTTTTTTTTTTTTCTCTCTTTCTCCTTCTATTTTGCCCTTTGCTGCCTCTTCCTTTCCCTTTCCTGCTGGTCTCTACCATCTTTCCCCCGTTCCCCTTACCATTCCTTATGGTCCTTCACCGCTAGCTTTGGTCTTCTCTGCTTCTCCTCCCAGGGCCTCTGAAACTTCTCCATATTCAACATGCTGGACAGCGCCCCTTTGCACTGTGGGGCGTGGCCCATCACCGGTGTTCCCCCCGATCCCCAAATGTGTCGCAACCCTATGGGTGCTTGGGGTCGGGTTCCTACGCACCGGTACAGATTGCTGTATTTTTCATGTATTCCTATTTCTTTGGTTTTAAGACTCGAGGCTCCTGGGAGGTGGTAGGGATATTCAGAGTTATGTTCAGGATATATTTTACTCAGCTGTAACATGAGCCACCTTCTTGATTGTTGCTAGCATTCTATTAAGTTTTGTCATGCTTTCGGCCTGCTCCTCAGGCCCTTAAACCATTTCTTGCTTCCTCTCAAGGTTGGTCTTTGTTCTGTTACACCAATTGTTTATACCATGCTCTCGTAATGTTATTATCTTGTCATTTCTTTTAATGCCTACTTGGGCTGTTTGTAATTTTTGTTCCTTGATGCTCTTCAATAAAAACGATTGAAAATTAAACGTGTTCTCCCTAAAAGTGACGCCTAAGATGGCATGTGATACTAATATACAAATTCTTGAATGGCAACTCTAGCATTGGGAGGAAACGTTTTAATCTTAGTTCTCTCAAAAGGACATGTGGCCTTATTCTTCCTGGAGACGAGAAATTTAGGATGAGATATAATCAAAATATACAAATCTTTAAATGTTGACTCTAGCATTGGAAGAAAACCGTTTAACCACTTCTGGTCCGCCTGCCACATACAGTTAGGTCCATAAATATTGGGGCATCGATACAATTCTAATCTTTTTGGCTCTATACACCACCACAATGGATTTGAAATGAAACAAACAAGATGTGCTTTAACTGCAGACTTTCAGCTTTAATTTGAGGGTATTTACATCCAAATCAGGTGAACAGTGTGAGAATTACAGCAGTTTGTATATGTGCCTCCCACTTTTTCAGGGACCAAAAGTAATGGGACAGATTAACAATCATAAATCAAACTTTCACTTTTTAACACTTGGTTGCAAATCCTTTGCAGCCAATTACAGCCTGAAGTCTGGAATGCATAGACATCACCAGACGCTGGGTTTCATCCCTGGTGATGCTCTGCCAGACCTCTACTGCAACTGTCTTCAGTTCCTGCTTGTTCTTGGGGCATTTTCCCTTCAGTCTTGTCTTCAGCAAGTGAAATGCATGCTCAATCGGATTACGGTCAGGTGATTGACTTGGCCATTGCATAACATTCCACTTCTTTCCCCTAAAAAACGCTTTGATTGCTTTCGCAGTATGCTTGGGGTCATTGTCCATCTGCACTGTGAAGTGCTGTCCAATGAGTTCTGAAGCATTTGGCTGAATATGAGCAGATAATATTGTCCGAAACACTTCAAAATTCATCCTGCTGCTTTTGTATGCAGTCACATCATCAATAAATACAAGAGAACCAGTTCCACTGGCAGCCATACATGCCCACGCAATGACACTACCACCACCATGCTTTACTGATGAGGTGGTATGGATTGGATCATGAGCAGTTCCTTTCCTTCTCCATACTCTTCTCTTCCCATCACTCTGGTACAAGTTGATCTGTCCATAGGATGTTGTTCCAGAACTGTGAAGGCTTTTTTAGATTAAAAAACATATAACAGGCGCTTAGCCACATAATAAAACACAAGTCCATATAAGTCCATATACTGTCCAGTGGATGTAAATAAATAAAATGAAATAAATTAGGACGGGGGGGGGGGGGGGGGCTCTTGGAAAGTCCAGCAATTAGGGCAGCCGTCCATAACCAATAAGCCAAGGGTTCTCCAAACTGAATGCAAAAAAAGAAAAGAAAGAGGCGCCTCTAAGTTCAGACTAAAACAGACACATTTATTGCATTAAAATATGCACTCACATTTGTGCGTATGTAAAAAGCGTGTATCAAAAATCCTCCTGGGGAATTCCAATATGGATCGGTTGAAGAAAGGTCATCCAGTCCGTGCTGCCAGCTATGGGGAGCTGGTCTCCTCTTCACGGCAGCCGGCAGTAAGCGGCGAAGCTGGAGCGGAAGCGTCCGTGGATTGAAAGCGAGGCTTGGTCAGCGGGAACATGTGGATGACATCACTGGAATGCGACGTGTTTCCGAGCGTGCGTGCTGCCGTCGGGCAGACAGCCGCGCTCCTTCATCAAAGCACCAGGCATAGGAATACAGCAAGACAAAATAGCCTTATAAAACGATCGGAGGGGGAGGAGATGCGGAAGTGATTAATACTTTTAAGTGTATCAAAATAAACAGTGGGATGTGAAAATAATACAAAGATAAGACTATGGTTAAAATTAGGAAAATGAGAACAGAAATGAAAATAAAAATAAATATAAAAAATAAAAATAAAATTAAAAATAAAAATAAAGATAAATCAGTAATAGAGAATGGATTGAAGGCAATAATGAACTATTAGCATAGTCAATAAGGGGAAAATTAATAGGGCAGGATCATGGATATGTGACAATTAAAAACAATAATACCAAAATATGTAACATGTTGTGGGTAAAAATCTTATCCGTATATGTGACAGCATAAACATGCTGACATATATGCACACAGCACTACATGAGATGTTATACACTAAAAGATCCTTTATGGAAGGAAATAGGGGAAAAGAAGGGAAAAAAAGGGGGGGAGAGAAAAAAAGAAATGTGAATAGGGGGGACTATTCACATTTCTTTTTTTCTCTCCCCCCCTTTTTTCCCTTCTTTTCCCCTATTTCCTTCCATAAAGGATCTTTTAGTGTATAACATCTCATGTGGTGCTGTGTTCATATATGTGTCAGCATGTTTATGCTGTCACATATACGGATAAGATTTTTACCCACAACATGTTCCAAGTATATGGATACACCAGCATGTTCTCATATATGTTATTTCTTACATATTTTGGTATTATTGTTTTTAATTGTCACATATCCAT
Organism: Pelophylax lessonae; assembly: GCF_965119305.1. Taxonomy (NCBI): domain Eukaryota; kingdom Metazoa; phylum Chordata; class Amphibia; order Anura; family Ranidae; genus Pelophylax; species Pelophylax lessonae. Next base: position 107,197,735 of record NC_138775.1, read on the forward strand.
TATCCTGCCCTATTAATTGCCCCCTTATTGACTATGCTAATAGTTCATTATTGCCTTCAATCCATTCTCTATTACTGATTTAGCTTTATATTTATTTTTATTTTTAATGTTATTTTTAAATTTTATTTTTATTTTTTATATTTATTTTTATTTTCATTTCCGTTCTCATTTTCCTAATTTTAACCATAGTCTTATCTTTGTATTATTTTCACATCCCACTGTTTATTTTGATACACTTAAAAGTATTAATCACTTCCGCATCTCCTCCCCCTCCGATCGTTTTATAAGGCTATTTTGTCTTGCTGTATTCCTATGCCTGGTGCTTTGATGAAGGAGCGCGGCTGCCTGCCCGACGGCAGCACGCACGTTCGGAAACGCGTCGCATTGCAGTGACGTCATCCGCATGTTCCCGCTGACCAAGCCTCGCTTTCAATCCACGGACGCTTCCGCTCCAGCTTCGCCGCTTACTGCTGGCTGCGGTGAAGAGGAGACCGGCTCCCCATAGCTGGCAGCACGGACTGGAGGACCTCTCTTCAACCGATCCATCTTTTAATTCCCCAGGAGGATTTTTGATACACGCTTTTTACATACGCACAAATGTGAGTGCATATTTTAATGCAATAAATGTGTCTGTTTTAGTCTGCACTTAGAGGCGCCTCTTTCTTTTTTAGATGTTGTTTGGCAAACTCTAATGTGGCCTTCCTGTTTTTGAGGCTCGCCAATGGTTTACATCTTGTGGTGAACCCTCTGTATTCACTCTGGTGAAGTATTCTCTTGATTGTTGACTTTGACACACATACACCTACCTCCTGGAGAGTGTTCTTGATCTGGCCAACTGTTGTGAAGGGTGTTTTCTTCACCAGGGAAAGAATTCTTCAGTCATCCTGTCACATTATTTCCGGGTGATTTCCATCTACCTAGATAGATGAAACACATATAGGTGTGTTTCCCTTTAAGACTGATGCTGTCATCACTCAGCGCCGGACTGGATGGCTATTTAGATCGCCGGCTCTCACTCACATGTGTTCGTTCAAACTACCTTGTGCCTTGTTGCTAACCTGTCTTGAAGCATACCTCGCTATTGGAACCACGCTGCGCTGATCCCTGTATCCCGCTACTGGATCATCCGCTCTTGCTGGAAACCTCTCCTCTGCTACATTGCTATTAGTGATAAGTACCCCATAGGGGAGACCTCTATAAACTTTATACTAAAGCTTACACTATCTAGCTCTGCATAGTAAGGACTGTTACCACATCTGCATATCTAGATTGCTAGCTCTTGAGCCTACTGCCACCTATTCCTGCACTGGGTTGATCTCTCTTGTATGTCCACCTGCTACTCTGTCATCTGCTACCATACATGATTGCTAAACCTATCTGCATCCATCTGCTACTATCTTACCTCCAAGTGTCTGTCATCTACCATCTCCACCCAACCTGTCTCTTCAGTCTATCATCACTGTGTTACTATATACATAAGTCACTCTAGGAAACATCTTATTGAGTGTGTGTATTTATTTGCTGAATTGAGACCTTCCACACATGATGAGTCATTGAGGGTTGGGAATGGTATCTCAGCGTTTCTCTTACATGACTACTGAAGTGGAATATTTCTGCAGCTGAAAATCCACATCATACATAAAACGCAGGAGCGTTACAGATTGAACGAACCACAAATGGATTCAGCAGAAATAACCACTCAGGTGACACAATTAAAACAGAAAGTAACTGCGTTAATACACGCACTTGCTGAATTAAAAGAAGATAATCAGGCTCTGTCACAGCAGGTAATTAGACTGACACAACTTACCTCTGCTCAGTCTCCTGAACCCAAAATAAATCCTCCTTTGGTATTTACAGGTGATCGCAAAAAATTTCGCGAATTTAAAAACGCATGTGAGTTACTTTTCTTGTTAAGACCCCGTACCTACCTTACTGATCATATTAAGGTTTGTACTATTATTTCTTACCTAACAGGCGATCCTCGGGCCTGGGCAGACTCTCTTTTTGAGAAAAACGACCAGCTTCTCAGCTCCTATGCCTTGTTTCTAGCAGAACTTACTAGCCTATATGATGATCCCAATAGGCAGAGTACTGCCGATTTTCAATTAAGATCCTTGAACCAAGGTGGGAGACCTGTGGAAGACTTTGTCGCAGAATTCAAGAGATGGACCCTTGATTCAGAATGGAATGATGCATCTCTGAAAACCCAATTTAGGCTTGGCCTATCAGAGGCCGTTAAAGACGAGCTGGCCCGGGCGGATCTGCCAAAAACCCTGGATGCATTGATACAACTCAGTATCACCATAGATAGAAGACTACGAGAAAGGAAGTCTGAAAAAAATGGGAATGCCATTATCCAGTTCTTCTCGGATTTCGGCCGTTGACCCCACTCCTAAACCTGCTCCAGGTAACCACAGACCCCGGCTACCTAGGGAAAATAGGAAACCAAATAAATATGGTGATCCTGCCTGGTCATGGTCCAAGCCTGCCTTAAACAGTCAGCCTTGTCACTCTGACACATCCCATTTGAACCCTGATCCTACAGAGATGGATGAGGAGCCTATGGAGATTGGTGCCGTACGTACTAAGTTGTCCTTACAAGAAAAGAGAGATCACAGGAGAATCTGTGGCCTTTGTTTTTATTGTGGTGAAGGGGGACATTTCATTACATTCTGCCCAACCAGACCCCATAGGCCTAAGGCTCTCCCAATGGAGGCCAGGCGAATCCGAAGGGTCTTCCCTGAAAAACAGCCTGGAAATTACCAAGGCTGTTGCCAGCCCTGTCCCCGTTCTATATCAGAAAAGGACACCCAGAAATTGGCAGATGTTGGTATAGATACTCCTATTTTTGCAAGCACATTTTTAGCTTCCAATGAAAACATTGAGATTCTTGCACCTGACTGCGTACGCGCTTCTAATGGCACGGTGGTATGTAGGAAGGATCTGAGGATGTTTGAAGAAGCATTGGTTGCTAGGACTACTAGGATTACTTTGGATGGTTATGCGTCCGATTCTAGTGAGGGGTTCATGTAGCAGACACCCTAACAACAAGTGATCCGATTCTCAGATCGGTTACCAACCTGATCCGATTTTCATATCGGCAACAAGTGATCCGATTCTCATATCGGCAACAAGTGATCCGATTCTCAGATCGGTTACCAACCTGATCCGATTCTCATATCGGCAACAAGTGATCCGATTCTCACATCGGTTACCAACCTGATCCGATTTTCATATCGGCAACAAGTGATCCGATTTTCATATCGGCAACAAGTGATCCGATTCTCACATCGGTTACCAACCTGATCCGATTCTCAAATCGGCAACCATTTTTTTTTTTTTTCTTCCCGATTTTCATATCGGCAACCAGTCTTATCCGATTCTCGCATCGGCAACCAGTCTTATCCGATTCTCATATCGGCAACCAGTCTTATCTGATTCTCGTATCGGCAACCAGTCTTATCCGATTCTCGTATCGGCAACCAGTCTTATCCGATTCTCGTATCGGCAACCAGTCTTATCCGATTCTCGTATCGGCCAACCAGTATTATCCGATTCTCGTATCGGCAACCAGTGTTATCCGATTCTCGTATCGGCAACCAGTGTTATCCGATTCTCGTATCGGCAACCAGTCTTTTCCGATTCTTATATCGACAACCAGCCTTAGAGGCCTTCCGGAGCCGGCCTTACGGGGGGGTACTGTAAGGTTCTGGCACTCTCAGTGCCTCCTATCACATTATTTCCGGGTGATTTCCATCTACCTAGATAGATGAAACACATATAGGTGTGTTTCCCTTTAAGACTGATGCTGTCATCACTCAGCGCCGGACTGGATGGCTATTTAGATCGCCGGCTCTCACTCACATGTGTTCGTTCAAACTGCCTTGTGCCTTGTTGCTAACCTGTCTTGAAGCATACCTCGCTATTGGAACCACGCTGCGCTGATCCCTGTATCCCGCTACTGGATCATCCGCTCTTGCTGGAAACCTCTCCTCTGCTACATTGCTATTAGTGATAAGTACCCCATAGGGGAGACCTCTATAAACTTTATACTAAAGCTTACACTATCTAGCTTTGCATAGTAAGGACTGTTACCACATCTGCATATCTAGATTGCTAGCTCTTGAGCCTACTGCCACCTATTCCTGCACTGGGTTGATCTCTCTTGTATGTCCACCTGCTACTCTGTCATCTGCTACCATACATGATTGCTAAACCTATCTGCATCCATCTGCTACTATCTTACCTCCAAGTGTCTGTCATCTACCATCTCCACCCAACCTGTCTCTTCAGTCTATCATCACTGTGTTACTATATACATAAGTCACTCTAGGAAACATCTTATTGAGTGTGTGTATTTATTTGCTGAATTGAGACCTTCCACACATGATGAGTCATTGAGGGTTGGGAATGGTATCTCAGCGTTTCTCTTACATGACTACTGAAGTGGAATATTTCTGCAGCTGAAAATCCACATCATACATAAAACGCAGGAGCATTACACATCCACCACAGTTTTTTTCCATAGTCTTCCGGGTCTTTTGGTGTTGCTGATCTCACTGGTGTGTTCTTTCTTTTTAAGGATGTTCCAACCAGTTGATTTGGCCACACCTAATGTTTTTGCTATCTCTCTGATGGGTTTGTTTTGTTTTTTCAGCCTAATGATTGCTTGCTTTACTGATAGTGACAGCTCTTTGGATCTCATATTGAGAGTTGACAGCAACAGATTCCAAATGCATATAGCACACATGAAATGAACTCTGGACATTATATCTGCTCCTTGTAAATAGGATAATGAGGGAATAACACACACATGGCCATGAAACAGCTGAGCAGCCAATTGTCCCATTACTTTTGGTCCCTTAAAAAGTGGGAGGCACATATACAAACTGTTGTAATTCCTACACCTTTCACCTGATTTGGATGTAAATACCCTCAAATTAAAGCTTAAAGTCTGCAGTTAAAGCACATCTTGTTTGTTTCATTTCAAATCCACTGTGGTGGTGTATAGAGCCAAAAAGACTAGAATTGTGTCAATGTCCCAATATTTATGGACCTGACTGTATACACTGAGGCAGGGCAGCCTGGCTGCGCAAAATAACGTACGTGTATGTGATTTTGTGGTGCACGGGTTTTCAGGGGTGCGCACCCCACTGGAGCACCGCTCCCACTATGACTGGACACAGCGGGTCTAGCGGCCGTGATGGCTGCCGGGACCCACCGATCACTCGGTGGAATGACAGAATGGCGGTCTGCCAATGTAAACAATGCAAACCGATCTTCTGTCAGGGAGGAAAAGAGAGATCTTGTGTTTCAGCTAAGCTGAAACACAAGATTTTTTTTCTCTAGTGTATCCAGTCCCAGTACAGTTAGAAAGCACTCCCTAAGAGCACACTTAAACTCTTTAATCACCCCTAGTGTTAACCCCTTCCTTGCCAGTGTCATTTATAGAGCAACAGTGAATTTTTTTTTTTTAGCAGTGATCACTATATTGGTGTCACTGGTCCCCAAAATGTGTCACTTAGTGTCAGATTTGTCTGCCACAATGTTGCAGTCCCGCTAAAAATCGCTGATCGCCGCTATTACTAGTAAAAACAATAAAAAAAAAAAAAGTCAATAAATGTATCCCATAGTTTTTAGACACTACAACTTTTGCGCAAACCAATCAATATACACTTATTAGAATTTTTTTTACCAAAAATATGTAGCAGAATAGAAATTGGCCCAAATTGATGAAAAAGACATCCATTAGACTTACCAGTTATGGTGTTTCTACGAACCTTCAAGGACGGCAACACATGAGAGATGAGAGGCTCCACCCTACAGGAATAACAATCAGTTCACAGCTGTTAAAAGGCCCCACCCTTCCCCTTGTCCCTCAGTTGTAAAAAAGTAGTTCTCCAACCGATTCACAAGGGATGTATAATCACTTAGGTACTTACCAACTATTGTTTACATTCTTTCCTCACCCTTATAACAGGGCGGGAAGTAGGCCTGCAGTCCTGGAAGTTTCGTAGAAACACCGTTACCGGTAAGTCTAACGGACGATTTTCTCCGCTCACCTCCCAGGACGGCAACAACACATGAGAGGATAATAAAGTACCCACAGACCTACCTTAGGGTGAGACCATTGCCTGCAAGATCTTCCTGCCAAATGCCAGGCTTGCAGCGCATTTAACCTCCACTCCATTATGAGTGATGCAGATATCCTGGATCAAGAGGCTGATCAGCAGGTTTGGCCCTCCGAAGTCTCTGCTTCGGATGCAGGACCTATCTGGAGTGGAACTTAAAGATGAAATCAGAAAACCTGTGAAATCACTAGATTAGCAAGATTGACTGTCTAAATTATCTAGCAGTCATGGTCTATCATGTCTGTACCACTTCTTAGGGCCACTGACAGGACTAATCCAAGACTTGCTCTGTGAAACAAAGACACTACTTTGAATAACAAAGGGGATCTGGCTTAAGGACTACTCTGTTCAGGAGAATGATTTAACAAGAGGCTCCCTGACAGACACACCTTGCGGGCCCCCTTTAAATTACTATTTATCTTCCATAAGCCCGCTTAAGGGAAATAGATTAAGATAAGGTTATTACCTGGGCTCAGAAGCTGGACAGGTATGTACATAAGTACACCAAACCTATGATTTCCCTCACAACTGAATGTCGGCATGTCAGTATTGAAAAATTCTCTATATACCAGAAAACTCTGTATACACCTGCCAGCAAAGGCAATAAAATGAAGCGGAAAGAAGCTTGTTAAAAGAATGCTTTTACCCATATCGTACAGATCAGGTGTCCTACCTGATGTCTGGAACCATAATCCACTTCAATACCATTGGGTGCCTTTTGGTACCGATGAGGGATACATTAAGGAGATCCCTACTTCAAAGTAAGTCTATAGCAGTAGCAGAACACTCACATTGACTTACTGCAACCAGTTATGCTAAGAGAGTGATATGAGGGATACACATAGAATTGTAAACCTATTGAGTTGGGTTTACGGGTCAGATAAATTCTGATACCGCATCTTTAGGCCACAATACCTCTATGAACAAAGTTCTTAAAGGGAAGAGGAGGATTTTTTATAACCTTCTTCCAGTGTCCTACAACCTTACCAGGTTTTAAGCAGAGGGAATGCCTCTGGTATGCCCGAATGTAAGGGACTGCGTATTCTGATATCTGACGTTTCTGCAGCCAGATCTCCTGGCCCTTTCATGTCCCTGGGAATATAAGGTCTGCAATAAAAGTGATACATGTATAACTAATATCACAAATTTAGAATATCACAGATTGTGTGTTACTGACGCACAGCACCAGAAAATAGATGCAGACAAAGGACATCAGCAAAGACAACAATGTTGTGTATTTCTGAAGTGCAGCTAGATAGACCAACGCAGAAAAGACACAACATAAACTTTAATGTTGTGTATTTTAAAAGTGCAATAAGCAATAAGATGCACAGCCAAATGTAAAGACAGAAAGACACAAAAACATCCATGTTGTGTATTTCTGAAGTGTAGCAAGATCAGCAATAAAACCAATATAAAGACAGAAGGGACTCAAACTCCTGTGCTGTGCATTGCTGATGCCTGACAAGGTATCGTCATATAACAAAAAATTAACAGAAAAGATACAAACTCCAAAGTTTGTGCATTTTTGATAAGCAAAAAGGTATAGTTATATGTCAGAAAGACACTAGACTCCCATGTCATGCATTTCTGATTGTCAACAAGGTACAGTCATAACAGAAAGACACTAACAACGAAAATGTTGTGCGTTTCTAATTAGCAACAAGGTAACGTCATATAGCGCAAATACACTGCCAACGTCAATGTTGCACATATCTGATTAGCAACAGGGTACAGTCATAAGACCAACAAAAAAAGTTGCTAACCAAACTTAAATGCTGTGCATTTTTTTTTTTATAAATGTTACTAATAAAAATTGTAAAAGTTGTGCATCTTGATTAGTAACAATGCAGACATAACAGAAATGTCACTAACCATCTTTAATGGTGTGCATTTCTGAATAGTAACATAGTATAGGCATGTAACAGAAAAGTTACTAACAAAATTTAAAGTTTATGGACAGGGCTGGCCCAAGACATTGTGCTGCCTGGGTCCGAGAATGAAATGCTGCCCCCTCCCCCCAAAAAAATTCACGCCCTCCAAGAGGCCCCCACATTCTATAGGACTATGAAAGCAGTCAGAGGGGTGTGAGTGTGTATGGAGTGACAGCAGGAGCAGGACAGAGCAGTAGACACTGGGCAGATGAGCGCACCAGGCTTTCTACTGTCTATAGTGCCACAGTGCCCTACTGGGCTGCGGGCATGGTACAAGAGAATGCAGTGCTGCGGGCATGGTACAGGAGAATGCAGTGCTGCGGGCATGGTACAGGAGAATGCGGGGCTGCGGGCATGGTACAGGAGAATGCGGGGCTGCGGGCATGGTACAGGAGAATGCAGTGCTGCGGGCATGGTACAGGAGAATGCGGGGCTGCGGGCATGGTACAGGAGAATGCAGTGCTGCGGGCATGGTACAGGAGAATGCAGTGCTGCGGGCATGGTACAGGAGAATGCGGGGCTGCGGGCATGGTACAGGAGAATGCGGGGCTGCGGGCAAGGTACAGGAGAATGCGGGGCTGCGGGCATGGTACAGGAGAATGCGGGGCTGCGGGCATGGTACAGGAGAATGCGGGGCTGCGGGCATGGTACAGGAGAATGCGGGGCTGCGGGCATGGTACAGGAGAATGCGGGGCTGCGGGCATGGTACAGGAGAATGCTGGGCTGCGGGCATGGTACAGGAGAATGCTGGGCTGCGGGCATGGTACAGGAGAATGCAGGGCTGTGGGCATGGTGCAGGAGAATGCAGGGCTGCGGGCATGGTGCAGGAGAATGCAGTGCTGCGGGCATGGTACAGGAGAATGCAGTGCTGCGGGCATGGTACAGGAGAATGCAGGGCTGTGGGCATGGTGCAAGAGAATGCGGGGCTGCGGGCATGGTACAAGAGAATGCGGGGCTGCGGGCATAGTACAGGAGATGCAGTGCTGTGGGCATGTACCATGCCCGTAGCACTGCATCTTCTGTAGTATGCCTTGCAGCCCCGCATAATGGCAGGTAGTGTGGCTGTGGAGCAGTCTCACTTACCGGTTTCTAAAGGCGCCTTAGGATTTAAAAATGGCGCCGCCCGGCGCCAACATGTCACCGTGCATGCACCGCCGCTGCTCAGGAAACCCCTTACATGTTCAGCTGTTCCCGGAAATAGCCGAACGTTTATGGGTTTTCCCGAGCGGCGGCGGCACATGCGCAGTGAGCATGTCAGGCCGGTTGCAGACCTTTTTTTTTTTTAGCAATCCAAAGAAGAGAAGAGGCGGCTGGGGGCCGCCCCTCTCTAAGTGCCGCCTGGGTCCCATGGTCCCACCAGGACCCATGGTAGGGCCGGCCCTGTTTATGGAACTTGGAACAGGGTAGTCATCACAGAAATGTCACTAGCCATCTTTAATGCTGTGCATTCATGAATAGTAACATGGTATAGCCATGTAACAGAAATGTTACTTACTAACAAAATATAAGTTTTGCAACTTGATTAGTAACAATGTAGTCAAAACAGAAATGTCACTAGCAATCCTTAAAGTTGCGCATTTCTGAATAGTAACCTGGTACAGCCATGTAACAGAAATGTTACTAACAACACTTTAAAGTTCTGCACTTTGATTAGTACCAGTGTAGTCATAACAGAAATTACACTGGGAACCTTTGTGCATTTCTGACTTAGCAGCCCGGGTATAGCCATGTAACCAACAGAAATGTTACCAACAACAATGTAGTGCACTTCAAATGTACAAAAATAAGGTATACTAGAAAGACACCCCCAACTTTCAATGTGGTGTATTTCTAGTAAGCAAAAGAATCATATAGCCATAATAAACAGAAAGGACACAAAATAAACTTCAATATTGTGTATTTCTGATGCTCAATAAGGCACAGTCAACCCAGAAAAGACAGACAACTTAGTGTTGTGTATTTCTGATGATCAGTAAAACAACCAGAAAAGACACAAATAAACTTCCACATTGTGTATTTCTGAGGTGCAGCCAGACCAGGCATAAAGTCAGATCATGGCGAATTCAACTAAAAAATAGCCAGCAACTAAAAAATAGCCAGCAGAGGGCAAGCTTTATATAGGCATAGCTTGGACTCTAGATACTAAACCTTCATCCACCAGAGGAGAACCAGGGTAGTTCCCAATAATGGAAGTCTAAGGTGGGTGCATACACCACAGTAGTAGTAGCTGTTACCCTACCATTGTATGAGTAGGTGTAGTTAGCCCACACAGAGGTGGGAATCCAAGTCTCCCAGCATCTAAGGTCTTAACGAGCACAGACCTGGAGATCAATTAAGTCAGCCTGAGGTAGAGGTGGACACAATTTTAGCTTGGAGACAATAAGACACCTGAAGGGCTTAACAAGCAAACATTAAATACAGGTTAGTATATGTAGCTCTTTGCATAGAGGTTTGCACCCATAAAACCATCAATCAGAGTTACAGTAGCTCAAACCACCAAGGGTCCCAATTAACTCTTACACACCAACCGATCCAACAGCATTGTAAGGAGGAAACAATAGGTTGAAGCTTGTTAAGTTGTTACACATAGCATGTTAAACATAGCAAGCAACTCTATAAGAAAAAGTTCCCCAAGGGTACCCCTTACTGTATCTCTTCACCATATGTGGAGAAAATTTAGGAGTCAGGCTTTAAAGAGCAAGGAGACTCTAAATGAACCATCTTGGAGATACGTGCCAGAATCATAGCTGCTGGCCGAATATATTCAGATTATCTGGTGTGCATTGCTGATCAGGGAAAAATCTGTAGTATTTCTCATGGAGTCTCCAGGTTCCTGCAGACCACCTTACATTCCATTTGATTAACCATTTAGGAATGTCTAACTTGTTCAGTGGCAGAAATAGCCTGTAAAAGACTCTGTGTCTAACAGGTGTCACCCCTTCTCTAGATTTACCCCTTATCGATGTACAAAAGGGTTTATAGTGAGAGACTGGCAACTTAATGTTGCAATAACCACAGCATCTCCCGAGTTAAAAGGAAACCGTGGACATTGGTCTAGCTGAAGCTTCTGGGTTAGTTGTTCCCAGGCCTAAGGGAAAGGATAGTAGTACCCTCATTAAGGGAGGGAGTACTATGACAAGGCCCAAGAAACCACCTGGCTGCTATAAGGGATACTTCTGCTAACCTCCCAAGGCAAAGGGAAGTACACACCACTCTTGTTTTTTTTTCCCCTTTACCACAGCCACAATGGTTGCTTTTCTATCCTCATGATCACATGAGGAGGATAGCTGCAAAAATCACCCCTTGCAAGAGTGGAGACCGACTGGGGAGCTGCAAAGTTAGGCTGCAGCAGCAGCATACACACCCACCCACACACCTTCTGGTATCCCACTTTTAAAAAAGGGGGTTGGGGTGGGGGCTAGCAGACAGCCTTTCTCCTCTTCTGCTGTCCTTCTAAGGCATTCTGCCATTTTCTGAACTCACCTCAGAAAAGGCACTTACCTGGCCCCTGATTTGCTTTGCCTTCATCCAACTGTGCTGTCTTTCCCTCCTCCTTCTCCATGAGGTGGGTCCAGATGGGGTTCACACTCTTAGCAGCCTTCTGGCTCTTAGTAGCTGAAGAGCCTGTTATTTTGCGCCGCTATGCAGATCTGGCATCTCCTCTGTGCCTGCTCTTGGGTCATGCTGTGTGTCCTTTGCGTCTTCCCTGTTCAGATGGGAAGTTCCGGTTTTAGAACGTGGCTTGGAGCATACTGGGTCCTCTGCTCATCGCTGCTGCTGCTGTTATGTGGCTGGCCTTTTACAGCATGGCACCCTTTGTTTGCAGGGGAGGACGGGATGAGACCCGAGCTGCTGAGTGGGGCAACACGAAGAGGGGCCACCACGCTGTGTCTGACTTGCCTGTGCCACAAGAGGAGACCAGTGAGAAGTCTAAAAGGCATGCAGGTAGAGTGAAGCCCTCACCGGCATTCCTGAACCTGCCTCACAGGAGTACCATCTGACTCTCTAGGTCTTCTGGTCAGAGAAAAAAAAACAAATGTTTCGCTGTAGGAGGAACACAATCAATACTGAGGGACAAGTATTGATTGATTTAACAGCTGTGAACTGATTGTGTTTCCTGTAGGGTGGAGCCTCTCATGTATTGCCATCCTGGAAGGTGAAAGGAGAAAATTCAATTTTTTTAAAATCTTTTTTATTTGGAATGTTTTATAGCCGAAAGTAAAAAAAATTTTTTTTTTCAAAATTGTGGTTCTTATTTTGTTTATAGCGCAAAAAATAAAAAACGCAGAGGTGATCAAATACCATCAAAAGAAAGCTCTATTTTGTGGAAAAAAGTCGTCAATTTTATTTGGGTACAGTGTTGTTCGACCTCGCAATTGTCAGTTAAAGCAACGCAGTACCGTATCGCAAAAAATGGCCTGGTCATTAAGGGGGGTAAAACATTCCGGAGCTGAAGTGGTTAATCTATTGCCTCTAAAGTAGACATGCAGCCACACAATGAAGCTGGATAAGAAGTGGATCAATCTTAAACTGCATAAGAGGTTCTTTACTGTTGGAGCGGCAAAGACATGGAACTCTCTTTCACAGCTTGTGGTGTTGGCAGGGAGTGTAGATGAATTAAAAAAAATTTGAGACGTGTTTTTCAGCGAACACATGTACAGAGATATGAAAAATTGGTAGTGGCAAACACTTACGCACACAGGCTGAACTGAATTCACTGGCGTCTTTATTCAACTGTATCAACTATGTAACAGTTTAGAACAGGTTTTCTCAACTAGGGTTCCTCCTGGGTTGCTAGGGGTTCCTTGAGCAATGGGCAATTTCTGCCTCTCCCATAAGTTTCCAATGACACCATTGCTCCTTTTAGCTATCTGTAAAGGGGTAATTCTTCCCAATGATGACAAGAGTAAGGACAATTCTTCCCACTGACTAATGTGTCATGAGATGTACATTTTGAATTTTTAGCAGGGGTTCCCAAAGACCAGAAATGTATTTCAAGGGTTCCTCTGCATTGAAAAGGTTGAGAAAGGCTGATTTAGAATATACATTTTTTACTATTCATATGCAATCTTTGTTCTACAAATAAAAATGTAATATTACAAGGCAAACAATTCCTAACGCACCATGGGTTACCTAAAGAGCAAAAGCAGCTTGCTTTCCAGCTCAGTTTAATTGAAACTTGTGACTCAGCCATCTGATAAAGGATGAGTCACTTTTATGATTTTTCATTTCAGTTCTGTACTCATCTCAGACATGTTGTTCTAGTTCTGCTATTGTTATGATCCTGACCATAATAAACACAATGTTTACAAAAACACTATACATTCCTTTTGTTATATACAAAAGCTATGATATAATATAATAAAACAGCCCCCCAATTCCAAATGTTACCTGTAGGTCTTGCAGAGAACAAGGCGAGAATACACAGAGTCAAAGTCTCTTTCTACTTCTCGGCTGGCAGCCTTTAAAAAACAAACATAATATATCAGTATCTCTCATTGCAGAATGAAGTTCACATCATAATCATATCTGCTTTACAATACTGTCCACAGAGAAATAATCTAAAGTAGGTTTCTATAGAGATACAGTAAACCTATTTGTGTTTTACTGAAATAAACATTTGCTCTTTAATTGGTTCATTAATTACTGAGAAGCAAAGAATCACACAGCAACCAATTAGAAAAAAAATGATTAGGCCTACTATGTGAATAATTTGTTGGTATAAATAACTGTAAATCACTGTTTCATATTATATATATATTCATATATATACACAAACTCAATTCCAAAAAAAGTTGGGACACTGTACAAATTGTGAATAAAAACCGAATGCAATGATGTGGAAATTTCAAATTTCAATATTTTATTCAGAATACAACATAAATGACATATCAAATGTTTAAACTGAGAAAATGTATCATTTTAAGGGAAAAATAAGTTGATTTTAAATTTCATGGCATCAACACATCCCAAAAAAGTTGGGACAAGGCCATGTTTACCACTGTGTTGCATCCCCTCTTCTTTTTATAACAGTCTGCAAGTTGCTCAAGTTTAGGAATAGGAATGTTGTCCCATTCTTGTCTAATACAGGCTTCTAGTTGCTCAACTGTCTTAGGTCTTCTTTGTCGCATCTTCCTCTTTATGATGCGCCAAATGTTTTCTATGGGTGAAAGATCTGGACTGCAGGCTGGCCATTTCAGTACCCGGATTCTTCTTTTACGCAGCCATGATGTTGTAATTGATGCAGTATGTGGTCTGGCATTGTCATGTTGGAAAATACAAGGTCTTCCCTGAAAGAGACGACGTCTGGATGGGAGCATATGTTGTTCTAGAACTTGGATATACCTTTCAGTATTGATGGTGCCTTTCCAGATGTGTAAGCTGCCCATGCCACACGCACTCATGCAACCCCATACCATCAGAGATGCAGTCTTCTCAACTGAGTGCTGATAACAACTTGGGTTGTCCTTGTCCTCTTTAGTCCGGATGACATGGCGTCCCAGTTTTCCAAAAAGAACTTCAAATTTTCATTCGTCTGACCACAGAACAGTTTTCCACTTTGCCACTGTCCATTTTAAATGAGTCTTGGCCCAGATAAAATGCCTGGGCTTCTGGATCATGTTTAGATATGGCTTCTTTTTTAGCCTATAGAGTTTTAGCTGGCAACGGCGAATGGCGCTGTGGATTGTGTTCACCTTCAATGTTTTCTGGAAGTATTCCTGAGCCCATGTTGTGATTTCCATTACAGAAGCATTCCTGTATGTGATGCAGTGCCGTCTAAGGGCCCGAAGATCACGGGCATCCAGTATGGTTTTCTGGACTTGACCTTTACGCACAGAGATTGTTCCAGATTCTCTGAATCTTTGGATGATATTATGCACTGTAGATGATAACTTCAAACTCTTTACAATTTTTCTCTGAGAAACTCCTTTCTGATATTGCTCCACTATTTTTCACTGCAGCATTGGGGGAATTGGCGATCCTCGGCCCATCTTGACTTCTGAGAGATACTGCCACTCTGAGAGGCTCTTTTTATACCCAATCATGTTGCCAATTGACCTAATAAGTTGCAAATTGGTCCTCCAGCTGTTCCTTATATGTACATTTAACTTTTCCGGCCTCTTATTGCTACCTGTCCCAACTTTTTTGGAATGTGTAGCTCTCATGAAATCCAAAATGAGCCAATATTTGGCATGACATTTCAAAATGTCTCACTTTCAACATTTGATATGTTATCTATATTATATTGTGAATAAAATATAAGTTTATGAGATTTGTAAATTAGTCCATTCCTTTTTTACTCACAATGCGTACAGTGTCCCAACTTTTTTGGAATTGGGTTTGTGTATTATATATACACACACACACACACACACAGTAGTATATATCTCAACATTTTAAACAAAGGGTCAGTTACTGCCCCAGTGCTATGAGAACAAAATGCCCTAGTGTCGGTGGGTGAAAAAAATGTGGCATAAGTGGGATTAAAGCAAATTCCCTTGCTTCAGTATGACTAAAAAAGACCTTGACGTCAGAGGGAATAAAATGGTCCTATTGTAAGTAGAAAAAAAGAATATGTCCCAGGTTTAGAGGGAATAAAAGTGCCCCTGCCAGTGGAAGAAAGGGTGGCCTTATTGTGCATTTCTGTTTCCATCAATTGGTATTAATACTGGAGGACACCCTCCAGTATTGGTGTGCATGGGTATATTGCCTTTGAATACGCTCCCCTACTGAATGGATGACATCACGATCGTAACTATGCAGGCAGGAGATCACTCAGCCTGACATGGTCAGTGTTCCAACACATAGAACCCACTGCCATTCTGTATACAGCAGCTCCCTTTAAAGTACAATGATAAGAAATGGACATTAGCAATAAAACGCTGTTGGCCATCACAGGATAACCTCACCCATAATCATAATGCATGCTTTTTGCTAGTGTACTCAGGCAATTGGATGTGTTTTCTTTAGCTCCACTGTTCTATGTTCATTTGGAACATTTTTTCTACTGTTAACAGTTGCTGGTAGATTCATGCCAGATACAGTATCTCCCAAAAGTGAGTACACCCTCACATTTTTGTAAATATTTTATTATATCTTTTCATGTGACACCACTGAAGAAATGACACTTTGCTACAATGTAATGTAATGAGTGTACAGCTTGTATAACTGTAAATTTTCTGTCCCCTCAAAATAACACAACACACAGCCATTAATGTCTAAACCACTGGCAACAAAGGGGAGTAAACCCCCAAGAGAAAATGTCCAAATTGGGCACAATTAGACATTTTCCGTCCCCAATGTCGTGTGACTAGTTAGTGTTGCAAGGTCTCAGGTGTGAATGGGGAGCAGGTGTGTTAAATTTGGTGTTATCGCTCTCTTTCTCTCTCATACTGGTCACTGGAAGATCAACATGGCACCTCATGGCAAAGAACTCTCTGAGGATCTGAAAAGAATTGTTGCTCCATGTAAAGATGGCCTAGGCTATAGGAAGATTGCCAAGACCCCGAAACTAAGCTGCAGCATGGTGGCCAAGACCAAACAGTGGTTTAACAGGACAGATTCCAATCAGAACAGGCCTCGCCATGATCGACTAAAGAAGATGAGTGCACATGCTCAGCCTCAGATCAAGAGGTTGTCTTGGGGAAATAGATGTATTTTACTGTCACAGTACTGCCAGCATTGCTGTAGAGGTTGAAGATGTGGGGGGTCAGCCTTTTAGTGCTCAGACCATACGCCACACACTGCATCAACTTGGTCTGCATGGCTGTCGTCCCAGAAGGAAACCTCTACTAAAGATGAGGCACAAGAAAGCCTGAAAACAGTTTGCTTAAGACAAGCAGACTAAGGACATGGATTACTGGAACCATTTCCTGTGGTGTGATGAGACCAGGATAAACGTATTTGGTTCAGATGGTGTCAAGCGTGTGTGGGGGCAACCAGATGAGGAGTACAAAGAGAAGTGTGTCTTGCCTACAGTCAAGCATGGTCTGAGGCTGCATGAGTGCTGCCAGCACTGGGGAGGTACAGTTCATTGATGGAACCATGAATGCCAACATGTACTGTGACATACTGAATCAGATCATAATCCCCTCCCTTTGGAGACTGGGCTGCAGGGCAGTATTCTAACATGATAATGACCCCAAACACACCCCCAAGATGACCACTGCCTTACTAAAGAAGCTAAGGGTAAAGGTGATGGATTGGCCAAGCATATCTCCAGACCTAAACCCTATTGAGCATCTGTGGGGCATCCTCAAGTGGAAGGTGGAGAAGTGCAAGATCTCTAACATCCACCAGCTCCGTGATGTCGTCATGGAGGAGTGGAAGAGGACTCCAGGGGCAACCTGTGAAGCTCTGGTGAACTCAATGCCGAGAGGGTTAAGGCAGTGCTGGAAAATAATGGTGGCCACACAAAATATTGACACTTTAGGCTCAATTTGGACATTTTCACTTAGGGGTGTGCTCACTTTTGTTATCAGCGGTTTTGACATGAATTGCTGTGTGTTGAGTTATTTTGAGGGGACAGCAAAGTTACACTGTTATACAAGCTGTAAACTCACTACTTTACATTGTAGCAAAGTGTAATTTCTTCAGTGGTGTCACATGAAAAGATAGAATAAAATATTTACAAAAATGTGAGGGGTGTACTCACATTTGTGAAATGCTATTATATACATGCACCACAATGTTTACTATTTTTTATTTTTTGTAGAATTTCATTGAAATGTCACTTTATTCATTGCAGTGGTGTTGCGATACAGTGGTTAGCATTGCAAAAGTGCTGAACTTGGTATTTTAGAAACCATAGGAAAAAATTCCTATGTAAATTCCAAAGACCTTGGGCTATAGGCTGTGAGCTTCAGGTGATTGGACACTGGCAAAGCTTTAGGACATGCTCCCTGGGTGTACCCCTACAACCCTACCCCATTTTGTGAGACCTCAGTGTGTTTTATCAAGCAATACAGAGCAACAGAGGAACCAAGGAGAGGGTGGCCAGTGTCCATTACTGTACACCAAGATATGGAAATTACAAATGTCAAAATTCCTTATATCCTAATTGTACAATACAGAACACATATTTATAAATCTGGGACATCCCCAAGCAATGAATCAGGGGAGCTAAAACAAGGCAAACTGAACAGTGCTAACAGGCCCAACAAAACACCCAACTCAAAGTGCCGCTGAAATAACCTTGAGCCTGAAAGCTACATCCGCACAGGCATGGACATCCACCTGGTAGAACTTGGAGAAGGTATCAACTAAAGATCATAAGGCAGCCTTACAAAGTTGGGCAATAGAAGCCTGATGTGGGAAAGACCAGGAAACTTGCACCAATCTAGTGGTGTGAGCATGTAAAGATACTGGTGGTAATTTAGGCACATAAACCCTCACAATTAGCTTTCCTATTCACCTAGCAATGGTGGGTTTGAAAGGAAGGTGTGCTTGACAAGACCCTGTCAGCAAAAGAAAAAGAAAAATGGATTTTTGTAAAATCTTACCGTAAAATCCTTTTCTCTTAAGCTCATTGACAGACGTAGTCCTCCTTGATTAATATCAACTCGGGTTATACTGCCCTCTACAGGAGTAGGACTAGACAGGAAAGAAAGCATTCTGGCCACACCCTAGGGGCAGTCCCAGAGGGTATATCCTCTCACTTCCTGCTACAGCAAATCAGTTATGTCACAAAGCAGTGTTTAGAGAATTTAACCCAACCCAACTCAAAAACAGAGGGGCGGGTACTACGTCTGTCAATGAGCTTAAGAGAAAAGGATTTTACAAAAATCCATTTTTCTCTGTCGCTCATTGACAGACGTAGTCCTCCTTGATTAATATCAACTAGGGACGTCCCAAAGCAGTGCCACAAATGAGTGGTGGGAAAATGGAAATCAAAATCCAATCTAGAAGGCCCAACCGGTGCCAACTAGAAGTTTTAAAGGCTCATCAATCACAAGATGAGACTCAACTGAAATTCCAACGGAAAAACAAAACCCTCGAGGTAGACCACCGGTCTCCTCAAATTTCGGCCTGCAAAACCTTGCGGCCAAATGAGGCATCCGCCGATGCCATCACATCAACTTTATAAAATTTTGTAAAGGTATGCACCGACGACCAGGTAGCCGCCTTGCAGACCTGGACCACTGACGCCTGATCGCGGTAGGCCCAGGAAGTACTGAGCGCTCAAGTGGAGTGCGCCTTAACAGGGAACTGAGGATTCCGACCCTTAATAGAATAAGCCTGTACCACCGTCTGTCTGATCCATTTGGAGATAGTCGCGGCAGATGCAGGCAACCCTTTCTGGGGCCATCCATGATCACAAAAAGTGAATCCGTCTTACGGAACGATTCCGTAGTCTTCAGGTATACCCTGATTGCCCGAACCACATCCAAGGAATGCAACGCATATTCCTGAGGATGATTGGGCTTAGGACACAAGGAAGGTAGCACAATATCTTCATTCAGATGAAAATCTGAAACCACCTTAGGAAGAAAAGATGGCTTCAGATGAAGAACTACCTTATCCCTATGAATCCCCAGATCTGGGGAATGACACAATAATGCAGCCAGTTCTGACACCCTGCGTGCAGAAGTGATAGCCACCAAGAAGGCCACCTTCTGGGATAATGTAAGCAAGGGAATCTCCCTGATATTTTCAAAGGGAGGTTTCTGAAGAACCGACAACACCAAATTAAGATCCCAGGATGGTAAGGGCGCGCACTGGCAGAGCCAAGTGCTGCACCCCCTGGATGAAATTCCGTACCAAGGAATGAGTAGCCAGAGGCTTCTGGAAGAAGATTGCTAACGCTGAAACCTGATCCTTGATAGTGCTCAAGGATAGTTTCTGCTCAACCCCCTTTTGCAGAAAAAAACAAGATTCGGGTCACCGAATAGGTACGTGGGGGAAAACTCCAACGATTCACACCACGCAATATAAGCCTTCCATGTGCGATAATAGACTTTGCTGGAAGTCGCTTTCCTTGCTTTAATTAGAGTAGGAATAACTGGAGCTGACAGTCCTCTGTCCTTCAGTACCTGGGTCTCAATGGCCAGGCCGTTAAAGCCAGCGACTGTAAAGCACGATGGAAGATCGGTCCTTGAGACCGCAGATCCTCCCTGAGAAGAAGTCTCCAAGGAGCGTCCGCGACTAGTCTGCCCAAGTCGGCGTACCCGGCTTGACGAGGCCAGCCCGTAATTACCAGGATAACTGGAGTTCCCTCCACCTCTATCCTGCGGAGAAATCTCAGCAGTAACTTCAGAGGGGGGGGGGGAAGACATACAGTAGCTGATACTTCCCCTACGGGGCGCTCAGCGCGTCTGCTGCGTCCGCTAGAGGATCTCGGGCGCGAGCCCTGTTGAGCCAACCTGCCAACAGATCCATATTCGGGGTGCCCCAATGAAGGGACAGCTGGTGAAATACCTCTGGATGAAGAGACTGTTCCTCTTGATCCAGAATCTGACGGCTGAAATAATCTGCCTGTCCACCCCCGGGATAAATATCGCGGAGAGAACTGGAACTGTTCCCCCAATAAGAATGTTGGCCACTTCTATGGCCGCCAGGGCACTCTTGGTGCCCCTTGGTGATCGACATAAGTCATGACCGTGGCATAGTCCGATTGGATCCGAACCGGGCTGCCCTGGAGCTGCTCGGTCCAGTAAATCAGACAAAGTCTGATCGCTCTCAGTTCCAACACATTTATTGGTAACCTGGAATTTATCAGAAGAAATGACTTCCCCTGGCTGAGCATCGGAGACCGAAGCCATCAGACCAGAGCCTCCCTGGTCCGCTCGCTCAATCGGATCCGATTGTCCAGGGAATCGGGATTCCGATTCCATATGAGAAGAATCTCCTCTTGGAGAATTCGGGTATGAGACTGGGCAAACGGTACTGCCTCTAAGGAGGCGACCATCAATCCCAGCCAGTTGACGGATAGCAACATCCGAATCATTGACTGAATCTTCTGGAGTTTCTCCGCATGGAGAAACACTCTTGCCAAGGATGTATCCAAAATTAGGCCCAGATAGTTCAGTCTCCTGGTGGGAACCAGGAATGATCTTTGGGAAAAGCAAAGAAAACGCTGATGTCCTGCGAAGATGGGGATATGAAGATAGGCATCCTAAATGTCTATGGACGCCAGGAAATCCCCCTGATGCAGGGAGGCCACCACTGTATGGATGGACTCCATCTCTCCCAAGACCAGAATTGGACGCACCTAGCCCTTTTTCCTGGGCATTGTGAACAGGTTCGACTAGAACTCCTCCAAGGAATGGGAACTATCACTGCTTGTTGCATCAAGCTGTCCCCCGCAAAGCTTTTTAAGCGACCCGGGGATGTCGAATATTTGGAAGGGAAGAATCGCACCGGTGGAAGTGATCGAAACTCAATCTTGTATCCCGACCGTATGACCTCGCGAACCCCTTTATCCGGGATTCTGGAAAGTCATGGATCCGGAAACAGGTGAAGACGTCCCCCCACCCTAGAAATGGGTGGGGCCCATTCTGTCAATCCAACGGGATAACAGTGGCTTTATTTAGTCTGGAAATCGGTGAGTCCACTATTGGTGGTACCATCCATCTTTGTAATGAGGGATTCCTCAAAATGATAGCGCCTAACAATGCGTTTGGAAATAGCAGGGGCTCGTTTATGGACGACCCCATTTGGGCAAGGGAAACCCTTCACCATTTTGGTAGGCTTGCTAGTACCAAAAAAAAGGAATATGAGTCTCAGCTACCTCTGCCGGTGTAACCTCAAGATTTAAGGTTTCCCGGACAGACACAACTAGTGCTTCCAGTCCACCAACGTTTCTTGTGCTATGGCGGAGGCAGAGGCTTCCTCCTTACTGTCTGAGGAGACCGTACCCGAGACCACAACCCCAGAAAAGGGACTGCAATGACCAGCTCAGAATCCGTATCTGAAGTATCGGATGACATAGGGGTAGGCGGGGGTCGCTCTTCTTGACCCCCGTCCCTGACAGGCTACCTCTACCCCGGGATACCAAAGACTCCAAAACTGCTGATAATGCATCATCACAAGTGGGGTACTGGAGGGTCCTGCGGCCACCCCGAGGGGATCAGGTGGGGATACATGTGTGGCAGGGTTCATGTAACAAGACACTTGCCAGCAAACACAAAAAAATTAATTGCAAGAAAAAAACATTTTTTTTTTTTTTTACTTAGTCCCCCAGCGCAATAGCGCCCCTCAGTCTACCTGCTTGGACCCCTCAGAAAGAGAGAGAGTCCCCAAGGCTCACCTGATGCACAGAAGTTTCTTATCAACTTGCTTCCAGCACTGTCTGTTACAGACAGGAAGTCTTTGGCTTGCTTTCCCGAGCCAAGGAGGCGGCTCCGCCCCTTTACACGCCTTCTGGCGCCTCCCAATTACTCCACGAGGTGTTTGGTCACCTCAAACATGGCCGCCCCCATGCTGGAGACACGAGGCTACGCCAATATGGCGGCCTCGTGCGATCTGCAGGAAAATGGCGGCGGCCTGTGTAGGATAGCGGCGGCTTGCAAGCTAGCAGCGGCCTGCGGGAGGTGTGCATTCGGCCTGTGCGGCCTGCGGGAGTGCCTCGGCCTGCGGGAGGTGTCCTCGGCCTGCGGGAGGCTGTGCTGCCTGTGAAAGTGACCGGCTTTCTGGAGGGATGGCGATCTGTGGATGCAGTAACTCAGGCATAGGCATCGGCCTGTGTACACACTATGACAGGTAGGATACCTCTATACCTCAATAGTAATGCCTTTTGTAGTCTGCCACTGACTTCAGTCATCCTTACAGTCATATAGTGACTTTAGATAGTCAGCTCCCAAACCAAGCCTCCTGGTTTCTATTCACAAAATCACAAAATCACACTCAAATTGGGGGATCTGTTACCTGTTATAGGATAGAGGGGAGACCCAGGAACTGAGTGTCCGACCATCCCAGAGAGGGGCCCGCGTACACCAACAAACCCGACAGGGGGAGAGGGGGAACATTCTACTCACCATACCGGAACCAGGCGGGTGGCAAATATACGTAAAGCGTTCCCTGGCCATAGTGTGTCGAAACATTTTGATCACTGCCGACATTAAGACCCCCGTAATACGCTTTTTGTGGCTTTTGATAAATTCACTCCAAATTGGCGAGGGGCAAATGCAAAAAGGGAGTTATCCCGCGCTGAGACGCGGTGGATTTATATTTTAAAAACCTATGTCCCTCATGGCTTGAATGTTGAGTGGGACATTAACAGTTTTATTAATAACAGTTAAATGCTGCTGAGATGGGAAAAGCATAATCATGCTCTATCCCACTCAACATTCGTGTATGAATATGAATCCTTCATTTTTATTTTTATTTTGTTACTATGTGGTAAAATCTTTAAGTTTTTATATCTCTTGCTTTTGCTGACCAGCTAGAGACCATTATCAGGTTGATATGTAAAGTTATGTATTATAAGGGAAAAGTGCTGCAATCTGCCTTTTGGCTTTATTAATATTTTTTTTCTCTTTTTTCACCAAGTCAAATGAATTTGTTTTTTTTACTTTACACTATTTGGCCACTAGATGGCGCTTATTGACATCGGTGATCAATATATGCATTTAATCCTGGTTTTCTTTCATATGACACCATGTTTATTGTCTATATTATTTGCCGAAGTAACTATTGCTGCCCTTATTTGATTGGCTTGATCGAGGATGGCTAATTAGTTATTCCGTTTTGAATCCTACGTTTTCCTCGACGTTATTGTTTTTATAGTGCACTTCCGCCCTTAATGGCCAAGGGTCAGATTCGTCACTTCCGCCCTTCTCGTCCGTGATTGGACGAAGTTCCGGATGTGATTCTTGTATGGGGTATTTGTAAGGCGTGACCGCGATGTCCGGTAACCACGCCCCTGACGACGTCACTCTGACGAAACCGGTCGGGAGGTTCCGGACATCGCGCTTGCCACGCCCCCAGACGCCGGCTTTGTACTGATTATAGCGGGACGCCGCTTTTTATGTGTTATTTGCTCATATTGATCTACTGCCATGTAAGTAGAACTTTGAATAAAGTTGTTTTTATATCGCCAAACGGGATTACGCTATGAATGCTTTTATCCTCTACATATTGCCATACATATCGGAGTCGTGTCTGGATCTATGAGCGAGTGAGGGTTTGATGCAGTCTAGCGTTACTTGGTCCGTTCACGCAGAGGAGAGAATCCAGTCCATAGGAGTCATTACTTTATGCTCTTAGTGGCCCATCCATTAAATTGGAGGCCCACTCATTGCGGTAAGCTGCCATCTTGCCTATCCGCACGGGTGATCGTTTTATTTCCATTGCTCTTTCACATCTTGGGATCTTCACCCTCTAGTGGACTCTCCACCATCTATATATGCTGAATGGACTTTTGATTTAGTGCAATTGATTTATTTCATTATATTGCCTTGTTGCCAATTGTATATTAATTTATCAACTTTTTAAGCACAATTAATTTTGCTGTTCATAGCGCTGCACTACTTGACACACAATATGAATGGGATTACTATGAATCCAGTGTTCTAGCTGCTACCTTGTTTTATGTTAATTTATCATATACTTTTTTATTCATCATTTAAGCGCAGGATATCCCCCTTGATTTTATTTGGGTGCCAACTCCCGACAGAACCCCTCTCCACCGGGGTGGGGGGGCTGTCGACCAATACGGACGCCGTGACTCTGCTGGTCATTGGCGTCCAGGCGAGACGTTTAACTCGCAGGGTCAGTCCCCGTCCAGTGGGACTATGTCGCGGCCGACCCAGCGCGGAGCTATGGCCTGCACGCGCTCGTAGGCTGAACTGGGGTGACCACTGGATCTCAACATCCAGCCCGTCGCCCAGTTTCAGCGTGCTTGCTTGAAGATATCACAGGAACACTGGAGAAAAAAAGCTGTCTAAAAAAGTATCCTGCCAGGACCGAAGATCCTAGCAAGGAATCTAGGTCCTTACTCCTAACTAGACAGAAAAATTTGCTGATTTGCTGTAGCAGGAAGTGAGAGGATATACCCTCTGGGACTGCCCCTAGGGTGTGGCCAGAACGTTTTCTTTCCTGTCTAGTCCTACTCCTGTAGAGGGCAGTATAACCCGAGTTGATATTAATCAAGGAGGACTACGTCTGTCAATGAGCAACAGAGAAAGTCTGTTTTTTTTTTGGAATAGAGACTGCGGCAGTCAGACCCCAACAGCTCTTACCACAACCAAAGAGTGAAGAACTTTATCTTTGGGATGCTTTGGAGCAGGGCATAAGTTAGGAAAGGCAATGTCCTCATGAAGTGATCTTTTTTTTTTTTTTTAATTAAATTAAAAATAACAAACATGTTATACTTACCTTCTCTGTTGACGTATTTGCACAGAGCAGCCTGGATCCTCTTCTCAGGTTCCTCCCTTCTGTTGAGTGCCCCCACAGCAAGCAGCTTGCTATGGGGGCACCCAAGCCGAGCCACCGCTCCCTGTGTTCATTCAGACACAGAACATTGGCCTGGCCCCGCCCCCTTTCTATTCTCATTGGCTGACTGACTTTGATTGACAGCAGCAGGAGCCAATGGTGCTGCGCTGTTGTCTGAGCCAATGAGGAGGTGAGTCCTGGACAGCCAAGACATTTCTACAACATCGCTGGAGCTAGAGGGATCTTAGCTAAGTATTAGAGGGGGTGAGGGGGGCTGCTGCACACAGAAGGCTTTTTATCTTAATGCACAGAATGCATTAAGATAAAAAAAACATTGGAATACTGCCCTGCGGCCCAGTCTCTAAAGGAAGGGGATCATGCTCTGCTTCAGTATGTCACAGTACATGTTGGCATTTATGGTACACTTAATGAACTGTAGCTCCCCATTGACGGCAGCATTCATGCAGCCAGAGCCATGACACTCCCATCCCTATGCTCGACTGTAGGCAAGACACACTTGTCTTTGTACTCCTCACCTGGTTGCCGCCACACACATTTGACAAAATTTGAACCAAATAAGTTTATCTTGGTCTCATCAGACCACAGGACATGGTTCCAGTAATCTATGTCCTTAGTCTGCTTGTCTTTAGAAAACGGTTTGCGGGCTTTCTTATGCATCATCTTTATAAGAGGCTTCCTTTAGGGACGACAGCCATGCAGACCAATTTGATGCAGTGTGTGCGGGGTATGGTCTGAGCACTGACAGGCTGACCCCCCACCCCTTCAACCTCTGCAGCAATGCTGGCAGCACTCATACATCTATTTCCCAAAGACAACCCCTGGATATGACGCTGTGCACGTGCACTCAACGTCTTTGGTTGACCATGGCAAGGCCTGCGTGGAGTTATTTTGAGGGGACAGCAAATTTAAACTGTTATACAAGCTGTACACGCACTACTTTACATTGTAGCAAAGTGTCATTTCTTCAGTGCTGTCACATTAACATATGTGAGGGGGTGTACTCACTTTTGTGAGATACTGTATATCTGAAGGGGTCTTCACGAGTCCCAATAGGGATGGGCCACAGCCCTGGACTTGTATAGCATTTTGCGGCTAGCTACACGCGTTACACAGAGTACTGAGGTGAGCACCCTCCATACATGATCCAGGGACCAAGCAACATCACAGGCCATCCACACAGCATGGGGTCCAGGTACAGCTACAAAGGTTTTACTAAAGTCGCATTGATCTGGATGCACTTCGTCTATTGTTAGAAGTCAGTGAAGAGTCGACTGAAGAATCCAAAGATAAATTAATTAGGCTAAGAGTGATTTATTCGTAAGGAAGAAGAGGTCCATTACCTTAGGACATTAGTAAACATACTGAGGACTCACAAAGTGTGGTAGAATTTATGCAGAGGCTCTCAGGAGGTGTGTCCTCAAAACCTAACAGAAGGTAGCCTGTAACCCAGGGTCTGTACAGGCCTATGACCTGTATTTAACAATTAAGATAATACATTTGATTGTAAACACTGCAAAGACAACTAAAGTTTTTTTAAGTACATTAGACATATCTCTCTTACCTCTTCAATAAAGAGCCAGGGATGACACGGCCCACCTAACAAAGAGGGCTTCTTGAGTCCATGTTCAAATATTGCCTTAATACTTGGACATAACGTTCCCCGAACCAAATCTGTGATACCTTCAGTCACAGAGTCGTCCCCAGCAATTGAGTACTGTGTGAAGACACAAAATAAGTTTCAAATGAAAGGACTGGAAGATAGTTTAAACTAATACATAGGGATAAAAAGGATTTTCTTGACTTGACCTCCCTTAAAGAGGACTTTGACACCCCTCATTTATTAGCATGGGGGGCAGAACTCCTACTGTTGTTAAATATTAGGAAAAGTGGCATAAGAGTAGAACTCAAACCAAAAACTAGTGGGGAAAGGTTAAAACCCGGTATTTTTGCCATTGATGTCCCGTTTGGAAGATTTCTCTTCACTTCCCTTCCAGGGCCAAGGAACTGGAAGGAAATCCCTTCAAAGTGAGAGAATCACCAGAATTAATATTCCCATTGCACTATTTCCCCTCTATTCTGGTTCTGTTGACAACCCAGAGTTTTTTCTTTCACATTCACTCTTGGTGATAGTGGTGAACAGGAGAAATAGAGAGCATAAATCTGCCTAATGGGGACACAAACAGCAATAACATCCTGTTGCTGTTAATACTGACCAGCGGAATAAGGTCTCCCTCAAGTATAATGTTTGGCTGCTCACCTGGGCATACTATATTCTCTGATATAGAAGTCAAATTTTATCATTGCTTCTTAGATTTCTTAGAACCAGTCAGCTGAATAGGGTTTCTTACATTTCAGTGGACTTACAACCTACTGGTATGTGTATTATTTTTCAATTGATTTCTACTGATTTTCTAACAAGCGCTCTATAATTTCCTGTTAAAGCATCCCTAACACCCTCCTTCCTTCAGTTTTTACATAACCTGAAGGCTAAATAAATTGCAAAGTAACTAAACAACATTCTTGGTCTCACCTCTTTACTTCTTTCATCAAGAATCTCCACAAATTTTGCAGGAAACCAGCCTAAAAAAAAATAATATTGCTATAACTGAAAAAGTTTAACTTTAAAAAATTAACAAAGGTAGTTGAAGATTCAAACAGGCCATGGACCTGTATATGTACTACTTTTGTAATGCACATAACTCAATAAACGTTTGTTTGCTTTAAAAAAAAAAAAAAAAAAAAAAAAAAAAAACGTCAAGATGCAGAGCTGCGGGACCTCCTAAGGGAGCAGAAAAGGAATCCGGGGGTGGATATCAGGCACAAAATTGACGCTGCGAGGGTAGCCCTTAATTTTAGCTTGACCACCAGAGCGGAAAAGTCCATTCGCTGGTCGAGAAATCGCTATTATACGCTGGGGGACAAACCACATACGCTTTTGGCTCGTAAGCTGGCCCCGAGACTATACTCCCCGGCACTCCCAAAATTGAGACTCCGGTCTGGTCTCCGGTCACAGGACCCCCAACTGGTAGTCAACGAATTCTACCATTTTTATACTAAACTCTATTCTCAACCGCAACCGCTTAGACAGCCCGCGGTAACAGCCTTTTTTCAGGACATCTCCCTCCCCAGACTTTCCTCCCCCCATTCGGAGATCATGGATAGAGAGTTCTCTACCACTGAAATATTGGCAGCCATTAAATCCATTAACCCTAATAAAGCGCCGGGCCCGGACGGTTTCTCTGGCCATTACTATAAAAAATTTCACGAGATTCTGATCCCCCATCTCTGCTCCTACTTTAATTCCATTAGAACAGGTACCCCTATCCCGACGTATGAAAACAACGCGTATATCCATGTGCTGCCGAAACCGGGCAAAGACCATGGGGACTGTCTTAATTACAGGCCAATATCGCTCATCAATGTCGATCTCAAAATCATGGCGAAGGTGCTGGCAACTAGGCTCAACACCTTCTTAGCGGAATACATACATCCGGACCAGGCCGGCTTTGTGCAGGGCCGGCAGGCACCCGACCAGACCCGACGTGCAATAGACGTGATCTCAGCTCTCCAATCTAATTGGGATAGCATGGGTCCCAGGAAGGGTATGCTGTTATCCCTTGACCTACACAAGGCCTTTGACTCCCTGTCCTGGGAATATCTTCTGCTGACATTGGAGCGCTTTGGCTTTGGACAACGCTTTCTATCCCTCGTCCGTACACTTTACAGCGACCCGGTTGCGAAATTGTCTATCAAGGGTTACGGATCCCCTTTTCTGAACATTAGGAGGGGTACCAGACAGGGGTGTCCTCTATCCCCGCTCTTATTTATTTTAGCCCTGGAACCATTAGCAATTAAATTGCGCTCTAACCCAGACATCAAGGGCATACAATGTGGGGGGGTGGAGCATAAGTGCGCCCTGTTTGCGGACGACATCCTGATGTATCTCTCGGCCCCACTGATTTCTATTCCCAATTTGCTTAAGGACATGGAAGTATTTGCGTCCATCTCTGGTCTTCAAATTAATCCCTCTAAGTCTCGGGCCCTGAACCTAACACTGGACAACACTACCCTGTCTGCCCTCAGAGACAACTTTCCGTTCGCATGGCAGGAAAGGTCACTGCCATATCTTGGGATCAATCTCACGGCTTCGATAACTACACTTTATACATGTAACTACCCGCCTCTATACAAAAAACTACGGGAAGATCTTGCTGCTTGGTCTGTTGGCCCCCCGTCGTGGTTCGGTAGGTTGAATTCGGTGAAAATGAACATATTGCCTAGACTATTGTACCTGTTTCGCACATTACCCATAATGCTTAATATGACTGATCTTAAAGATTTTCAGGGGACGGTTATTAGGTTTATTTGGGGGGACAAGAGGCCCAGAGTCAACAGACGGACTCTTTTTACCCCTAAACTCAGGGGGGGATTGGGGGTCCCGGAGCTGGGAAAATATTACTACGCAGCCCAACTGGCCCATCTGGTACGCTTCCACTCCCGGGACCCTCTCCCGATCTGGATGCACATGGAGGCGACCCACCTGGGGGTTCCGGTCCACCACGCGTTGTGGTTAAGGGCCAGGGACAGGCCGGGAGTGCTCTGTCCTGCCCTCTCCCTTTCCCTGGGGGTTTGGGATAGGCTGTCGGGCAGACACTCCTTTAAGTCCCTCCATGCTCCGCTAGCACCCCTGCTGGGCAACCCTTTGTTCCCGCCGGGCCTAACCCCTGTGACATTTGAATGGTGGACGAATAAGGGGCTTCTCAGGTTGGCAGATTTATGCGACCACCGGGGACTACTTACCAAGTCCCAATTGCAGGAGCAATATTCCCTCCCTGAGGGGGAGTACTTTCGCTACGCCCAGGTCTCTCATTTCGTGGCCTCCCTCAGGCGTAAGAGCGACATCTCTACCTCCACACCTATGGAGTACCTTTGCCGCACACTTGACAAACAAAAAAACTATATATCAACAATTTATAATATACTCCATGGAGACGATAGTAAATTAACGTATATGCTACGCTGGGAGGAGGATCTGGGAGAATCTCTGGACCGGGCGGAATGGAACACTTTAGCGCAGTTTAATTCTAGATCCATACTCAACACTTCCTTGATAGAAGCAAACTTCAAGGTATTTTTGCGTTGGTACATGGTTCCGGTCAGGCTGGCGGCGGCGGTGAGCACCGCATCCCCCAACTGTTTTCGGGGATGCGGACAAGCGGGCACGGTGCTCCACACGTGGTGGACTTGTCCAAAAGTCCGACGGTTTTGGATCCGGGTCTATAATTTTGTTTACTCCTTGACCCAAGTCAACTTGATAAAGGATCCCCAAAATGCCCTTTTGGGTAAACCGGTGGAGGGGGCTACTAAACCCGCCAAGCGCCTTATCGCCTTCGTGTTCACGTCCGCCAAAATAGCAATAGCCCGTTCATGGCGAACCCCAGTAGTGCCTTTCGAGCTTTTAAAAGCCAAACTGACCTGGATCATGATAAACGAACGGATGGTGGCGTTGTTGAATGACAGGATGCGTATGTTTGACAAAACATGGGACCCCTGGATAAGGTACCTGGCGAGCCCCTCATAGGGGCGGTTGGGAGCATGGGTAGCCTTGGACGAGATGTTGGGGAAATCTCCCCCTTAGGGAGTGAACGGGATCTGGGTGTCGACCCTCTATTTTTCCACTGACCGCTGATGTTTCTTTCCTCTTTCCCATCTTCCCACTCCTGCCACCCTCCTCTGCTGTTGTCTCCTTTCTTCTCTGTCTTTCCCTTTTCCCCCTATTCCTTCTTTTCTTGCTTTTTCTCTGGTACTATCTGACAGTGCACGGATGACAGGCTACGCCCCCCACTGGTAGAGGGCCTGGTATGGGGGTTGGGGGCCGTCCTCTCCCAAGGGCGCAGTATGTTCCCGTAGGGGCGCCGGGGGGGGTCGGGCCCAGACCTCCAGCCCTTCAGCATGCAATGGAGGGGGCACTGTCTCTATGACTCTATGTTTTTTACTCCATTAGCTGGATGCCCAACCTGAGCTTACCGTTCCTGTTACTGATTTATTGGTTTCTCATTTTTGATATTGTAATTTTCTGAATTGGCACCATTGTATTTTGTGTATTATGTGATATTTAATGCCCTCAAAGACAATGATTGAGCCATGTTGGCTCCTAGTGCGCTGTTATATCTTTTTCTTACAAAAAATCTAATAAAAAACATTGAAACATAAAAAAAAAAAAAAAAAAAAAAAAAAAACAGGCAATGGACCTTGGTAATCATAACTTTGGTGCATAACGAACAGCCCTTGGGTTTAACATTTAAAAATCAACAAAGAGAACTCCATACAGATATACTAGGCTGTGAAGATAACCTCAATGGAAAGGGGGGGGGGAGAAGAAAAACTGTGGGAAGTACTGGGAAGGTAGGTTGTTTAGTTAGAGAAAAATGATCAGATTGACTTTTCTATTCTGCTCTATCACTAGCTCCCCCAGAAGGGCTGTTAGAAATCATGGGGCCCCATACAATCTCTCTGACAGGGTCATCCTTCTCCACCCTGTCATAATCCACCACTAATCATAAGGGCCTAGGTATTCCCTGTTCCGCAAATGCACACATTCCAATTTTTTATGTCAACATTTAGGAAACAAAAATTCAGAACAAAATACACACACATATACACAGAATTATGAGGCACATAAACAAACTATATTGCACAAATTTTGATAAAATACAAAAGACGAGGTTGTGCTGAGTAAATCGATATGTGTCAAGCCTTAAATTTGCGTGCTGATACTTAAAAAATTGGTAGACGATTCAGCGCTGAATGGTACAATGTATAGACCAGCAGCTGACACTAAAAGGCAATCTAAAACATTTTCCAAGAATCATATAAACAAAGTGCAGCGCAGTCAAAAAAGCCCTCTTGTAATAATAGGGATGACCCTATAAGTGGAGTCAACATTAAACAGATAATGATATTAAATTATAAGAGACAGTCCATAGCTTGAAGTGATGTAAGAGAGAAAAGTCCACATGTGGTCTGGTGAATGACAATCAATGTGACTTCAGTGCTCGCAGCTTCCCACCACCAAGCATTATCTGCCTCTCACCTTAAAAGCACGACCCTGCAGGGTCAAAACGCATAATAATCTCACAGAATCAGGGAACACAGCTCCAAGCCCTCTGACAACAGATAATAGCCAAGCAGTCTTCACAGCAGAATACCAATTATGTTAAGCAACTCTCCAGGATGAATCCTCCGGCAACATGAAATAAAACCAGAAAGGATCTAGTGCTCTCTGTATATTGGTAAAGTTTATTTAGCCCAAAGTATAAGAATCGCACTTACATTGCATCGATGGGGTACAAGCTTGTAAAGGTATGCAGAGCGTGCAGCATGCTGTGCTGTGTTACTTCCTGGTTCCTGGTTCAAACGGCCATGGATCAAGCGACCAATCCCCGTACATGTTACGTCCGGGTGGGCGGGACTTCATCAGCAATGATCCGCTGAAACAGCCATAAACTTTGGTACCCTATATTTTCCATAGGTGATTCTTTTAAAGCCCCATATACAGGTCAGCAGTTTAGAGTGAACCATGAATTATGTGCCTAGAATTATTGCGCTCACTCTGCCGTATGCAGTGATATGTAATAAGTGTAGAGTAATTTATGTTTTCGTGCATAAGCCCTGCTGACGTATGCATTTACATTTTTTAAAATAAAGTTGTTGTTTTTTTTCATCACATATGGGGACAAAGAGTCCCATTTGTGATGCATTTTTTGGTGACAAGTTGTCTTTGATGATGCATCAGGGGTCTCAATAAAGAGAACCTGGGTACACAGAGCCTGGGAAACATAGCGAGTGTGCGTGGGGAACGGATACTCGTGCAGATGTAGAAATGATCTGGTGGCTGCAAAGCTGCCAGATCGTTTCCATCTGACAGCCAAATTGTCAGATTTACACACACTTAGTCAGATGCTTCCTTTTAGGTCTCATCCTCACTTGTATTTGAAGGGGCAGTAAAAGTGCATGACTGAGCCCTAAACCACTACCCCTTATACTGCTGAGGCACTGCCAATGTAGTATGGTAGTAGTGTGGAGATAGGCTTTACAAACACTTCCAGTGGGTCCTGCCACTGTGTGTGTAACCCCCCACTGCCAATGCCACACTAGCAGTGCCTCTGCTGCATAAGGGGGGAGTGGTTGGAGGCTCAGCTGTGCATTTTTACTGCCCCTGCAAACACAAGAGTAGATGATAAAAAAAGGAAGGAAGAGTCTCACTGTTCTTATGATCTTCATCATTATCATGATGATGATGATGATCACAGTACGGCAGCTGCTTTATGGCTGTCTGACGCATGGTTGTCTGTACTGACTTGCCACTAGTCTACAGGTGCTCCATTTGGTTGTATCGCTATATCTGCCTCTGTCTGTACCTTCAATAAAATTCTGTGCATCGGAAACCCTGCAACCCCTTCACTCTGTCACCTTCTGCCGCCAGCTACAGCCTTACCCTACTCCCTCCTTAACACTTACTGACTAAGGCAGGTAGATCACTCAGCGAGCAGCTGACCGGGACTTTAATTGCAGCATTGGAAACTACTGTGCTAGCTTTATCCGCCTGCATGGCTAAAACAAAAAAACAGTCAACTCTCTGCTGCTGCCTCCTGGGCCCCTCTGCTGGACTGATGGCACACAAGGCAATGTAATTTAAAGCGGAACTTTACGCTTAACAATTTGATAAAAATAATAATTATGCTACCAAAATTTGTGTGCGCTGTAAATTGCCTTGCAGCATTGCTCCTGTCTTTTCTTGCTTGAGGCTGCCATTTTGCTGAAGCCCAGAGCCCCTAAACAGAAGTAAATCTTTAGGCTATCAGCAGATCGGTCTCTACAATTCAGCACAGTGCTTAAAAATAGAGAGCAACTGAGCACGTGCAGAGTAGGGTGAGACAGTGTATTACTGGATTTTAAACAGTATAGGCACTTATTTTTAATGTTTCACATAGCTATAACTGCAAAAGGGGCCAGTCTAAAGTGATTTAGCAGGACTTAAATGGTATGCATTCATGAATGGTAACAGAACCCACTGTAAAGAGATATTATGACCATAGAAGTGCAGTGAAAAGGTAAACCCTTGGAAAAATGGGATTTTTGTCTTACCGTAAAATCCATTTCTCTGATGTTCCTTGACGGACACAGCTCTTCATCTTCTTGACCGTAGTGTTATATTGCCCTCTACAGGAGTAGGGCACTAGGTAGACAAAAAGCTTGAACACGCCTAAGGGGCAGTCCCTGGGGGTATACTTCCACTTCCTGCTATAGGTATTCCATTTTGTAACAAGCAGTGTCAGAAGGAAAAAACCCATCTCCATAGAGGGGCAGGTGCTGTGAACATCAGAGAAATGATTTTTACGGTAGGACAAAAATCCCATTTTCTCTTTCCTTCATTGATGGACACAGCTCTTAATCTTCTTGACCGTAGGGACATCCCAAAGCAGTGTCAAACATGAGTGGTGGAAACAGCAGTAAAAACAAACTTCCCCAAGGCTAAACATAGCCGACCAGGTAGCTTGGAGCTCAACTGTCAACAACTGGAGCTCACCTGAAAAAAAACACCCTCAAAAAGGACAAGTCCTGACGATGGAAGGCCCAGGAGGCACTAGGCGCCCGATCAGAGTGCGCCTTGATAGGGAAAGGAGGAACCTGACCCTTAACAGAATAAGCCTGAACCTCAGTCTATCTGATCCATCTGGAAATTGTCGCAGAAGCAGCAGCAAGCCCCTTGCGAGGTCCATCCGTGATGACAAATAGTGATGTCTGATGTCCTGATGTAGCTGCCAGATACACCCTTATTGCCCAAACTACATCCAGGGAGTGCAAGGCAACTTCCTTAGGATGCTTAGGCTTGGGACACAGGGAGGGCAACACAATGTCTTTATTCAGATCAAAGTCAGAGACAGGAATGATGTAAATGGACGCAGAACCACCTTACTCCTGTGAACCACCAGTTAAGGTGAATGACAAGTTCAGACACCCTGCGCCATGAAGTAATGGCCATCAAAAAGGCCACTTTCTGAGACAACGTAAGCACAGGGGAATCTCCCGCATATTTTCAAAGGGAAAGGTCACTTGCCAATTTTCCATCCCTGGAATTTGCACAGCAGAGAGGGCTGGAACTAGTTTTTCTGCCCACCTTAGAATGCCGGCTACCTCCTGAGCTGCCAGGACACTTCTTGTGCCCTCTTGGTGATTGACATAGGACATGGTCATGGCATTGTCTGATTGAATCAGCACTGGACACGACTTGTCCAATGATCCAGACAAAGTCTTATTGTTCGGAGTTCCAGTACATTGATCGGTAGTCTGGACTCTTCCCGAGACTGGACCCCCCTGAGCACAATCTGTGCCGAGGACGCCTCCCCACCGAGGCAGGTGCATGCAAGTCCGAAGAGATGACCGTCTGCTGGTCAGCAAAACCCAAAATTACCTCCTGCAACGTTTGAAGTTTTGAACTTCCCGAGGAAGAAACCCTCTGGCTGAGGACGAGTCCAGAGTCAGACCCAGATAGAGTAGGCTTGTGGATGGAACCAGGGCAGACTTCTCAAGATTCAAAATCCAACCAAACTCCCTCAGCGTTTGCAGAGTAATCTCCTAGTTGTCCAACAAGGCGGATGAAGACTCTGGTTGTAAAAGCAGATCATCTAGGTACTCTAGTACCGCGATCCCCCGCTGACGCAGTAATGCTAGAACAGGGCCAACACTTTCGTGAAGACCCGAGGAGCGGAAGCGAGAAAAAAGGGTAACGCCACAAATTGATAATGCTCCTTGCTTTACCCACAGCAAAGCAGAAGAAACACTGATGGGCAACACATATTGGGATGTGAAGGTAGGCATCCTTGATGTCGATGGAGGCGAGGAAATCCCCCTGACGTAGAGACGCCACCACCGTGCGCATGGACTCCATGCGGAACTTCTGTACCCGCACAAAGTGGTTTACTGCCTAGAGGTTCAGTATTGGTACTTCTACTTCCTGGGAACTGTAAACAGTTTTGAGAAAAACCTTGAAAATGTTCCGACTTTGGAGCCAGAACAAAGACACACAGAGACCGAAATTTTAGAGGGGCTGGGGAGGAGGGAGGATGGGAACCTGGGGGTCCGACCTCCCCAGGGAGGGGCCCACGTCCAACCCAAAACCCTCCAGGGGTAATGGAGGGAGAGCTACTTACCACATCAGGAACAGGGTGGGCACCGCCCTGGACAGGACACCACTCCATCGTAATGTGGCCAGGAGGAAACGCTTCGACTCAGGTCGAAGCCAGGTAGTATGCGCCCTCACGAGATGCTTAACTCGCAGGCCAGCCCCCATCCAGTAGGGCTATGTCGCGGCCGACCTAGCACGGAGCTGCAGTCTGCACACGCTTGCTAGCTGGACTGGGGGGACCCTAAGGATCTAGATTATCCAGTTTGTCGCCCAGTCCAGCACTTGATTGTAGCTCTCCCAGGAACAAAATAATAAAAAGAGGAAAACATTCCATGTAAAAAGAAAAAATTGCCAGGACCAGAGATCCCAGCAAGGAACTAGGTCCTTACTCCTGACTAGGCAGAACAAAAATGAATACCTATAGCAGGAAGTGGGAGTATACCCCCAGGGACTGCCCCATAGGCGTGTTCAAGGATTTTCTCTGCCTAGTGTCCTACTCCTGTAGGGAGCGGTATAACTCTACAGTCAAGAAGATGAAAAGCTGTGTCCGTCAATGAACGAAAGAAAAGAAAAATAGGTCACCCATTTTGGTTTGAACGATTATTAATTCGTTTGGTTAGGAAGATAGAAAAAAACTATGGTAATGTATGTCACAATGACTGCTATTATATTGGCAACAGGGGCCATAGATAAAGGCAGGGATACGGGGGTCCACTTCTCCAGATGTTCCATAGTGGAGTAGCTATTGCTCACAGCTGCAGGGCACCCAGAGTGAATTAGTCTCACTCTGAAAGGCCTAGTCTCGCAAACTGGTTTAATGGAGAGCTGCAATCAGGGGAGCTCTGTAGTGGGTCTACAGACCTGGGTCTTACACACTCTGAGTCCTGCACTCTGTTACACACTCCTGACCCCAGCACTTTGTGCGTTACACACGACACCAGCACTCTGTGTTATACACTTTTGAATGCTGCACTCTGTGCACCATCTACTTCTGAGCCTGCACTGTATACACTATGCTGTGTACTTAATACTCCTGACAACTGTACTCTCTATATTAAGCAGCTGCTGGTTGCTAAATAGTCATTGACCTGAAAATAAGGAAAGGGGGAATCTGTACTGAGAGATGGAGGTAATTTTTTTGTTAACAATTCTGACTCCTGCACTCTGTGCATTATACAATTCTGACCTCTGCGCATTACGCACTCCTGATTCCTGGGATCTGTGGATTATTTACTCCTGACCCTTGATCTCTGTGCGCTGTGTACTCTTGACCCCTGTGCACTCCTGACCCCTGCGCTCTGTTGTTATTAACCCCTGACCCCTGCACTATGCATGTTATGCACTTCTACTGTAATCACCGCACTGCCCTTCCAGTGCTCCTTACCACTAAGACCAGTTATAGGTGGAGGCGGTGACCACTTTTTGCATTATTGATATCTTTATTGAGCCAGGCAATGCACTGACACCTTTGCCGCCATTGTACGATGTGCTGGGTGTTCAGTGTGACCCTGTGCCTTTAAGGAGGGGTGGGCTCCCTCTAGTCACCTGTCCTCCATCTATCCCATTAAATCCATGTGCTCTCATTGTAGAGACTCTTTAAATTGTAGAGTAAGGGACTGCAGATCATAGGGTGCCTTGTCGGGGCCTGCAGCTTACGCATGTATTTGCAAATGTGTGCAACCAAACCCCTGTTTTTAACGCATACTGTTAGACAGGTCAATTTGGTTGGTCGCTGGCTGGTTGGTAAGTTGTGACTGGAAATCTCTTTGTTTCTTTGATCTGTAATCACTGCACTCCATGCATTACTTATTCCTGATCGCTGTATTGTTAGACAATGCTGTATATTTCATACACCTGACCGCTGCACTCTTTACATTGTACAACAGTTGCTTGCTGCTAGGTAGTCAATGACTAGGTTATTGAAGTTCTTCCTGATGGCAGGCTGTGTGCGGAAAAGTATAAGGCTAGGTTTACATATGTCAGTTGGGAATTTCCTTTCTGTTTTCACTGTGAACTTCCAAAGCAGCGGTTCAGCTGCGATTTAGATTCAGTTCAGACACAAATTTTTGGGAGTGGCGGCCAACGGCATCTTTAACAAAAGCTGGTTGTTAAGGAGCGGGCCAGAAAGCCAGCCACCGCATCTGTAACAGCGATTGACTCATCAGCTATCAGCTTAATGTAATAAAACCATTACAAGCAATAAAAAATTGTGAACAAAAATGGCATGGGGGTCCCTCCCAATTCATATCAGGCTTGGGAGGGACCATACCTTTTGGGTCTAGTATGGATTTTGAGCCGAACCCCCGAAGCCCAAATTGAAAAAATCCATACCAGATCCCTATAATGAGCGAGCTCACCACCCCCCCCACCCTTAACATTGGGGGGGAGTGCTTTGGGGCAACCCTGGAGGGTGGTTGTGGGGGTCTGTGGGCTTATTGGAATCTGGAAGCCGTCTTTAACAAGGGGGCCCCCACTTTTGATGGGCTGTCGAAGTTGAAAATGATTATGTATACCACTGAGCTGTACAGGTTGGTTAGTGCTGATGCATTATACCGTTTTTTATTTTTCCCGGTTTCAGGCTGTATTTGTAAACTTGTACTTATTGTTTAAAACAATAAAAAATACATTTTAAAAACAATAAAAAATATATTTTCAAAAAAACAAAACAAGGGGCCCGATGTCGATGACGTTGCAGGGGGGCGGAATCACCTGGTGATGTCGCTCGGTGGCCCTGCTCCTTAGCTATTTAAGAACCGCGAGGCAGCAGAGCGAGAAGACAACTGGAGCCAGCGATGGATGCAGAGCTATTTTTATGGGCAGTGGCATTCATCGTGATTGACGCTTGATCTACACCGGGGGACATTTTTAAAAAAAAAAAAGTGTCTGGTATGGATTTTGGGGGGGACCCAATGACATTTTTAAAAAAAAACTTTGGCCTGGGGGGTTCCCCCCAAAAACCATACCAGGCCTAGGGACTGGTAGGGATAGGGACGACCCACACGTTGTTTTTTCCCTCATTGCATTTGTGTTAAAAACTGATGAGATGTGTGATTCAGGTGTGTTCCAATAGAAGGCAATGAGCCTGGAATTTGCATCTGAATCGCACTGCAGTGCTCAGAAAATGCTCAGGACTCTTAAAATCGCAATAAATTCCCACTGCTGCTGCACCGCATATACAGTGGGTAAAAGAAGTATAGAACACGCCACAATTTTTCTAGGTAAATATATTTCTAAAGGCGCTATTGACATGAAATTTTCACCATGTCGGTAACAACCCATGCAAGCCATACATACAAAGAAACCAAAACAAAGAAGTTCAGAAATTAAGTTATGTGTAATAAAATGGAATGACATGGGAAAAAAGTATTGAACACATGAAGAGAGGGAAGTGCGAAAAGGCATTAAAAGCAAAAAGCAAAACACCAGCTGAAATCTAGCAGTAATTAGAAAGCAATCTTGCCCCTTAACAGTGAAAATTAATATCAACTGGTTCAGTTTCAACTGATGGCCTATAAAAAGGTGTCTCACCAAGGTGTCACACAAAGATCTCATGATGGGTAAAAGCAAAGAGATCGCTCAGGACCTTCGCAAGCTTATTGTTGCAAAACATACTGATACCATTGGTTACAGAAGGATTTCTAAACTTCTGAATGTTGCAGTGAGCACTGTTGGGGCCATAATCCAGAAATGGAAAGAACATAATTTAACCATAAAGTGGCCATGACCAGGTGCTCTTTGCAAGATTTCTGACAGAGGAGTAAAATGAATTATCAGAAGAGTTATCCAAGAGCCAAGGACCACTTCTGGAGAGTTTCAGAAAGACTTGGAATCAGCGGGTACAATTGTTTCAAAGAAAACAATAGGTAATGCACTCAACCACCATGGCCTGTATGCACGCTCACCACGCAAGACTCCATTGCTGAAGAAAAAGCATGCTGAAGCTTGTTTAAAGTTTGCTGCACAGTATTTAGACAAGCCTGTTAAATACTGGGAAAATATAGTCTGTGTTAGAGAAGACCAAAACTCTTGAACTCTTTGGATACCATAATACACACGTTTGAAGGTCAAATGGCATTGTACATCACCCCAAAATCACCATACCAACAGTGAAGTTTGGAGGTGGCAAACTTTATATGATAGAAGGAAGGATAAATAGAGAAAGGTACCAAGACATTCTTGATAAAAATACGCTGCCATCTACCAGGATGATGAAGATGAAACTAGGGTGGATATTTCAGAAAAACAATGATCCCAAACACATAGCCAAGGAAACTCTCAATTGATTTAAATGAAAGAAAATAAAGCTGCTAGAATGGCCCAACCAATCATCTGATTTGAATCCAATAGAAAGTCTATGGAAAGAACTAAAGATCACAGAAGTTCATAGAAGAAGCCAACGGAAACCTTCAAGATTTGAAGACTGTGTGGAAAAATAGGCCATAATTACACCTGAGCAATGCATGTGACTGGTTTTTCCATCCAGGAGGTATCTTGAAGCTGTCATTACCAACAAAAGATTTTGTACTAAGTATTAAAGGGTTACTCCACTTTCGTGGGGAAAAAATAGCAAATAACGAAAAAAACAATATAGCGTATATAATTGCGGTTATGCTGCCCCTTACAGGAGTAGAACACTAGGCAGGGAAAAGCTTTACCATGCCTATGGGGCCGTCCCTGCAGGCATACACTCACACACACTGATATAGGCTTCAGTTTGTTTCTGCCTAGTTTAGGAGTAGGGCCTAGTTCCCTGCTGGGTCTCAGCTGTTTTTTTTTGGAACCTTTTTGTAAGACTTTTCTTTTAGTTAGTTTTGTTCCTGAGAGAACTACAAGCAACAGCTTTTTGTGGGTTGGCCCCCTGCCTGGTGACCTGTCTGATGTAGCTCCGTGGATCTAATACACTATGCCAATCTGTCAATGTGGAAAGCAGAAGGTATTATATGGAATTGTATAGGACAGCTATGTTGTATTCTTGTAAATTTTAGCTAACATTGAGTA
Organism: Pelophylax lessonae; assembly: GCF_965119305.1. Taxonomy (NCBI): domain Eukaryota; kingdom Metazoa; phylum Chordata; class Amphibia; order Anura; family Ranidae; genus Pelophylax; species Pelophylax lessonae. The sequence goes on from NC_138775.1 coordinate 107,239,383, forward strand.
TTAGCTAATGTTGTTTTGTTACACAGAGTGATGAACTCAAACTCCAGATGAAGCACATATGCGAAACATGTTGAGTTATCTTACACATACTCCATAAATTACGTGTACCTGCGATGACCACACCTACAGATCCCCTCGGAGGACAGTGATACTCGCCTGTCCCCTTTGTTGGATCCTTCTGATGTGGATTACATCACAGGTAACTATGTAACATATACATGTTTTTATGTGAAATTTTGTTTCTTTTTCCCTCTTTTTTTTTTGCTTTTAGTGCGTTACCTTACATAGTTACATATAGTTACATAGTAGGTGAGGTTGAATAAAGACAATAGTCCATCCAGTTCAACCTGTGTAGGTGTGTGTGGCTGTAATCATCTCACATACCCCTGAATGTTCTGATCCTTGAGATGTAAGTCTAAGAGTCTTTTGAAAGCCACCATACTACCCGCAGAAACCACCTCTTGTGGTAGAGAATTCCACAATCTTGTAGCCCTAACAGTAAAGAACCCCCCACGTTGCCTGAGGTTAAAACGCTTCTCCTCTAATCGCATTGTATGCCCTCGAGTCCTCATGCAATCCCTTCGAATGAACAGCTTTTTTTCTAAGCTGGGATCCCCATTAAGATATTTATAAATTGCTATCATGTCCCCCCTCAGACGTCTCTTCTCCAGGGAGAATAAATCGAGCGATTGTAGACGCTCTTCATAGTCAAGGTCCTCCAATCCCCTAATTAGTTTAGTTGCCCTTCTCTGGACTCTCTCCAGCTCCAACACATCCCTCCTGAGGACTGGCGACCAGAACTGGACAGAATACTCCAGATGCGGTCGGACCAGAGTTTTATAAAGTGGAAAGATTATAGTCTTATCTCTGGAATACATCCCTTTCTTTATGCATGCTAATATTCTGCTGGCTTTGGCAGCTGCCGCTTGACATTGCATGCTGTTGCCTAATCTATCATCAACCAAGACTCCCAGATCCTTCTCCATTTTTGATTCCCCCAAGGGTTCCCCTCCTAACGTGTATTGTGCTTTTATGTTTTTAGTCCCCAAGTGCAAAACCTTACACTTCTCCACGTTAAACCTCATTTGCCATGTCGTTGCCCACTCTGTAATTTTGTCCAGGTCATTCTGTAGGATATCTGCTTCATGCTGTGCAGTTATTGCTCTGGCCAATTTTGTGTCATCTGCAAAAACTGATATCGAACTACTGATCCCGACCTCAATGTTGTTTATGAATAAATTGAACAAGGTTGGTCCATTAACCACTTTGACTCCGCTCACATTGCTGCTACTGCAGGCTCGCTCCCGCTGTGTTCAGTCACAGCGGGAGTCGGGCCAGGGAAGGAGCAGCGGCTATCGCCGCTGCTCTTCCCCGATCGTCGGGGAATCTAGTTTGGAGATCCGCCCGCTTGTGTAAACAGTGCGGGCGGATCTCCTAAGTGACAGGCAGGGACAGATAGCATGGTTCAGCACAGCTGAACATCCGATCTGTCCCTAACTCTCTCAGTCACCTCCCCCCACACACGTTAGTAAGCACCAGGCATACATTAACCCCTCCCTCTCCAATAAAATTAACCCCTTCCCTGCCAGTGTCATTTTTACAGTAACAGTGCATATATATAGCACTGATTAGTGCAGTAATGTCACTGGTACCCCCAAAAGTGTCAAAAAGGTCAGTCAAGGGTCCGATCTGTCCGCCGCAATGTCGCAGTCCCGCAAAAAAAAAAATCGCAGATCGCCGCCATTACGCGTTAAAAAAAAACACCAAAAATGACAGATCTCTTTCCCTTACTTAGTAAACGCAATAACTTTTGCGCAAACCAATCAAAATACGCTTATTGTGATTTTTTTTACCAAACATAGGTAGCAGAAAACAAATTGGCCAAAAATTTAAAAAATTTAGATTTTTACATTTTTTGGGGGGGGAATTTCATATAAAAAAAATGTGAAAAATATTGTTATTTTTTCAAAATAAAACGCTCTTTTTTTGTTTATAGCGCAAAAAGTAAAAATCGCACAGGTGATCAAATACCACCAAAAGAAAGCTCTGTTTGTGGGAAGAAAAGGACGTAAATTCCGTTTGGGTACGGCGTCGCACGACCGCGCAATTGTCAGTTAAAGTCGCACAGCGCCAATTCGCAAAAAGTGGCCTGGGCGTAAGACAGCAAAATCCTCCGGTGGTAAAGTGGTTAATCACAGAACTGCCGGCATGTTGTTGCCCTACAAGCTGTCTCTGTTTTCAAATTGTATAATAATAAAATGTTTATTTTTTATACACACCTCTGTGCCGACAAAGTCCTTGTTTTTTGATCCCAATTTCTAGACCAAATGTTAGGACGTGGCACTTTTCGATAATATATATGCACTATAAGTTATAGTCCAGCACTAGGCCTTGCCACGACAGAGCCTAGATGGACAGGGGATTGCCTGAAAGTGAAACACCTCGCCAGGACGCATACGACCTTGGTCGCTCTGAGTCGCAGCATGCCCCCTGGCCATTAGCACTCCCACCCCTGGTGAAGAGGTAGTCTGTTCGAAGTGGTGCCCACCTGTTGTCGTTGGTATGGTAAGTGTCCCCCCCATTTCTCTGGCAGTCTCAGGGTGAACGTGGGCCCCTCCCTGGGACAGTCAGGCCATCGAGTATCCCTCGGTTCCCCTGGCCTCTCGGTGATACCAGGCCCCCCTTAGGCTACCCCCTCCCCCCAACAAGCAGGTTCCTATCTCAGGGGGGCGGATGTATTGCGGCCGCTGCAGCGGTTCTGCGGGGGGTGGGGAAGTTTATCCTGGTGGGGGCCCCTCCAGGGGACCCCCCGATGCCACTGTCTACTGAACCCTCTGGGGGGTCCTGGAGACCGAATGGCGTGCCGTAGGGGGCCGCCATTTTCCTGTAGTTTCGCTCTGCATCAATGTAAATATGTTCCCATTGAAATGCATAGGCAGCCATGTTTTGGTAGTTCCCCCATAGGAATGCATGGAGCGGGCATTTTCTTGGAGTCCAAGATCGCTGGACAGCGGAGAGAAGCTAGGGTGAATCTAGACATGACCCAGGTTTTTCTTGTTCCTGTGTCAGATCGTTCTCTCTGCACAGAACCTTTCTAAATCCCTCCATATTATTTTGGTGGTATGTTATTGGGGTCCCTGTAGGTATTTCTCGTTCACCCTGCTGCAGGCTGTGCTAGGGCTGGGACCTGTGGTGCCGCTGGTGCAGCAGTGCGGAATGCTATTTTTGCAGTTTTTCTTAAAGTGACACTGTTTTTTTGTATTAAGTAAATATGGAGTCCCAGGACCAAATCTCACCCACAGACCCCCTCAGTGCGGTTGCGAGACCCTCCGGGTCGCAGCCCCATCTCCATTTACAGCAGTTTTGGAAAACCTGGTGTCAAAAGTGGATTTAGTTTTAAAAAATGCCACTAGTAGAAAGCATCCTTATACTAGTAGAAGCACTTATAGTGTCAGTGTGGGATGATTCTACAGGGTCAGGGACGCAGGTGTCTTGGCACCCACAAATCCCAGAAGTCGGGCAAGGTTTCTTCCTGTCCGGAACTTTTTGACAACATTGTCAATGAACAGTAGGGGCACATCAAACAAATGTTAGTGAGGCCTAAGCGCTTTAAAAGGCATTACCCCTTCGCGGACGCGGTATCCGCTAGATGGAACGTACCACTAAAGGTGGATCATCCGGTTTCCAGACTAAACAAGTCTACTGTGGTTCCGGTGGAGGAGTCCCCAGGATTTACAGACCCCGTGGATAGACAGATTGAGTCTCTGTCCCGCAATCTATATGTGATAGCTGGCTCAATACTGAAACCGGTATTTGTAATCACTCTGGTGTCACAGACGGCGGAAGTGTTAAATAATTTCTTCTCTTCAGTCTTCACAAAAGAATCGGGGGGGCTACACTAACCCAGCTTGTAATGATAAACTAAATAATACACCTCAGGAAGTACCGCCATGGCGAACAGAAGATAGACTTAGAACTAAACTAGAGAAACTTAACATAAATTAATCACCGGGACCGGATGGCTTGCACCCGAGGGGTCTTAAAGAGCTCAGCCAGGTGATTGCCAGACCATTATTCTTGATCTTTAAGGATAGTCTACAGATGCATATGGTGCCAGCTGATTGGAAAAAAAGCCAACGTGGTACCAATATTTAAAAAGGGGCCGAGATATATCCCGGGTAACTATAGGCCGGTCAGCCTAACATCAGTAGTCTGCAAGATTTTGGAGGGGATGTTAAGGGACCACATACAAGACTTTAGTAATGAAAACAGTATTAGTAGTAATCAGCATGGATTCATGAAAAATTGTTCCTATTAACCTTCTACGATGAAGTGAGCTGCCACCTAGATAAAGGTAAGCCCGTGGATGTGGTGTATCTGGACTTTGCAAAGGCCTTTGACACCATGCCCCACAAACACTTACTGTACAAACTAAGGAATGTAGGTATGGACCACAGGGTGAGTACCTAAATAGAGAACTGGCTCCAGGGGAGAGTACAGAGGGTGGTGATTAATGGGGAGTACTAGGATTGGGCGGGTGTGGAACGTGGGGTCCCCCAAGGCTCTGTCCTGGGACCAATCCTGTTTAATTTTTTCATAAATGATCTAGAGAAGGGGATATCTAGTACAATCTCAGTATTTGCGGATGATACTGAACTCAGCATGCCAATATCTTCTATGCAGGATGTGGAAACCTTACAAGCGGACCTGAACAAAATAATGGGGTGGGCAACTACATGGCAGATGAGGTTTAATGTTGAAAAATGTAAAGTAATTCACTTGGGCGTCAAACACGAAAGCAAGCTACTCACTAGGGGGGAATCCTCTGGGTGAGTCTACGATGGAAAAGGACCTGGGGGTACTGGTGGACAACAGGCTTGGCAGTGGCATGCAATGCCAAGCCGCTGCACGCAAAGCCAACAGAATACTGGCATGTATAAAAAAAGGGGATTCACTCCAGAAATAAAAAGATTATTCTCCCACTCTACAAGACTCTGGTCCGGCCACATCTGGAGTATGCTGTCCCAATCCACCAAGGGCAAGGCACCGCGTAATAGACAGGGGCCTTCATTTACTGATCATAGGCGGCCCTTTCGTATCTCCGGGTCGCAGGAGAAAGGAGCTAAGCCATTCAGGTCTTCTGTGGGTTCCAAGAAGACATGGGTCGGGTAAGCCGAGAACAGGCCAATCTGGATCTGCAGACAAATCCTCGTCTGCATGAAGGGGCACCCTCACCCGTTTCTGGGTTGGGGAAGGGGGGGGGGGGACGTCTTTGCTTCTTTACGAAACCATGGACTTCCTTGATTCTGGACAAATGGGTTCACGAACTGATCAGATCGGGTTACAAGATCAAATTCAGGTCCCGACTGTCAGACAGGTTCTTCCCATCCAACCTCTGCCTATCTCCAGATCAGTTAACGGACCTATGAGAGGCCGTGCAAGATCTGTTGTCACAGGGAGTGATCATGACGGTTCCCTCTCTGGAACATTTTCAGGGGTTTTATTCAAACCTGTTAACTGTGCCCAGGAAAGGTGGCAAAGTTCGTCCAATCCTGGATCTCAAAGCTCTGAACCGCTTAGTGCGGGTATAGAAGTTTCGAATGGAGTCTATTCATAGTTAGTCAGGTTGAAAAAAGACACAAGTTCATCCGGTTCAACCAAAAAAAAAAAAAGTATTGAAAACCCAACCATACATACACAATCCTATACCCGCTGTTGATCCAGAGGAAGGTAAAAATAAACCCCAGCAAAGCATGATCCAATTTGCTACAGCAGGGGGAAAAAATTCCTTTCTTATCCCCCGAGAGGCAATCGGACATTCCCTGGATCAACTTTACCTAAAAAAATGTTAGTACCCATTTATATTATGTACACCTAGGAAAGAATCCAGGTCTTTTTTAAAGCTATTTAGTGAGCTAGCCAGAACCACCTCTGGAGGAAGTCTATTCCACATTTTCACAGCTCTTACAGTTTAGAAACCTTTCCGTATTTGGAGACTAAATCTGTTTTCCTCTAGACGTAAAGAGTGCCCCCTTGTCCTCTGTGTTGACCTTAAAGTGAACAACTCAACACCAAGTTCACTATATGGACCCCTTATGTATTTATACATGTTGATCATATCCCCCCTTAATCTCCTCTTCTCAAGAGAGAATACAGTGCCTTGCGAAAGTATTCGGCCCCCTTGAACTTTTTGACCTTTTGCCACATTTCAGGCTTCAAACAAAGATATAAAACTGTAATTTTTTGTGAAAAATCAACAAGTGGGACACAATCATGAAGTGTAACGAAATGTATTGGATATTTCAAACTTTAACAAATAAAAAAACTGAAAAATTGGGCGTGCAAAATTATTCAGCCCCCTTAAGTTAATACTTTGTAGCGCCACCTTTTGCTGCGATTACAGCTGTAAGTCGCTTGGGGTATGTCTCTATCAGTTTTGCACATCGAGAGAATGAAATTTTTGCCCATTCCTCCTTGCAAAACAGCTCGAGCTCAGTGAGGTTGGATGGAGAGCGTTTGTGAACAGCAGTTTTCAGTTCTTTCCACAGATTCACAATTTGATTCAGGTCTGGACTTTGATTCGGCCATTCTAACACCTGGATATGTTTATTTGTGAACCATTCCATTGTATATTTTGCTTTATGTTTTGGATCATTGTCTTGTTGGAAGACAAATCTCTGTCCCAGTCTCAGGTCTTTTGCAGACTCCATCAGGTTTTCTTCCAGAATGGTCCTGTATTTGGCTCAATCCATCTTCCCATCAATTTGAACCATCTACTTCCCTGTCCCTGCTGAAGAAAAGCAGGCCCAAACCATGATGCTGCCATCACCATGTTTGACAGTGGGGATGATGTGTTCAGGGTGATGAGCTGTGTTGCTTCTACGCCAAACATAACGTTTTGCATTGTTGCCAAAAGGTTTGATTTTGGTTTCATCTGTCCAGAGCACCTTCTTCCACATGTTTGGTGTGTCTCCCAGGTGGCTTGTGGCAAACTTTAAACAACACTTTTTATGGATATCTTTAAGAAATGGCTTTCTTCTTGCCACTCTTCCATAAAGGCCAGATTTGTGCAGTATACGACTGATTGTTGTCCTATGAACAGAGTCTCCCACCTCAGTTGTAGATCTCTGCAGTTCATCCAAAGTGACCATGGGCCTCTTGGCTGCATCTCTGATCAGTCTTCTCCTTGTATGAGCTGAAAGTTTAGAGGGACAGCCAGGTCTCCGTAGATTTGCAGTGGTCTGATACTCCTTCCATTTCAATATTAGCGCTTGCACAGTGCTCCTTGTTTAAAGCTTGGGAAATCTTTTTGTATCCAAATCCTGCTTTAAACTTCCCCACAACAGTATCGCGGACCTGCCTGGTGTGTTCCCTGTTCTTCATGATGCTCTCTGCGCTTTAAACAGACCTCTGAGACTATCACAGTGCAGGTGCATTTATATGGAGACTTGATTACACACAGATGAATTCTATGTATCATCATTAAGCCCCGTACACACGCATCGAAAATAGGCAGGGAATTTTCGTCCAATGGCCGATCTTGTCAGTATGATGCTTCCGACAACCGACTCCGACTTTTCGGCCGAAAAAAATCTGGTGTGCAGACTATAAAATTTTTGTTGGCCGTCAAAACATGGCCGATTTTCGTGCAGTCAGTACAGATTTCGACAGGGAAAAATCTGATGAGCAAGTCTGGGCATGCTCAGAGAAGAAAAAACACAAAGAAAGCAAACCAACACATGACATCACTTCTGAAGTAGATTTTTGTTGGGCGAGAAAATTCGTGTGCAGTATAGGCACATTTCAACCAACAAAAAACCAATCTGGACAAAAGTCGGACGATCGGTCGGCCGATAATCGTTGCGCGTGTATGGGGCTTTAGTCATTTAGGTCAACATTGGATCATTCAGAGATCCTCATTGAACTTCTGGAGAGAGTTTGCTGCACTGAAAGTAAAGGGGCTAAATAATTTTGCACGCCCAATTTTTCAGTTTTTTATTTGTTAACAAAGTTTGAAATATCCAATAAATTTAGTTCCACACAACATGATTGTGCCCCACTTGTTGTTGATTCTTCACATAAAATTACAGTTTTATATCTTTATGTTTGAAGCCTGAAATGTGGCAAAAGATCGCAAAGTTCCAGGGGGCCGAATACTTTCGCAAGGCACTGTAAATTCAGTTCCTCTAATCTTTTCTCATAGCTGAGCTCCTCCATGCCTCTTATCAGTTTGGTTGCCCTTCTCTGCACTTTCTCCAGTTCCCCGATATCCTTTTTAAGAACTGGTGCGCAAAACTGAACTGCATATTCCAGATGAGGTCCTACTAATGATTTGTACAGGGGCAAAATTATATCTATCTCTCTGGAGTCCATGCCTCTGGTAATACAAGAAAGGACTTTGCTTGCTTTGGAAACAGCAGCTTGGCATTGCATGCTATTATTAAGCTTATGATCTACCAGAACACCCAGATCCTTCTCCGCTATGGATTCCCCCAATTCTACTCCACCTAGTATGTATGATGCATGCATATTCTTAGCCCCCAAGTGCATAACTTTACATTTATCAACATTAAACCTCATTTGCCACATAGTTGCCCAATGAAACCGTGAATTAAGGTCAGCTTGTAAGTTGGAGACATCCTGTTAAGAAGTTATTCCACTGCAAAGCTTGGTGTCATCTGCAAAGACTGAAATTATACTTTTAATCCCAGACCCTTTATCATTTATAAAGATATTAAAAAGTAAGGGTCCCAACACTGAACCTTGGGGTACACCACGGATAACTTTAGACCATTCAGAATAAGAATCTAACCACTACTCTCTGAATTCTATATTTTAGCCAATTTTCTATCCAATTACAAACCGATCTTTCCAAGCCAGTAGACTTTACCTTACAAATTAACCGTGTGTGGGGAACTGTGTCAAACGCTTTTGCAAAATCCAAGTATACGACGTCCACAGCTACCCCTCTGTCAAAGGTTTTACTTACCTCCTCATAAAAAGAAATCCGGTTTGTTTGACAACTTCTGTCTTTCATGAATCCATGCTGTCTGTTGCTTAAAATATTTTTTTTCAGCAAGAACTCATCTATGTGGTCTTTTATTAAACTCTCCAATATCTTCCCGACTATAGAAGTTAAACTAACAGGTCTATAGTTTATTGGCAAAGACTTTGATCCCTTTTTAAATATAGGCACCACATTGGCCCTACGCCAATCAAGTGGTACTATTCCAGTCCTTAACGAGTCCCTAAAAATTAGAAACAAAGGCTTAGAAACTTCAGTGCTCAATTATTTTAGGATGCATGGGTGGATGCCATCTGCTCCAGGCGCTTTATCCACACTTATTCTGTCTAAATATTTCTGGACCATATCACTTTTGAGCCATTGTGGATCATTTGGGGCTGTGTCAATACCGTCCTCATTATGGTCATGAGCTCTCCCATGCTCCTTTGTATATACAGAGCTGAAGAAAGTATTTAATAAATTTGCCTTTTCTTTGTCCCCAGTCACTCACTCCTGATTATTTTGTAAAGGGCCTACATGCTCAGACCTAACCTTTTTACTGTTAATATATTTGAAGAATTTTTTGGGGTTTGTCCTACTATCTTTTGCAATCTGTCATTCATTTTGAATTTTTGCATCCCTGATCTCCTTTTTTACATATTCTGTTATATTCTTTGTAAAAATTAAACAATGATAGTGTTCCCTCATTTTTATATTTTTTAAAAGCTCTTTTCTTTTTATCTATAGCTTTTTTCACTTTTGCCATGAGCCACATAGGTTTTATTTTTAGCCTTTTAAACTTATTGCCCATGGGAATATACTTTGCAGTGAGTTTGCATAAAGTCTTTTTAAAAAATTCCCATTTCTGTTCTGTGCTCATCGATGCCAATATTCCCTCCAAGTCTAAATCCTGGAGAGAAGCCCTCATTCTTGGAAAATTTGCTCTCTTAAAGTTAAGTGTTTTTGTATTTCCTGTATGCGTTTTTTGCTTACAGCTAACATTAAATGAAATCATGTTATGGTCACTGCTACCCAGATGTTCTTTTATATGAACATTGTTAATAAGCTCTGCATGGTTTGAGATTACCAGGTCCAACAGAGCATCATTTCTAGTGGGGGCCTCAAACTGCACCATAAAATTGTCTTGTAATAGGTTTATACATTTTTGCCCTTTAACTGTTCCAGCAGTGCCATTACTCCAGTCAATGTCTGGGTAGTTAAAATCCCCCGTTTTTAACACTGTCCTAGCCCTTGCAGGCCTTTCTATCTGTGCCAGGAGCTGAGTCTCCACATGCTCATTAATACTGGGAGGTCTATAACAAACTCCAATGATAATCTTTGATTTTCGCACACCCATGTACATTCGCACGGTGGTGGTGTCCCTACATCAGGGAAACCTGTTGGCCTCCATCGAAATCAAGGACGCATATCTACACATCCCTATCTACGCTGGACACCAGCGTTTTCTTCGCTTCGCTGTGGGAGAGGAGCACTTTCAATTTGCGGCGTTACCCTTTGGTCTCGCCTCTGCTCTCAGGGTCTTCACAAAAGTGTTGGCTCTGATATTGGCACTGCTACGTTAGAGGGAGATTGGGGTCCTGGGGTACCTGGACCATCTCCTATTAAGAGCAGATTCTCATTCAGCTCTGTTGGGGGATTTGGGAATCACTATAAGGACTCTGCAAAAGTTCGGCTGGACCCTCAATTTCGCAAAATCAGCCCTGGTACCATCCTCAAGACTGGTTTACCTGGGTCTGACTCTGGATTCCGCTTAGGCAAAGGTTTTTCTTCCCCTGGAAAAGCTGCAGAAGTTGCAGGGGGCGATTTGTTTGTTGTTGTCCAGCAATCTGTCTTCTCTGCAGACTTGCATGAGAGTCCGAGGCCTGATGGTGTCGGCCTTCATAGTTACATAGTTACATAGTAGGTGAGGTTGAATAAATTCAATAGTCCATCCAGTTCAACCTGTGTAGGTGTGTGTGGCTGTAATCATCTCACATACCCCTGAATGTTCTGATCCTTGAGATGTACGTCTAATAGTCTTTTGAAAGCCACCATACTACCCGCAGAAACCACTTCTTGTGGTAGAGAATTCCACAGTCTTGTAGCCCTTACAGTAAAGAACCCCCCACGTTGCCTGAGGTTAAAACGCTTCTCCTCTAATCGCATTGTGTGCCCCCGAGTCCTCATGCAATCCCTTCGACTGAACAGCTTTTTTTCTAAGCGGAGATCCCCATTGAGATATTTAAAAATTGCTATCATGTCCCCCCTCAGGCGTCTCTTCTCCAGGGAGAATAAATCAAGCAATTGGAGACGCTCTTCATAATCAAGGTCCTCCAATCCCCTAATTATTTTAGTTGCCCTTCTCTGTACTCTCTCCAGCTCCAACACATCTCTTCTGAGGACTGGCGACCAGAACTGGACAGAATACTCCAGATGAGGTCGGACCAGAGTTTTATAAAGTGGAAGGATTATAGTCTTATCTCTGCAAAACATCCCTTTCTTTATGCATGCTAATATTCTGCTAGCCTTGGTAGCCGCCGCTTGACATTGCATGCTGTTGCCTAGTCTATCATCTACCAAGACTCCCAGATCCTTCTCCATTTTTGATTGCCCCAAGGGTTCCCCTCCTAACGTGTATTGTGCTTTTATGTTTCTAGTCCCCAAGTGCCTTCAAGGCAGTTCCATTTGCTCAGCTCCACATGAGACCCTTACAAAGGGAAATTCTTGTCAAACAGAACAAAGAGCCAAATTCCTTGGACACTCTGATTCGGTTGAGTCACAACACAAGGATCAGGGGGAATGGTCCCTGCACCCGGATCTGTTTCACCTTCTGTGTATCCGGTGGGGGACACCCGATGTATATCTGTTAGCCCCTCAACTCAACAAGAAGGTTCAGAGGTTTGTAACCAGGTCTCGGGATCCTCTGGCAGATGCCACAGACGCACTGGTGGCTCCTTGGGGTCAGTATCGCCTGATCTATGCATTCCCTCCGCTGAAACGCCTGCTGAAGCTTTTGCGCAGAATAGAGGTGGAAGGGATTCTGGTCATTCTGGTGGCCCCAGACTGGCCTCGTCAGTCTTGGTATGCAGATCTGGTAAGATTGGTCGCTGATGCTCCTTGAAGACTTTCTGTCAGGGAAATGGCCATAGGAGAACTGGCAACATTTCCAGTAATAGCAATGGACGCTCCTGGCTCAATCGAAACAGCCCTCTGCTGGCCCTTCAGGGAAATGGCCGTAGGAGAACTGGCAACATTGCCAGTAATAGCAATGGTCGTTCCTGCCTCAATTGACACTGCCCTCTGCTGTCCTATAAATGTTGGCCATAGGATCAGACTCATTGCTGGATTATCTCTCAGCTTCCTGTGTTCCTGTGCTTCCTGTTTGGACTTCCTGTTGTGACCTCGGCTTGTTCCTGATTCCGTTTGATCTCCTGCCCCTGGTTTGACCCTTGTCTTCTTCCACTGACCGTGCTTCTGTTACCCACTGTGTATGACCCCGGCTTGCTTCAAGACCTCGGCTATTCTGGTTGTCGCCTGTGCATGACCTTGGCTTGTACCACGGTTCCCGCTACCAGAGACTATTCCTTGGCACAAGGTAGCCCGTCTGCTCCAGAGCCCTTGAAGACTCCTACCCTGCTGTGGTTCCAGCCTGTTCCAGTTCACCCTCGGATTGCTTCTGGTTCTACCTACCTGCCTGCAGCTGGTAACCTGTGCCACTTGGGGCGCTACACCCTCTGTACCATCTCCAAGGGTGTGCCGCACTGAGCCGCAAGGGGAGCCCTCTCAGCACCTCGGCCTCAGATCAGGTAACCCTGACACTTCCTCTCAGGGAAGAACTGCTGTTTCAAGGGCCGATCTTTGATCCTGCTTTACAGTCGCTGGCTTTAATGGCGTGGCTGTCAAATTTCAGGTGTTGAAGGATAGGGGTCTTTCTGATTTAGTGATTCCTACACTGTTGAAGGCCAGGAAGTCTACTTTCAGGAAGATCTCTTATCGTACGTGGAAATCGTACCTTTCATGGTGTAAATCCATTAAGGTGCATCCTCGTCTTTTTTTGGTGGCTAGGCTTGGCTTTCTTTCAAAGAGGTGTCCAACAGAAGTTAGCCTTGGCTATTTAAAGGTCAAGTGTTAGCCTTGGCTGTGTTTTTCCAACATCCTTTAGCCTTGTATGCCTTGATTTGCACTTTTATCCAAGGGGTCCGTCATGTGGCCCCTCCGAGGCAAACCCCGTTGCCTCTGTGGGATCTGAATTTGGTATTATCTGTTCTTCAAAAACCTCCTTTTGAGAACATTAGGGAGATTCCTCTGCTTACACTGTTTTAGAAGGTTGCGTTTTTGATGGCTATTACTTCTGCTCGCAGAGTATCAGAATTGGCAGCGCTTTTCTGCCGTTTGCCTTATTTGGTGGTCCACAGAGATAAAGTGGTACTTCAACCTAGTCAGTCATTTCTTCCTAAAGTGGTTTCTGATTTACATCTAAATGAAGACATTGTGCTGCCTTCCTAAACCCAAGCTTCCTAAGGATATAGCTTTGCATTCTTTGGAGGTAGTTCTGGCGATTAGGGTTTACCTGGTGGCTACTGAATCTTTCAGGAAATCAGATTCTCTTTTTGTCCCTACAGAAGGACCTAGAAAGGGATTGGCTGTGTCTGCTGCGACCATTTCTAGGTGGATAAGGCACATGGTGGTTCAGGCTTATTCACTGAAGGGTCAGGTTCCACCTTTCTCTGTGAAAGCGCATTCTACTAGGGTGCTGAGTGCTTCTTGGGCTTTTCGCCATCAGGCGTCAGTGATACAAGTTTGCAAGGCAGCAACCTGGTCGTCTGTGTACACATTCACAAAATTTTATAAAGTAGATGTGTTGGCATCCTCTGATGCTTCTTTTGGCCGCAAGGATTTGCAGGCTGCTGTTTGAAAGAGACTTAGTCTCTTTGAGGGTGTTTGTCCAGGTGAGCTCCTGTTGTTCCTGGTTGAGCTCTATATTCTCTGGTTGGCTAAAGTTTAAGCATTGTTGGGAATTACGTTCTTTTTCACCCCTCATGCAAATACTGCTTTGGGACGTGCCAATAGTCAAGAATTATATGGAGCTGCGTCTATCAATGAACGATAGAGAAAAACTGGATTTTTGATTTTTTGGATGTTTCTGAGGTTTTGCTTGCCGTACTCACATTTGTGGTCCTGATATATTGGCTGCAGGACCTTATCCGCTCCTCCACCGGTAGTAACAAGACTACCGGTCAGGAATCCGGAGGGACGGGTGGCGTTCCTGGCTTGCCTAACAAGTATGGAACTGCGTCTGTCAATGAACACTAGATTAAACTGGATTTTTGACTTACCGTAAAATCCTTTTCTCTAAAGTTCATTGACAGACGCAGCACCCGCCCCTCTATTTTGAGTGGGTTGGGGTTTTTTCCTCTAAACACTGCTTGCAACTAAACTGAAGTCTATAGCAGAGTATGTGGGTGTATGCCTGCAGGGACGGCCCTATAGGCGTGGTAAAGCTTTTTCCTACCCAGTGTTCTACTCCTGTAGGGGGCAGTATAACCCAATGGTCAAGAATTATATGGAGCTGCGTCTGTCAATGAACTTCAGAGAAAAGGATTTTACGGTAAGACAAAAATCCAGTTTTTTGGTGAGATACTCCCAATAGGAACACGTCTTAAGGGATGCAGACCCAGCAGCTTTCCTCAGAGCCCTGCAGCTGCCACAGCTGGCAGATAATTATGAAACTACTCCCATTTGACCCACTCAGCACAAAGGCACAGAGGAACAAACAATATCTTCAGAACAACAAAAGATAGGAATTTGCAACAAAGTTTGTTTAAATCCTTGTAATGTACATAGATCACCCAGAGGGAATGTTTTTTCTTAACAAAAGTGGAGTTACGCTTTAAATACATTTCAGTTAGCGTGTTCAATACTTTTTTAATGTGTCATTCCATTTTCTTACACATAACCTAATTTCTGAATGCATTTGTTTTAGTTTCTTTGCATGTATGGATTGCATAGGTTGTTACTGACATAGGGAACATTTTATGTCAAAAGCACCTTTAGAAATATATTTACCTAAAAATGGTGACGTGTTCAATACTAATTTTAACTGCTGTAGGTGAACTGGTTCCATAGAAAGCCAGTTTGGTTCACATGTCATGAGAATTGAATTCAGTTCAAAACGCATTCAATTCGCATATATGCGAATGGAGCCTAAGTGTGTAACAGAAAAACATCTTTTATATATGACTGTGCCACACATGTCTTTTAGATTCTTGCTTGTGGCACTGTGATTAACCACTTGCAGACCAGCCACAGTATATATATATATATATATATATATATATATGTATGTATATATATATATATATATATATATATATATATGTATGTATATATATATATATATTTATATATATATATATATATATATATATATATATATACACACACACACACACATACACAGTGCCTTGCAAAAGTATTCGGCCCCCTTGAACTTTTTGACCTTTTGCCACATTTCAGGCTTTAAACATAAAGATATAAAACTGTAATGTTTTGTGAAGAATCAACAACAAGTGGGACACAATCATGAAGGCTCGGTTCACACTAGGGCAACCTGTGAGGCGACCTGGTCGCCTCACAGGTCGCCTCCCATAGGGAAGCTGCGGACCCGTTCTAATAGGAGCGACACAAGTCGCTCCGACCTAGAAAAAGGGTCCGGAGCTTCTTTGGGGCGACCAGGAGGCGACCACCATAGACTTCAATGTTATGAAGTCCGTGGCGGCCGCTCCGAGGTCGCGGCGCGCTGCTCGCACCGCGACCTTCGAGGTCGCGGTGCGAAGTAGCATCGCCTGCATGTGAACGGGGGCGAAGTGGAACGAAATTTATTGGATATTTCAAACTTTTTTAACAAATAAAAAACTGAAAAATTGGGCGTGCAAAATTATTCAGCCCCCTTAAGTTAATACTTTGTAGCACCACCTTTTGCTGCGATTACAGCTGTAAGTCGCTTGGGGTATGTCTCTGTCAGTTTTGCACATCGAGAGACTGAAATTTTTGCCCATTCCTCCTTGCAAAACAGCTCGAGCTCAGTGAGGTTGGATGGAGAGCGTTTGTGAACAGAAGTTTTCAGTTCTTTCTACAGATTCTCGATTGGATTCAGGTCTGGACTTTGACTTGGCCATTCTAACACCTGGATATGTTTATTTGTGAACCATTCCATTGTAGATTTTGCTTAATGTTTTGGATCATTGTCTTGTTGGAAGACGAATCTCCGTCCCAGTCTCAGGTCTTTTGCAGACTCCATCAGGTTTTCTTCCAGAATGGTCCTGTATTTGGCTCCATCCATCTTCCCATCAATTTTAACCATCTTCTCTGTCCTTGCTGAAGAAAAGCAGGCCCAAACCATGATGCTGCCACCACCATGTTTGACAGTGGGAATGGTGTGTTCAGGGTGATGAGCTGTGTTGCTTTTACGCCAAACAATGTTTTTGCATTGTTGCCAAAAAGTCCGAATTTTGTTTCATCTGACCAGAGCACCTTCTTCCACGTTTGGTGTATCTCCCAGGTGGCTTGTGGCAAACTTTAAACGACACTTTTTATGGATATCTTTAAGAAATGGCTTTCTTCTTGCCACTCCTCCATAAAGGCCAGATTTGTGCAGTATACGACTGATTGTTGTCCTATGGACAGAGTCTCCCACCTCAGCTGTAGATCTCTGCAGTTCATCCAGAGTGATCATGGGCCTCTTGGCTGCATCTCTGATCAGTCTTCTCCTTGTATGAGCTGAAAGTTGAGAGGGACAGCCAGGTCTTCGTAGATTTTCAGTGGTCTGATACTTCTTCCATTTCAATATTATCGCTTGCACAGTGCTCCTTGGGATGTTTAAAGCTTGTGAAATCTTTTTGTATCCAAATACGGTTTTAAACTTCTCCACAACAGTATCTCGGACCTGCCTGGTGTGTTTCTTGTTCTTCATGATGCTCTCTGCGCTTTAAACGGACCTCTGAGACTATCACAGTGCAGGTGCATTTATACAGAGACTTGATTACACACAGGTGGGTTCTATTTATCATCATTAGTCATGGTCGGCCGATAATCGTTGCGCGTGTACGGGGCTATAGTCATTTAGGTCAACATTGGATCATTCAGAGATCCTCCCTGAACTTCTGGAGAGAATTTGCTGCATTGAAAGTAGAGGGGCTGAATAATTTTTCACGCCCAATTTTTCAGTTTTTTATTTGTTAACAAAGTTTGAAATATCCACTTCATGATTGTGTCCCACTTTTTGTTGATTCTTCACAAAAAATTACAGTTTTATATCTTTATGTTTGAAGCCTGAAATGTGGAACACGGATCTCTGTCTTCATTTAGTGAGTCTATCACCCACACAGAAAGCATGCCCTAGGGACACACCTAACCCTTTGATCGCCCCTAGTGTTAGCCCCTTCCCTTCCAGTGTTATTACTACAGTAACAGTGCATATTTTCAGCACTGATTACTGTAATAATGTCACTGGTTCCCAAAAAAGTGTTAGTTAGGTGTCCAAATGGTACGCCGCAATGTCAAATAAATAAAAATGCCATAAAAATATCCCATTTTTTATAGACGCAATAACTTTAGCACAAACCAAAAATAAGTAGCAGAATACATACTGGCCTAAATTGATGAAGAAATTCGATTTTTACATTTTTAATTGGATAGGTTTTATAGCAGAAATTAAAAAAAATATATATATAGATTTTCTTTTTTTCAAAATTGACGCTCTTTTTTTATTTCTAGCGCAAAAAATAAAAACTACATAAGGTGATCAAATGACACCAAAAGAAAGCTCTATTTGTGGGAATTAAATGACAATTTTTTTGGGGTAAAGCGTTGTCAGTTAAAAAAAATGGCTTTGTCATTAAGGGGGTAAAACCTTCCGGTCCAGAAGTGGTTAAGGCATATTAGTAGGGTAAGGGACTATGTCATATAGAAGGTGTGGTTCCCAACCTAGGTAGTAGGTTTAGCCAACATCCCTGATAAATGTCTTGAAGGGGGTTTGGTGCCTCAGGCCAAAGAAAGTGGGACTTTATGGGCTTAGTAAGACAATATATGTAAAATGATAACAATTTATTGAGTATAAAAACAGAACAGAAAATAATAACACTCTGTAATGTGTTTGGGTTATAGACCCATTTGTGAGGGTGAAGTAAGTTGAGAAATAAGTGACACGGTGATATGGTGACATATGAATATATCTCACTGCTATTCCATGCTTGAAGATTCAGCCTGGGGTCTGCAGAGAGGAAATATCCTGTTTTTCCTACGCATTTCGGCTTACAATTACAGCGCCTTTATCAAGGAAGGTTTGTTTACCATATCTGTAAGTATAGTAGGTAAAAAAACAAACCTATGCATTCCATGGGTGAGTTCCCATTAGTCGTATGGTTTCAATACATACTTTGAAAAATTGTGTGCCTGATCCTGGATACCTTGCTTCTGATCTTCTATTTTCACACTAGGAATTGGTATGGCTGCTGCTGTTGAGGTATATGACACAGTGAGGGTATTAAGTACTGACTTCCTTTTGGCTAGAGAGTATATATATATATATATATATATATATATATATATATATATATATATATAGTATGTATAGTATTCATTACTTACTAGCAGCGTAATCGCTTGTAAATAAAGAAAGAATTGGGGTCAATCCCAGTCAATTCAGGTTTTCCCTGGTGTAATAGGGTAAAAAATAAACCCAATTAAATTTCAAGGAAGAAAAATATATTTGATTTCAGGGAGAAAATGTCATCAATACATGAAAGGATCTGTATTGTAGACTTGTGAAGAACTGACTTTTAGATAGTGTGTAGCAGCAAGAGGATGGTCCGGTTGCAGCAAGTCCTGTAGGTCTGCCTCGCTCCCTCATCAAGGGGGAAGTGGCGTCCTGTCTCAATTCCCCGGCCTTTTATTGCGGCTCGCGCATGTGCAGTGTGAGCGCAACGTAATGCCACGTCTACAGGCCCGACTTCTGGGTCTGTGTGTAGGAGGAGCGTGCGTCAGCCGAGGCTGCGCGCGCACCCTGTTGGAAAGATAGGCGAATGGCTGCAATAGGCCGCTGACACAGAAACAGAGAATGATCACTGAGTAGGTGATCACAGAGGGGATAGAGGATACACCGCCCTCCGTTTTTTCTCATAGTACCCCCGGTTAGGTAATACCGGGGTTACCTGTGCCGGGTGTGATAAAGGATTGGGCATGGTTATATGGTGCAGGCAAAAAAATTATTAAAGAGAAATTAATTATAATCGTGAATAAATGTGATAGGTGACAATGAGTGTCAAAAATACATAACTGGACAATATGGAATACATACATAATTATACAATAATATATGGTACAGCAGTATATATAAGGGGGGGGGGATTTTTGGATGGGCTATAAGAGGTGAAGTTCCCAATTGCGGGGGACAGAATCTGCAGTTCCAGGAGGATTTTATGTTAGGGACCTCACATAGCCTCAGAGGGTGGAATATAGGAAGATTTGGGTCAAAGTATGTACGATGGAAATATCATGTTAAGTGATATTGGAGGGTTAGGTTATATCTAAATAAGTTAGAAAAAGCCCCTGCGCTATTACTAGTAAATAATAGGGATGTTGGAATAAACTAAGAATGGTATCCGCTGCAGCTCTTATTTCAGCCTTTCATAGGAAACTGAATCAATCACAATAGGTAAAATGTTAAAGCCGCGCTTATCCGGACATAAATTATCAATAAATAGGTGTATAGATAAATAAGTAAATATATAAATGTTGTGCTTCATAAACAAGATGCAAAAGATAAATCCAAAGTGCTGATAGTGCCCCAAATTGTGCAATAATGTAAAATAACTGTACACAGGAATATAAATTCTTAGAATCGGATCTGCTGTGAACAAAGTGCTAAGTGCAAAATAACAATGCAACCAAGTTGCATAACAAAGTATATGTCCTAGTGTGAGGACTGGCTGTGCTTACAAGGAAAGTAAAGTTAAAGTGACATAGTGAATGTGAGCTCCGTGACATAAAATTCAATGTAGCAAATATAATCATCAACTTCCAGGTAATAAAACAAGTTCGTTCTGTGATATGCAGCAGCATCAATCATCATAAAGTGACTGTGGCGTGGACACAGGTGATAGGATCAGGTGGGTGATTCCAGGCACCAGACAGTGAACGGTGACAGAGAAAATAAACAAAGCTTCTGGGTGTGCTACACCCTTACCTTACTGCTGTAAGGTTACAGCATTTTAAAACATGTTTTTCCTGTGATCCTGCGCTTCTCCAAAGGGGATGCTGGGAGGGGATATTGTATTAAGGTCCTTCCTCCTTCCAACTTCCAGGGGTGAGGGGGGGGGGGGGTTTGGTATGTCCTAAGAACTCCCAAAGAGGGGCAGACAAAAACAAAGCTTCCTCTGGTGTAGTATAAAACGATTTATTGGCATAAACAAATGTAGCGACTTACATTGAGGCTTTCCTGAGTCGGTGAATATGGATGTCTGTATCGATCGGTCGGTGATGCCGCACTTCCGCCTCTGCGTCTCTACGCGTATCGTCACGGCCACGTGACTTCTTCAGGAGATATTAGCTGGAAGTTGATGATTATATTTGCTACATTGAATTTTATGTCACGGAGCTCACATTCACCATGTCACTTTAACTTTACTTTCCTTGTAAGCACAGCCAGTCCTCACACTAGCACATATACTTTGTTATGCAACTTGGTTGCATTGTTATTTTGCACTTGGCACTTTGTTCACAGCATATTTACTTATTAATTTATACACTTATTTATTGATAATTTATGTCAGGAAAGGCGCAGCTTTAACATTTTACCTATTAGGTTATACCTAGTTTTTGTGTTTTATGCCAGTGGTATATTGATTTTCAACAATAACTGTCAGACAAGGTTTTGGGTAAATGAATGTAGGTGACACAAGGATGTCATGGGTTGGAAGATATGGAGTTGCATGCTCTTGTGCATTTAAATTTTATAGTGAAACAAGTCACTATTTAGGAAAGAAGTGCATTTTAAATTTTGGAGTGGAGCAAGAATTTTTTACATAGTTACATAGTTAGTGAGGTTGAAAAAAGACATCAGTCCATCCAGTTCAACCTATGATGTGTGTGTGTGTTTGCTGTAAACCGTACATTGTATACCCCTGTATGTTGTGGTCTTTAAGGTGCTCATCTAATAGTTTTTTGAAACTATCAATGCTCCCTGCTGATACGGCTGCTTGCGGAAGAGAATTCCACATCCTTACTGCTCTTACAGTGAAGAACCCCCTGCTGCGTATTTTAAGGTTAAACTGCCTTTCCTCTAGTTTTAGTGAGTGGCCACATGTCTTATTGTATTCCCTTTCTCTGAATAGGTTTTTCCATATGCTAGGGTTGCCAGTCCAGTATTTGTACATTAATATCATATCCCCCCTCAAGCGTCTCTTCTCCAGAGAGAATAAGTTCAGTGCTTGTAGTCTTTCTTCATAGCTGATGTCCTCCATTCCCCTAATTATTTTTGTTGCCCTTCTCTGGACTTTCTCCAGTTCCAGCACATCCTTTCTGAGGACCGGTGCCCAGAACTGGACAGCATACTCCAGATGTGGCCGGACCAGTCTTGTAGAGTGGGAGAATAATCTCTTTATTTCTGGAGTGAATCCCCTTTTTTATACATCCCAGTATTCTGTTGGCTTTGCTTGCAACGGCTTGGCATTGCATGCCACTGCCAAGCCTGTTGTCTACCAGTACCCCCAGGTCCTTTTCCATCCTAGACTCACCCAGAGGTTCCCCCCCTCCCTAATGAGTAGCTTGCTTTCTGGTTTCTGGCACCCAAGTGCATTACTTTACATTTTTCAACATTAAACCTTAATCTGCCATGTAGTTGCCCACCGCATTATTTTGTTCAGGTCCGCTTGTAAGGTTTCCACATCCTGCCCAGAAGATATTGGCATGCTTAGGTTAGTATCATCCGCAAATACCGATATTTTACTCGATATCCCCTCCTCTAGATCATTTATGAATAAATTAAACAGGATTGGCCCCAGAACAGAACCCTGGGGGACCCCGCTTTCCACACCACCCAATCTGAGTACTCCCCATTAATCACCACCCTTTGCAACCTCCCCTGGAGCCAGTTCTCTATTCAGGTACTCACCTTATGGTCCATACCTACCTTCCTTAGTTTGAACAGTAAGCGTTTGTGGGGAACGGTGTCAAAGGCCTTTGCAAAGTCCAGATACACCACATCCACAGGCTTACCTTTATCTAGGTGGCAGCTCACTTCATCATAGAAGGTCAATAGATTGGTCTGGCAAGAATGATTTTTCATGAATCCATGCTGATTACTACTAATAATACCGTTTCCATTACTAGAGTCTTGTATGTGGTCCCTTAACATGCCCTCAAAAATATCTTGCAGACTACTGATGTTAGGCTGACCGGCCTATAGTTACCCGGGATATATCTCGGCCCCTTTTTAAATATTGGTACCACGTTGGCTTTTTTCCAATCAGCTGGCACCATACCCGTCTGTAAACTATCCTTAAAGATCAAGAATAATGGTCTGGCAATCACCTGGCTGAGCTCCTTAAGAACCCTCGGGTGCAAGCCATCCGGTCCAGATGATTTATTTATGTTAAGTTTCTCTAGTTTAGTTCTAAGTCTATCTTCTGTTAGCAATGGCAGTATTTCCTGAGGTGTGTTGTTTAGTTTGGCCTTACAAGCTGGGTTAGTGTAGCCCTCCAATTCTTTTGTGAAGACTGAAGAGAAGAAATTATTTAACACTACCACGTTTCCCTGTCCTCTGTGGCCAAAACTCCCTTATCGTCTTTTATGGGGCCAATGTGTTCTGGCCTTTTTGCTGAATGGAGGAGGGTCAAAAACATTAAGTAGAAAAAATAGAAAAAAATAGAGAATTGAGAAAAGTAGTGTAATGAATAAATGATTTTATTGTTGTTTGTTCTGACATAATGGGTTCAATCCGTTGTACCAGAGGCGAAACCCTCTAGAAATGGGGGATAACTTTCGGTTTAATTTAAACCGGGTGGTATTGTCGCTTTGAGTTTCTTGATCCATCGCATTTCAAGTTGTAGGAGAGACTTATTCCAGTCTCCCCCCTCTGGACGGAATATGTATCCTGTCCAGTGCTGAAAATGTCACTTTTGGCATCCTGTATTTGTGAAAGTAGGTGATGTGTCAGCCAAGAGGGACAAAAAAAATCCCTATCCTCATGCTTTGAAGCGGTTTGTTAACTCTCTGTCCAAGTTCCTGACATGTCTTTCCGACATAAAATGCTCCACATTCGCATTCCATTAAGTATATAATGCATTTTGTTCTGCAGTTGACAAAATGTTTTTGATGTAGATTTTTGTACTACTGTACATTGTGCACAAGAGCCACATGGAAAGGTGCCCTTTGTTTTGCACAGGTCTTTTCATGTTTTCATTTCACTGTGGACCAGAGTTTGTTGCATGGATCCTGTTTTTTTGTAAGTGATCATTGGATTATTGGGCACCAGATCTGGTGGTCCTCTTTCAGGATGGACCAGTGTTTTTGGAGAATATTTCTGATTTTTTGATGTTCGTTTGAAAATCTCATAATGATCCTTGTTATTGGTTTCTCTTTTTCATTTTTATTGTCCTTTTTGAATAAGATTTCTTGTCTGTTTCTTTTCTGAAGGCCTTACAAAGGCAGATTTTGGTATACCCTCTTTCCCTAAGCCTTATGGTCATGGCATCGCTTCTTTTTGGAATTCTGTTGGGTTTGTGCAGTTTCTTTTTAGCCTTAGAAACTGGCTGTACGGTATGGATCTTTTCTGTATAGAGTAGACATTAGGTTGCCTTCTTCATCTTTATAAATGTATGTGTCCAAGAAGGGTACTCTAGTTTTGCTATACATCATAGTGAAGGACATATTATGGTTGTTTTGGTTCATTCTTTTGAGGCAGTCATCAATCAAATTCTCTGGTCCATTCCATATCATCAGTATGTCATCTATATACCTTTGCCACAACATTATGTTCCTTGTGTATATTTGGTTTTCTTCTTGTGTTAAGAAATCCTGTTCCCATTCACCAAGAAAAATATTGGCGTGTGAGGGCACACAGCTAGTGCCCATGGCTACTCCGCAGACTTGTAAGTAGTAGGAAAAAATATTGTGGTTAAGGATGAGGTCCAGCATGCGAAGAATGAAATAATTGAATCTGCGATCATGTTTGCTCTGTTGGCGTAGAGTCCGTTCTACCGCTTTGAGTCCTTTGGTGTGGGGAATATTATTATATAATGACTCAACGTCAATTGAAACCAGTAGGGCATCTGTTGGTATTGTTATGCCATCCAAAATTTGTAGTAAGTTAACAGTATCCTTCGTATAGGATGGTAATTTTGTTACATGTGGTTTTAGGTAGGCGTCTATTACTTGACTTGCATTCTCTGTGATATTTCCATTGCCTGAAATAATTGGTCTTCCAGGGGGATTGGTTGGGTCCTTATGTACCTTGGGTAGGGCATAAAAAGTAGGTACTCTAGGATGTTTGGTTCTGGTAAATTCCCATATGGCACTTTTCCACTGCAAGTACCGGCTCGGCTCTACTCGGCCCTGCTTGGCCCAGTTTGCTTTTCCACTGCTGGTACCGCATGGTACGGTGTTGGAACGGTTCGGTACAGTACGGAATGGTTTGCTTTTCCACTAAAGTAGTACTAAAGTTAAGTGGGTGGGATAACAACGATTCTCTGACCAATCAGTGGCTAGTAGTGACTGCATGCAAAGGATTGTGGGATATGGTACCTCTTGGAACCACAATCGAGGTGGTACTGTTTTTGAGAGCCATACCGTTTGGTTCCATGCAGTGGAAAAGCACCGCCGTACCATACCGAACCGAACCGTTCCTAAACCGTACCATGCGGTACCAGCAGTGGAAAAGCACAAAAGCGAGCCGAACCGTTCGGGTTCCATGCAGTGGAAAAGCGCCAATAGAGTTTGTGAGATAATCCCGTCATTGTATGCTCTGTCCAGTAATCTGTAAAATTCTTCATTGAAGGTTTGTAGCATGAGGGGTGAGATTTGTTTATAACATT
Source organism: Pelophylax lessonae (assembly GCF_965119305.1). NCBI lineage: Eukaryota > Metazoa > Chordata > Amphibia > Anura > Ranidae > Pelophylax > Pelophylax lessonae. The sequence goes on from NC_138775.1 coordinate 107,264,478, forward strand.
TTTTGTTTTCCAGAATCCTTAGGCACGTTAACTTGTAGTTCTCATTGTCCATCAATACCACATTCCCACCTTTATCAGATGGTTTAATTGTTATTTGTTCATTGTCTCCGAGTTCTTTTAGGGCCTTTTTTTGTTTTGTGGTTAAGTTTGTGGTGCTTGTGACCTCTCGAAGTTTCTCAATGTCCTTGGTAGTTTCTCGGACAAATAGTGCAATGGCTGGGTTCATATTGAGAGGTGGGAATTTGTGTGATTTTTTCTTTAATTGTGGATTGGTTCTTTGCTCTACTTCATTTTCTTCTTCTTCTTCACTATCTAAGAGTAAGTCTGATTCCTCTAGATCATCCAGGCCTCCTTCCTCCAATAATAGGTTAAGGTCTCTAATGGCGCGGAATTCTGCAGCTGTTAATGCAGTAGGTGGTTCTTTAGCCAATGTTTTTTTGTTGTAGATTACCTTGAATAGTAGATTCCTTGCGAATAAATAAATGTCTTTAATTACCTCAAACTTGTCCATGCTCTTGTTGGGGCAAAAGGAGAGTCCTAGAGGGAGGACCTCCATTTGTTCTGTTGTCAACATCTGGGAGGAGAGATTTATAATATTTCGTCCCTCTTCTCCTCTTGTCTCGTTTCTGTTGCTTCCTGTGTTTTTGGTATCTTGGTTTGTGTTTTTGTGGTTTGTTTCCCTAAAAAAAACACCCCTTTGTTGCTTTGGTTCTTCATCTTGATTTCTTCTTGATCTTGTGAAGATCTGATGGTGTTTCATTGGTTTATTTGTTGAACCTTCTTCTACTGCCTCTGATTCTGGTATGTTTGTTTCTTCTTTGTCGTTGTAAACTTCTCCGTCTCTCTTGTCATAGTGATAATTTGGATTTCTTGGGAATCTGTTACCGTATTGGTTCTTATTACGGTTTTGTCTGGTATTACTTGTCCACTTGTAGGTGCGGCCTTGGGTGAAGGCATTCTTATCGCGCCAATATTTCTTTTCTTTTTTCTTGATAATTTCCTTGCTGTGTTCTTCTAAGTGATCTTTTAATTTTTTCTCCTGTTCACTATATAATGCCACCGTTTTTAGGGGGGAGAGTTGTCCATAAATTGTTTTTATCTCTCCATCTAGGCTTTTGATTTGCCTAAGGCCTTGGTCCTCAACCCTGGTCCTCAGGGCCCACTAACAGGCCAGGTTTGCAAGATAACTGAAATACATCCCAGGTGATATAATTTGCTGCTCAGTGATTGCAGTAATTTAGTCTGCATCTCCCCAAGGTAATACCTAAAATCTGGCCTGTAAGTGGGACTGGAGTTGAGGACCACTGGCCTAACTTATTCCTCCTGAAGAAGTATCATCAAATTGCGTGAACACTCATTGAGGTTTTTTTTCCCATTCTTTTTTCATTTGGACAGTAATGTTATCGAGTGTGGGAAATATTTGGATTCTTAAACCAGCTGGATTAATGTTCTCATTAATATATCTTTCGAATGAGCGGATATGCCAATGCAATGCAGATTTCCTTTCCAGATGTTTTTTTAGGGTTGAAAAGAGTGCGGTAATATCCAAATCTAGTTGTTCTTTTTCTTGGAAACTGGTCTGTATACACCGCATCAGGGAGTCCCACTTGTTTCCCATCAGGTCCCCCATTATGTTTTTCTTCCTTCCGTGTGAGTAGTTTCAGTTCCAAAAAGGAGAAAACTGAAAAAGTATTGATTTGTCCCTCTTGCTCCTTTTCAAAAAGCAATTTATGCTGAATAGAAGGGAGTGTGATTAATATCAAAATATTGTCGTTCTATGCCCTGCTGTATGGCATAAAGGGTAGATCATATCGATATATAGGTTTGGGATCTATGAGGTCGTGGATGTGTTCTCCATCCAATACAGATCCTTTCATGTATTAATGACATTTTCTCCCTGAAACAAAATATATTTTTCTTCCTTGAATTTTCATTGGGTTTATTTTTTACCCTATTACACCAGGGAAAACCTGGGAATTGACTGGGATTGACCCCAATTCTTTCTTTATTTACAAGCGATTAGGCTGCTAGTAAGTAATGAATACTATATATATATATATATATATATATATATATGTATACTCTATAGCCAAAAGGAAGTCAGTACTTAATACCCTCACTGTGTCATATACCTCAACAGCAGCAGCCATACCAATTCCTAGTGTGAAAATAAAAGATCAGAAGCAAGGTATCCAGGATCAGGCACACAATTTTTCAAAGTATGTATTGAAACCATGCGACTAATGGGAACTCACCCATGGAATGCATAGGTTTGATTTTTTACCTACTATACTTACAGATATGGTGAAAAACCCTTCCTTGATAAAGGCGCTGTAATTGTAAGCCGAAACGCGTAGGAAAACAGGATATTTCCTCTCTGCAGACCCCAGGCTGAATCTTCAAGCATGGAATAGCAGAGAGATATATTCATATGTCACCATATCACCGTGTCACTTATTTCTCAACTTACTACACCCTCACAAATGGGTCTATAACCCAAACACATTACAGAGTGTTATTATTTTCTTTTCTATTTTTATTCTCAATAAATTGTTATAATTTTACATATATTGTCTTACTAAGCCCATAAAGTCCCACTTTCTTTGGCCTGAGGCACCAAACCCCCTTCAAGGACTATGTCATATTACCATGCACATAGTGAGTAGTATCAAGTGCTAAGCCTCCAACTGCACAATTCTTCCACAGCGCTTTCTCCCCGGCCTATTTTGATTACTGTCTTCTGGGTGTCCTAGGCTAAACTGTCCCACCCCCAATTCCAGGGAAAAAAAATATCTGAGGTCCTGGATGTAACAAACACTTCTGTTAAATATGAATGATAATGTCAGATGGTTTTCTTAAGTACATTCACAAACACGTACCCCTTAGTCCATTTAATTCCCCAACCCAACAGTGTTCATCCTTCTGGGAAATGATCTAATAAAAAAAAAAAAAAAAAAAGAAAATTATATTTTAAGATTTACAATGTCCCCTCCCCATGTAATTAAATATGTCCACCCAAAATACCGTAATTATGTCATTTTTGCGAAAGCCAAGCTCATCATCATCATGGCGCTCAAAGTCCAAAAGTGCCTTAGCTCTGCGATGCCTGCTTCGGGAGCATGATACATAATTTTCATGATCTCTCTGGTGGCTTTCCATAGAGTAGTCAGGTGTCAGGTCCTGTAAATAAAAAAAAATACTTTAAACCATGGCTATAAAATAAAACCAGTTCCCATTAAAATACCTTTCATAACATCAGAGAACAAACACAACATTCTCTGCATTTAGAAACGCTTTAAGATTTGTATTACATATAACTTCTCTAAAAAAATTGGATTTTTGACTTACCGTAAAATCCTCTCTCTTAAGTTCATTGACAGATGCAGCTCCATATTCTTCTCAACCATTGGTTTATGCTGTCCCTCTACAGGACGACACTAGGCAGGAAAAATCTTTACCACGCCTATGGGACAGTCCCTGCAGGCATACACCCACTCACTCTGCTATAGGATTCAGTTTTGTTGCAAGCAGTGTTTAGAAGAAAAAACCCATCCCACTCATAATTAGAGGGGCAGGTGCTGCGTCTGTCAATGAACTTCAGAGAAAAGGATTTTACGGTAAGTCAAAAATCCAGTTTTCTCTATCGTTCATTGACAGATGCAGTTCCATATTTGTTAGGCCAGCCAGGAACGCCACCCATCCCTCCGGATTACTGACCAGTAGTTTTGTTATCCCGGTGTCAGGTGGAGGAGCGGATGGAGTCCTGCAGCCAAAATATCGGGACCACAAATGTGAGTGCGGCAAGCATAACCTCAGAAACAACATTCGTAAAGGACTCATGGTTAGGAGAGATAGGTCTGAAGACAAGTTCCAAGGGAGAGAAGTCCAGGAGAGAGGTCAGGGGTGTGCCGAGTCGATAACCGGAGTTCGTATAGTCCAAAGGGGTGATCCGAAGAAAGGTTAAGAGCCAGCCGAGTTCGATAACGAGAGTCCGAATAGTCCGAAGGGGTGATCCAAAGAAAGGTCAGGAATAGCCAAGGTCAGTAAAGGAGATCAAACAAAACAGTAGTCAACAGGAAGCTAAACCTATACTAAGACACTAGCAGGAAATGGAAGAGGGTATATATAGGTCAGGGGATGAGGTAACCGACTACAGCCGGCCACTGGGTGGCGCAAGAGTCTTATCCCAAAAGGTAGACGATAGTGAGAAGCAAGCCTAGCATAGGAATCACCCAGTGGCTCAGGCAGCAGGGAAACGATCCAGAACACAAAATCAATTCCCAGCCAAGGGGTGACAATATTCTTCTAAACCATTGGGATGTCCAAAGCAGTATTTGCATGAGGGGTGGTAAAACAACGCAGAAAAGAACGTAATTCCCAAAAGGCTAAACTTAGCCAACCAGTGAACATGGAGCTCAACCAGGAACTGGAGCTCACCTAGAAAAAAAACATACACCCTCAGAGATAATATTTTCTCTTTTACACAGCAGCCTGCAAAACCTTGCGGCCAAAAGCAGCATCCCAAGATGCCAACCCATCTACTCTGTAGAATTTTGTGAACGTGTGCACAGATGACCAAGTTGCAGCCTTGCAAACTTGCATTACTGACGCCTGATGGCGAAAAGCCCAAGATGCACTCAGCGCCCTAGTAGAATACTGTTGTGGAAATTATATTATTATTTGTGTGGACATTTCTTTAGGATGTATTTTAGGTTGAATTGCCATTATGTCTCCGAGCAGTGTCAGTTTACTGGTAATCGCTATGCACAGCGAATATTGCTTTAACTGGCCTTGAGGAAAGACCTGTAATTGTGGAAACCTTCCATTAAATGTAGACTGCACGCTACTTGTAGCCTGATCATCCCTATCGGCGATGCCGGTCCGGATCTATGGCAGTGCAAGGCGAACTCCACCACCACTCCATGTATATCAGCCAGCCGGGGCCCTGGTATTCACTTACGGAGATATGTTTGTGATGTGGAATTCTTATTTTGATAATATCTGCCCTTTTACCAGGATTAATGGCTGGCAATGTTCTGTTATATTTGATCCATATGATTAAAATACTGCTGCTTTTGTCTTTTGCAGATATAGTAAAGTCTCATTCACTGGAACAGTAGCATGATCACTATCAAATATGTTTTTTATGAACTATATTATATAGGATTCACTCTAACAGGTTATGAGGAGAGAGTGCATGCTTGTGAATTAGCGAGGCCGAGTCCATGGCAGCTGGAGTCTCCTGCACACGGCCGTGTTTCTCCATAAACATACACTCCCCTTTCCTATTGTACTTTTGAAAGTATACATGTCTGTGATTGGTTGTGTGGACGCCACCTCCCCAGTAACCCCCTTTTGTTCTCTGACTATAAATTAACCAGTGCTCTGCTCTAAAGGCAGAGAATCTTCAGTTCGCATCAAATTGACACAGCGTGCGCCTGTTTCTGTTTTTGTCGCCGAGCAGGCTAGGATTTCCTTATGCAAAAGAGCTGTACATTGTACTTTTGAGTATAAGTGATTAATGGCGCTTTTGGCGCGTATTAATATCCACAAGTGCGCTTTTCAGCGCACCAAGCAAATTTCTATGCTCCAAACTCCATTCATTTCCACAACAAATACGCCTTCACAGAGAAAGGTGGAACCTGACCCTTCAGTGAATAAGCCTGTACCACTGTCTGCCTGATCCATCTGGATATGATCGCGGCAGACGCAACCAATCCCTTTTGAGGTCCTTCTGAGGGCATAGAGAGAGTCTGATTTCCTGAAAGATTCAGTAGCCACCAGGTAAACCCTAATTGCCCGAACCACATCCAAAGAATGCAAGGCAATTTCCTTGGGATGCTTGGGCTTAGGACAGAGTGAAGGCAGCACAATGTCTTCATTCAAATGGAAATCAGAAACCACCTTAGGAAGAAATGACAGATTAAATTGAAGTACCACTTTATCTCTGTGGACCACCAGATAAGGTGAATGGAAGGATAACGCCACTAATTCAGATACTCTGTAATAGCCACCAAAAAGGCAACCTTCTGTGACAGTGTAAGCAGAGGAATCTCCCTAATATTCTCAAAAGGAGGTTTTTGAAGAACAGACAGTAACAAGTTAAGATCCCACGAAGATAACAGGTATCGCCTCCGGATGAGCCATAAGTCGAACCCCTTGTATAAAAGTGTGAATCAAGGCATGCGTAACTAAAGGGCGATGGAAAAACACAGCCAAAGCCGACACTTGGCCTTTTATAGTGCCCAAGGCCAACCGCTGTTCAACCTCTTTTTGCAGAAAGGTCAAAATCCTAGCCACTGAAAAAAGGCGTGGATGAACCATGTACAATGGAAGTAGATTTTCTGGCCTTTAATAGTGTAGGAATTATGGAGTCAGAAAGACCCCTATCCTTCAATACCTGCCTTTCAACAGCCATGCTGTTAAAGCCAACACCTGTAAAGCAGGATGGACGATCAGCCCTTGAGACAGCAGATCTTCCCTGAGAGGAAGTCTCCAAGGAGCATCGGCGACCAACCTTACCAGATCTGCATACCAAGACCTACGAGACCAGTCTGGGGCCACCAGAATGACCTGAATCTCTTCCACCTCTATTCTGCGCACAAGCCTCGGCAGGAGTTTCAGCGAAGGGAATGCATAGATCAGCCGATATTGACCCCAAGGAGCCACCAGTGCGTCTGAGGTGTCGGCCAGAGGATCCCAAGACCTGGCTACATACCTCTGAACCTTTTTGTTAAGTCGAGAGGCTAACAGATCTACATTTGGTGTTCCCCACCGGACACACAGACGTTGAAACAGCTCCGGGTGCATAGACCATTCCCCCTTATCCAACACCTGATGACTCGGGTAATCCACCTGCTAGTTCTCCACTCCTGGCATATGCACGGCGGAAAGGGCTGGAACAAAATGTTCTGCCCATTTCAGGATCTCGGCCCCCTCCCGGGCCGCCAAGACACTCTTGGTGCCCCCTTGATGATTGATGTAAGCCATGGCCGTGGCATTGTCTGATTGAATCTGGACTGGACAACCCTGCAAATGATTTGTCCAGTGACTCAGGCAAAGCTTTATCGTTCCGAGTTTCAGAACATTGATCGGAAGTGTGGGCTCTTCTCTTCTACTGTCCAGGACCCCTGGACACACAGCTTCCCCAGCACTCCTCCCCAGCTGGAAAGGCTGGCATCCGTGGTTACCACAGTCCAATACAATGGGAGGAAGGACTTTCCCTGGCGTAGAGCTAACGAGCTAAGCCACCATAAAAGAGCAGTCTTTGTGTTGGGACTCAACCGAATCATAGTGTCCAAGGATTTTGGATCTTTGTTCCATTTGACAAGAATTTCCCTTTGAAAGGGTCTCGTGTGGAACTGAGCAAATGGAACTGCCTCGAAGGTCGACACTATCAGCCCTAAGGCTCGCATGCAAGTCAGCACAGAAGCCAGATTGCTGGATAACAGCAAACTAATCGCCCCCTGCAACTTTTGCAGCTTTCTCGGGGGAAGAAAAACCCTCGCCGAAGCGAGTCCAGAGTCAGGCCCAGATAATCAATTTTTGAAGATGGTCCCAGAGCAGATTTTTTTCAATTAATGTTCCAACCGAACTCTTGCAGAGTCCGTAGAGTGATTTTCAAGTCACCCAACAGGACTGAATGTGAGTCCTGGTACCCCAGTACTGCAATCCCCCATTGTCGCAGTAATGCCAATACCGGAGCCAACACTTTGGTGAAGAACCTGGGGGCGGAGGCGAGACCAAAGGGTAACACCACAAATTGAGAATGCTCCTCTCCTACAGCGAAGTGAAGAAAACGCTGGTGTCCAGTACAAAGAAGGGATGTGTAAATATGCATTCTTGATATCGATGGAGGCCAAAAAGTCTCCTTGTAGGGACGCCACTACCGTGCAAATGGACTCTATTCTAAGCTTCTGTACACACTTAAAGCGGTTCAGAGCCTTGAGGTCCAGGATTGGACACACTTTGCCTTCTTTCCTGGGCACAGTGAAGAGGTTTGAATAGGACCCCCGAAAGCGTTCCCGAGAGGGAACCGGCCCAATCACGCCTTGCGACAGCAGATCTTATATCGCCTCTCGAAAGGTCCCTTAACCGATCTGGAGATATGCGTAGATTGGACGGGAAGAACCTGTCCGACGGTCGAGACCTGAATTCGATCTTGTAACCCTTTCTACCCCCACAGCGGATACACTGGCTACAAGACTGGCTGCATCGAACGATGCATCACATATAAATAGCAGGGCTTGAACCATTTGGTCTCTTAGCTCTGTCAGGCCCGGAGAGAGCTGCTCTGTTTCTAGGTCACTTTTCAGTAACTTTGCCTATTCCGTTATGGTCTGGGACACCAGAGTGATCATGAAGATCAGTTTAAGAATTGAGCCCGCTATCACATGTAAGTGGCGGGACAGAGACTCAATCCATCTATCCACGGGGTCTGTAAAAACTGGGGTCTCCTCCACCAAGGACCACAGTAGATTTGTTCAGTCTGGAGACCAGATGGTCCACCTTCGATGGAACGGTCCATCTTGCGGATACTGCGTCCGCGAATGGGTAGCGCCTTTTAAAACGCTCGGCACCACTAAAGTCTGTTTGGGGCGCCCCCACTGTTCATTGGCAATTTTGTCAAAAAGTTCCAGACAAGGGAAAACCTTGCCCGACTTCTGGGATTTGCAAGTGCCAAAAGACACCTGTGTCCCTGACACTGCAGAATCATCTGCCATTTTTAGAGTTTCCCGCACTGACACTATAAGTGCCTTCACCAGCGCGCTTTCCCACGTGGCTGCAGACGAGGATTTATCGTCCTCGCCATCCAAGTGCGATGACGCAGAGCCCTCAGGGTGGCATGTGTCTGCGGCGACCATATCTACCTCAGAATCTGAGGACACAGGAGAGGCCGGGGAGGGCATAGGGCGCTTTCTACTAGCGGCATTTTTTAAAACCAAATCCAATTTTGACACCAGGTTTTCCAAAATCCCTGTTGAGGCAGACAGGGGTTGCAACCCGGGGGTCCCTACAACCACAAGGAGGGGATCTGTAGGTGAAATTTTTTTCTGGGACTCCATATGAACCCTGGAATAACGTAGTGTCACTTTAAGAAAACTGCAAAAAAACAGACCCACACCGCTGCACCAGCGGTACTACAAGTCCCAGCCACTAGCACTGCCGATAGCAGGGTGAGTGAGGGAGATCTACAGGGACCCCAACAGACATACATCCATTCAATATGGAAGAGAACAGGAACTGGTCTGCTGTGTAGAAAAATTATCTTCACAGATAGAGGAAGTACCTGGGTCATTCACTAGAGTAAAGGCCTTGCTGCTCCCTGCAGTCCAGTCCAGACTCCGAGAAAATGGCCGCCCAATGCGTACTTATGGGGAAACCACAAAAACATGGCTGCCCATGCATTTCAATGGAAACTTTTGGAAAATGAGGCTGAACGATATTACAGCAAAATGGCGGCCCTCTCGGCACGCCATGCAGTCTCTAGGACCCCCTAGGGGGTCCAAATGATTAGTGGCATTGGGGGGTCCCTGCAAGGACCCCCACCAAGATTAACCCCCACCAGCGGATCCACTATAGCGGCATCGGTGCGTACACCCCCCGAGGACCCCCGTCGCTGACTGAGGTGGGGACCTTCTTGATGGTGGGGAGGGAGGCCTTGGGGGAGCCTGGTACATACCGAGAGGCTAGGGGAAGGGAGGGGTACTCAAGGGGTCTGACCTCCCTAGGGAGGGGCCCACATCTGCCCCGAGACCGCCAGGGCACTACTCACCATACCAACGACAATGAGTGGGCGCCACTCCGGACAGACTACCTCTCTACTCGGGGTTGGGGGTGCTGAGGGCCAAAAGGTACACTGCGACTCAAGCCGAACCAGGTCGCGTGGGTCCTGGCGAGGCGTTTCACTCGTGGGCCAGCCTCCGTCTATTGGGGCTCTGTCGTGGCGAGGCCTAGCACTGGGCTATAAGCTGCACATACTTGCTGGCTGGGAGACCTTAAGGATCTAGAATATCCAGTCAACAACCCAGTCCGGCTGTTGATTGCAGTTCTCTCAGGAACATAACTAGTTAAAAAAAACTGAATTTTTGTAAAATCTTACCTGTAAAATTCCTTTCTCTGAGTCCTCCGACAGTCGCCGCCGCCTCTAAGTCATCACTGTTGGGTATTGACTTCTGCTCCGCAGGAGTAGCTAGTCAAAAGAACAAAGGCATTTGCATATACACACCCATGGGGGCTTTCCCATCTGGTCAATACCCCCCTGCAGTGACCACTCCCAACTCAGTTTGGTAGCATAGCAGTAGTTAATAAGAACACAACCCCAAAAGAGGGGCGGGGGCGGCGACTGTCGGAGGACTCCGAGAAAGGAATTTTACAGGTAAGATTTTACAAAAATTCAGTTTTCTCTTACGTCCTCCGACAGTCGCCGCCGCCTCCAAGTCATCACTGTTGGGATGTCCCAAAGCAGTATAGACATGAGGGGTGGGAGACGCAACCGTAGAAAAGGCAACGCAGTACCCACGTCAGAGAAAGGAACCTTAAATGCACCGTAAGAGAACCGTCTGGGCAACAGAAAACAATGCTCAACAGGAGCAACAGCCCAGGAAGGCAAATACCAACAGCCAGGGACCCATAAAAACACAAGGGTCCTTCATGGCACTGCCGCACTGAGAACCTTGCGGCCAAAGGAGGCATCAGCTGACGCCAGAACATCTACTTTGTAGAATTTGGAAAAAGTGTGCACCGACGACCAAGTCGCAGCCTTGCACACCTGGGCCACCTAGGCCCGATGCCAATAGGCCCAGGACACACTCACAGATCTGGTAGAGTGTGCCTTAACAGGGAAGGGTGGAACCCGTTCCTTCAAGGCGTAAGCCTGTTCAATGGTCTGTCTGATCCATTTGGCAATAGTCGCTGCAGACGCAGCCATGCCCTTCCGAGGTCCCTCAGGATGGACAAAGAGTGAATCCGTCTTCCAAAAGGATTTCGTAGACGACAGGTAAACCCTGATCGCCCTGACAACATCCAAGGAATGCAGAGCAACCTCCTTAGGATGCTTAGGCTTCGTACAAAGCGAAGGCAGGACAATGTCCTCATTTATGTGGAACTCAGAGACCACCTTAGGAAGAAAGGAGGGATGCGGACGCAAGACCACCTTATCCCGGTGAATCACCAAGTACGGAGAACGGCAAGATAACGCTGCCAGTTCCGACACCCTGCGAGCTGAAGTGATCGCCACCAAAAAGGCAACCTTCTTAGACAGCAGAGGCAACGATATATCCCGAATGTTTTCAAAGGGAGCACGCTGTAACACGGACAGCACCAAGTTCAAGTCCCATGGAGGTAAGGGCTCCTTCCTGGGAGGAGCCAAATGTCGCACACCTTGAATGAAGGTGCGAACCAGAGAATGAGACGCCACAGGGCGTTGGAAAATAATAGCCAGTGCAGACACCTGGCCCTTGATCATGGCCAGCGTCAGGCGCTGGTCCACCCCAGACTGGAGGAAGACCAACACTCTCGACACCGAGTACGAGCGAGGGGAGAACCCCCTGGACTCACACCAGGCGAAATAAGCCTTCCAGGTACGGTAATAGATTTTACCAGAGGAGGTTTTCCTAGCCTTGACAAGGGTAGGGATGACCTCAGGGGAGAGACCCCTGTCCCTCAGGACTTGGGTCTCAACAGCCAGGCCGTTAAAGCCAGTGACCGTAAAGCAGGATGGAAGATCGGACCCTGAGACAGGAGATCTTCCCGCAGAAGCAGCCGACATAGAGGTGCCACTGCCAGGTGAACAACGTCGGTGTACCAGGACCATCGTGGCCAGTCCGGAGCCACCAGAATCACTAAGTGCGGTTCCGAGGCTAACCTGCGGAGGAACCTGGATAGCAACTGAATCGGAGGAAAGGCATACATCAGACGATACTGATGCCAAGGGGCCACTAACGCATCCGAGGCGTCCGCCAGTGGATCGCGCGTTCTTGCCACGAACCTTTCCACCTTTTGGTTTAGTCGAGATGCGAACAGATTCACGTCCGGCGATCCCCACTTCGCACACAGCATTTGGAAGACCTCCGGGTGCAGGGACCATTCCCCCTGGTCCAGGGTCTGGCGGCTCAGATAGTCGGCCTGCCAATTCTCCACACCCGGAATGTGAACTGCTGAGATTGCCGGGACATGAGTCTCGGCCCAAGACAGAATGTCGGTCACCTCCCGGGCCGCCCGAGCACTCCTGGTGCCCCCTTGGTGGTTGATGTAAGCCACCGCGGTAACATTGTCCGTCTGTACCCGAACAGGACGGCCCCGAAGTCGTTCCGACCACTGGAAGAGACAGAGTTTTATCGCTCGCAATTCCAGCACATTTATCGGGAGAGAGGACTCCTCCTCCGACCAAGTGCCCTGGGCAGACAGGTTGCCCAGGACTCCACCCCGTGGTAATCACCGTCCAAACCAACGGACGGAAGGACTTGCCATCCGACACTGTCAGGGACTGGAGCCACCACAGAAGAGCCAATCTGGTCTGACGACTCAAGGAGACACTCGGATCCAGGGACTGAGGCAGTCTGTCCCACCTGGCCAGGATCTCCGCCTGGAGAGCCCACGTGTGAAACTGAGCAAAGGGTATCACCTCGAAGGCCGAAACCATCAACCCCAGGCCCCGCATGCAGGCCCTGAGTGACGAGGTGGGATTGTCCCTGAGGGACCTGATCTCGTCCCGCAAAGTCCGGAGCTTGTCCTCCGGCAAAAACACCTTTGCCTGAGCAGAGTCCAGAATCATCCCCAGATAGAGAAGACGAACCGATGGAGACAACGTCGATTTCTGGATGTTGATGGTCCACCCGAACTCTTGCAGCGTCTGCACCGTGGTGGACAGATCGCGCAATAGGTCCTGGCTGACACTCGATCTGAGAAGGAGATCGTCCAGGTACCCCAAGACCGCAATGCCTTGTGCCCTCAACAGGCCCAGAACCGCCGCCAGTACTTTGGTGAAGACCCTTGGAGCCGAAGCGAGACCGAAAGGTAACTCCACAAACTGATAGTGGTCCTCTGCGATAGCAAACCGAAGGTACCGCTGATGACCCTCGAAAATGGGGATGTGCAGGTAAGCATCTTTTAAATCTATCGAGGCCAGGAACTCTCCTGGACTCAGGGAGGCCACCACCGAGCGGAGAGACTCCATACGGAACTTCCGAACGCGCACAAATCGGTTCTGCGCTTTCAGGTCCAGAATAGGACGTACTTTGCCCTCCTTTCTGGGCACAGTGAACAGATTTGAATAAGACCCCCGAAACCTGTCCCGATGAGGCACCGGGGCAATCACCCCCTGACCAAGAAGGTCCTGTACCGCTTGGTGCAGGTCCTGCAGACCCCCCGGAGGCAAATGAAGATTTGAGGGAAAGAATCTGTCCGCCGGCCGGGAAAGGAATTCGATCTTGTACCCTGATCGAATGATTTCCAGAACCCACCTGTCCGAAATCCGGAGCAGCCAAAGTTGGAGGAAACCGCGCAAACGTCCCCCCACCCCTGAAATGGGTGAGGGCGCCCCTTCAGGCAGAGGCGGACTGACCCGCCGAGCCAGCATTGCCTGACTTCTGCTTACCTGCCCAGGGCTTCTTCTGGCTGCCCTGGGCCTTGAAGGGCTTGTCCTTGGATTGGTTCTGAAAGGCACGAAAGGACCCCTGAGTGGATCTAGGCGCAGAACCCCGCTTGCCACGAAAGGACTTGTTCGGGTTTTGGGGCAGCAAAGTGCTCTTCCCCCCCGTGACGCCTTTCACCAAGGTATCCAATGCCTCGCCAAAAAGGAGAGAGCCATCATAGGGAAAATCAGCAACTGTTTTCCACGAGGACTGGTCAGCCGACCAGCTCTTCAGCCATATCAGTCGCTGGTTAAGTACCGAGACACTAGAGGCGTGCTACTAAGGGGGCCTCATTTAAAGCCGCATCACACAGATACACGATTCCTTGGTGGATTTGATCCACCATTTCCAGCCGGGCAGGCGGAACATCATCAGACACGAGGTTGATCCTAAGCACCTTAGTCCAATCAGCCACCGCCTGAGCCACCTTTTAAAACGGCTGCGAAGATGGGTCTGAGCAACGAGCCCACCACCGTATAGGAATGGCGGGCTAGAGACTCCAACCGGGGTATCCTCAGAAGGAACCAAGGTAGCCTTGTTCAACATGGCCACAGTGTGATCCACCTGTGGAGGCACACACCATCGTGATTCCGTAGCCGGTGCAAAGGGATAAAGCAATTTGAACCGACTAGGTACCAGGAATGGACGTTTTAGCGTGCGCCACATTTCATTTACAGTGTAATGAAACTCAGCTGGGCAGGGAAAAACCTGCGCCGACTTGGGGGTCCTGTGTGTTCCAAAGGAGGACACAATGCCCGGAGGACTGGGCTCATCCTCCAAATGTAGTGTTTCCTTAACAGAAACAATTAATTCATCCATGGTCGCCCGCTCTTCAGGCGACCCCGGGGAGGAGGTATCAACCCCTTCCACTTCTGCCTCCCCCTCAGACCCCAGCGGGTCCAAGGATGAGCGAGACCCTGAAAAGGGCACGCTCGCAGCAGCAGCCATATCACCATCTGAATCAGAGGAGAGAGACAATCTGGGCCTCTTTTTAGCAGCACGTTCAGCCATCAGCATTTCCATATTTGACACCAAGGTCGCCACTACAGCGGCCACATCAGGTCTCAGAGGGGCCACAGGAGAACTGGGGACCCCCACCAGAGCCGGGGGGAATTTGCTGTCCTGAGAATCCATTGCTCAAGGTGACAAAACAACAGTGCAATAAAGTTCGTACTGCCCCTTTAAGACCGCTGTGGAGTGCGCAGCCCACCGCTACAGCTACAGTGACAAAGACCCCCAAACAGGAGAAGAAAAAAACTGAGCCAGAAGCGACAATACAGAAAGATATTGAGAGAGATAACCTGCAGAGCCCCGCAGAGTGTTGCCACCGATGTCCTGCATCAGAGGAAAAGGAAGTGCTGTCAGAGTAGGCTGAACTTATAGGCTGCATGACTCAGGGAAAATGGCTGCCCCATAGGATTGCATGGAAGGCTCCGGCAAAATGGCCGCCGGACATGCGGTCAGAACAATCGTTCTGCTACCGCAAAATGGCGGCGGATGGCGCCAAAACAGCATGAAGTATTGCCCATAGAGAAGCCAAACATGCCTGCCCATACCTAAAATGGCGGACCGCGCGGTTTTACCCCGCTGCGGCCGCCACACACACAGTCTGCACCCCCAACAAGCACTGAAGTGACACAAGGAAGGGGACCCCCAAAAACATACAGCACCGCAGCGCATGCACAAGCGATCCCCGCAGGGACCGCATCAGGGAGTCACACAGGCACAGACATGGGGGACACACAGCAACACAGGACTGCCACCCCAGACAGAGGCCCCACACAGAAGTACTTACCTGTACCAGATGGCGTGGGGAGCCTCTCAGAACGGAAAGCCGCTGTCCTCATCTGACAGGGAGTGCCGTTAGCCAGGGACATGACACTGCAGCATCGCAGATGTGTCCTGTGAGGTAGCCACCTCACGGCTGCATCCCTGCTGCGAGCAGGAATGGGTCGTTCATAGTGCCAGGACGAACCACGGCTGAACGCTCGATGGCGGGCTGGGGGTCCATCTGACCCTCTGCCCTGGATAACCCGGGCGGTCAGTCCGAATCCCAGCACCGCATGATCCATCTTCTTCCGAAGAGTCGACTAAAAACTAAAAGCTGACAAAATAAACAGCTAGTAAAGTAAGAAAAAACTGACATTTTCAAAGAAAATCAAAGAAAAGATTAGTTAGGCTGAGACTGTAGCCCCAGCACAGGGAATCCTAACTACTCCTGACGCTAGGCAGAAAGAAACTGAGTTGGGAGTGGTCACTGCAGGGGGGTATTGACCAGATGGGACAGCCCCCATGGGTGTGTATATGCAAATGCCTTTGTTCTTTTGACTACGTCTTTATGCCTAGCTACTCCTGCGGAGCGGAAGTCAATACCCAACAGTGATGACTTAGAGGCGGCGGCGACTGTCGGAGGACGTAAGAGAAATGTAATTTTTTTAAGAACTTATCGCAAAATTCTTTTCTCTGAGTCCTCTGACAGTCCCCGACCGATGGTATTAGCCTTCACTAATGGGTAATGGCGCCCTCTGGAGGATCAAGGCTAGGCAGATAATTATCTGGTAATACAAAAAAACTTTTATACCTCGGCACGCCACTAGGGGGCCATCCCTCAGCCATTATCCTGAACCCAATCTGATATTACCTCAGTTTGTAGCAAGCAGTAGCGGAAGGCAACAACCCCCAGATCAAAAAAAAAAAACAGAGGGGCAGTGACTGTCAGAGGACTCAGAGAAAATAAATTTTATGGTAAGTTCTTACAAAAATTCTATTTTCTCTTACGTCCTCTGACAGTTGCCGCCCGATGGTATTAGCCTTCATTAACGGGACGTCCCAAAGCAGTGCAGGTATGAGGGGTGGGAAAACAACGCAACCAACTCAGAAGGTAACGCAAACAGCCGGGCCAGTAACAGCCTGAGCCCACAGGAAAAAAAACTGGAAATAAACCCAGAACAAAAAACACCCCAAGAAGGAGGGACAGTAAAAATAATGTCCCCTGAAAACAACCGCCGCACTCAAAACTGTGCGGCCAAAAGAAGCATCCGAAGATGCCAAAAACATCAAGTTTGCAAAAACTTTGAGATAGTGTGCACGGACGACCAAATCGCCGTCTTGCACACCTGAGCCACAGAAGCCTGATGGCGAAATGGCAAAGAGGCACTAACGGCTCGAGTAGAACGGGCCTTTTTACCGGAAAAGGAGAAATGCTACCCTTAATGGCATAGGCCTGAACAGTCGTCTGTCTGATCCCCTTAGAAAAGGTCGCCGCGGAGGCGGCCGATCCCTTCAGAGGTCCCTCAGGAAGAACAAATAGAGAATCAGACTGTCGAACAGACTCCGTGGCGGACAGGTACATCTTGACCACCCAGGCCACATCGAGGGAATGCAAGGCAAATCCCTTAGGATGTTTGGGCCGCGCACACAGCGGGGCCACGAGAATGACTAACATCCGTTCCGACGCCAACCTGCGAAGGAATCTGCACAACAGTTGAATCGGAGGAATGGCATACATCCGCCGAGAGTGATGCCAAAGCACCACCAACGCGTCCGCCAGAGGATCGCAAGTTCTGACCACAAAGCTATCCACCTTACTGTTGAGAAGGGACGCAAACAGATCCATGTCCGGGGTCCCCCACCGAGCGCACAGGAGGTGAAATACCTCCGGATGCAGGGACCATTCCCCTTGGTCCAAGGTCTGGCGACTCAGATAGGCCGCCTGCCAGTTGTGCACACCCAGAATGTGAACAGCCGAGATCGCCGTACATGCGATTCGGCCCATGATAGAATCTCGGCCATTTCCTTGGCCGCCCGGGAACTCCTGGTGCCCCCTTGATAATTGCCATGGCATTGTCCGTCTGTACCCGGACCGGACACCCCTGAAGTAGAGATGACCACCGGAACAGACCAAGTATGATCGCTCGGAGCTCCAAGACGTTTAATCGGCAGCGAAGTCTCCCCCGCCAACCACGTCCCCTGGGCACAAAGTGCACCCAGAACTCCGCCCCAGCCTGACAGGCTGGCAACCGTGGTGAAAACTGACCGCAACAGAGGCCAGAAGGTCTGGCCCTGCACCAAGGACGGTGACCGGAGCCACCACAAGAGAGCCGACCGTACCGGGCGACTCAATGACATCCGCCTCTCCAAGGACTGAGGCCTCCTGTTCCACCTGTCCAGGATCTCTGCTTGCAGAGTCCTGGGGTGAAATTGAACAAACGGAACAGTTTTGAAGGCCGAAACCATCAGGCCCAGAACCTGCATGCAGGTCCGCAAGGAGGAGAGATAGTTGTCCCTGAGAGACCTGATCTCATCCCGCAGAGTCCCGAGTTTGTCCTCCGGAAGGAAGACCCGAGCTTGAGCAGAGTCCAGGACCATCCCTAGGTACTGAAGACGAGTTGAGGGAGTCAGACCCGACTTCTGAAAATTGATGGTCCACCCGAACTCCTGGAGTGTCTGAACCAACACGGCCAGAGCGCTCGCCAAGGTCACACATGAGCTCGACCTTACAAAAGGTCGTCCAGGCAACCGAGGATCGCAATGCCCAGTAAACGCAGCAAGGCTAGAACCGGCGCCAATACTTTGGGGAAAAACCTGGGAACCAAAGCGAGACCGAAAGGTAACGCCACGAACTGAAGTGCTCCCCAGCCACCGTTAAGCGGAGATATCACTGATGACCCCCAAAAATAGGGATGTGTAGATACGCATCCTGCAAGTCGATGGAAGCCAGGAAGACCTCGGGCCTCAACGATGCCACCACCGACCGTGGTGGACCATCCTGAATTTCTGTACCCGCACAAAGTGGTTCAGAGACATCAAATCCAGAATCGTACGCACCGTGCCTTCTTTTCTGAGCACCGTGAAAAGGTTGGAGTAAAACCCGCAAAACTTATCCCGTGGAGGAACGGGTACAAAGACTCCTTGGGCAAGCATATCATGCACTGCCCCCATAAGATCACCGAAACGATCGGGGAACAGCTGGAGATTGGACGGAAAGAACCTGTCTGCGGGGCGAGATCGAACTCGATCTTGTACCCTGAACGAATCCGCTCGTGAACCCACTTGTCCTGAATGCCGGACAACAAGGGCTCCCGAAAGCAACACCAACGTCCCCCTACCCCGACAACGGGTGAGGTCGTCCTTTCAGGAAGAGGTAGACTGGGCCACCGAGCCAGACTGACCGGCTCTCGGTCTACCCGTCCACGGCTTCTTGTGGCCACCGGGAGGTCGGAAAGGGTCTACCCTTCTCCTGCGTCCCAAGGCACGAAAGGAATTACGTTGAGTCTTGAAGGAGGGCCCCCGCCGTGTGCGGGGGGGGGGGCTTACCCTTAGAGACCTGGGGCAACAGAGTACTCTTACCTACCAGAGAGCCCCTTAATTAACTCATCTAGAGTTTTCCCAAAAAGATGACCCCCCACATAGGGGACCTCAGAAACCGTCTTTTTTGGATGCGTGGTCAGGCGACCAACGGGGTCTCGTCCAAGGCTGCGTCGCACAAGGACATCCCAGTCTGGGTGCAATCCACCATGGCAAGGGCAGATGGAAAGGTCGACTCCGCCACCAGAGTGCTGCGAAGAAACTTGGATCATGCCACGAGAGCCTGATAGGCCATCACCGAGGCAAAAAACAGGGTTTAACAGGGAAACCTCCACCAGAGAAACGTGGCGGGCGAGTGCTTCCACACGCCCATCTGCCGGATCCCTGAATACCGAGGAATCCTCTACTGGCATCAAAGTGGACTTAAACAGCCTAGACACAGCGTGATCCCCATTCTTGGGGACACCGTTCAACGTTTGTCCCCCTCCCCCCAAAAATTGGATAGCGGACGGAAAAAACGCTTAGGCACCATCAACATGTGCCTGTGCACCGCCACTGGTCATTCACACTCCGGTGAAATTCCACAGGGCAGGGAAAAAGCCTGACCCGACTTCTGGGCCCTTCGGAACCCCAAAAGCGGACCGCTGACTTGACTGAGACAGCTCATCGTCAAGATAAGAGTTTCTTTTTAACGTCTCTAAGGGGAACATCCATCGTAGCGCGTGTACCCGCGCTACCAAGGAGAAAGATGCCTCCTCCTCCCCCTCAGAAGCGGAGGACCGGGACCCTTCAGGGGGACCATTGTCCGTGGCAACACATTTTTGGCTCAGAGGACTGGGAGGGCACAGGTCGTTTTTTGGAGAAGCGTTCCAACATCAGCAGATCCACCTGGGACGCCAAAGTGGCAAGAACAGCAGATATAGAGGTCATGGCAGAGGCTTCAGGGTGGACCCGAAGTCCCCACCAGGCCTGCAGGGGATTTGCTGGCCCGGGAGTCCATGTTTGCCATAAAAATTAAAAGGGACGCTGGCCCTTTAAATCGGCGGTTCCCGCGGGACCCCCCACAATCTGCACTAGCTGAAAGTGCCCCCTCAGAAAACACACCAGCAACAAGTAAGAAACGTTTTGGTTGAAAAATGACAGAAGGATTAACAAAAATCCCCCAGCCTGTCAGCATATTTTTACACAGGAGATCAGTGAAGAAGGAGGAAGTGACCTCACGCCTCTAGAGGCCCAGCCCTCGAGCCAAGACAAAAGGTGCCTATTGAAACTCAAAAAAAAAAAATCACACAGGGAAAATGGCTGCTTGCCCTTACTAGGCATTTGCCCACATCCAAGATGGCGCACGATCGGGAGCATGTGCACAATCCTAAAATGGCTGCTGTCCTCACACAGAGCCTAGCAATCTGCCCACCATAAACATGGCGGCCGCTCCAAATGGCGGCAAAAAAAGCGTACACAAAATAAAGTTATGGAGCACCCCCCCCCCCCCCCCCAAGTACTACAAGTACCCCATACAGCGCCCCCAGCGGGAGCAGGGAGAAAGGGAGAAAACCAACAACCTGGCCAGAAGGGGGATCCTACAGAGACCACCAGCCCTGCTCTGCCCACAATCCCCCAAAAGTCCCCAGGGACAAGGCGGTATCAGTACTCACCAGTCCAGGAAGCGGGCACCGCTCAGATACGGGAGACCTTCCACCCTAAGTGGGGGTGCCGTCAGCCAAGGAGGGATGCTGGCAACACGCGGGCGATCCAGGTTGAGACACCCTCAGCGAAGACGCAGCTCCGCAGGCTCGTCCCCATACGGAGGGGCACTGCCGTTGCGAGGCCTAGGCGTACCAGTAACCTGTGCCGCTCGTTGGCAGGCTGGGACTCCATAAGGATCTATAATACCCAGCTCTGCAGTCACTTGTAGTCATCCAGGAAAGGAATCCCTAACTAGTGATAGTGAGAGAAAATAAAATCTATTGTGCAAAGAAAAACACATGAATTCAGAAAAAAAACATAAAGAAAACTGAGACACAAGGTCTCAGTCAGAGAAACCTAACCAGCTCCTGAGCTAGGCAGCATAAAACTGAGGTAATATCAGATTGGGTTCAGGATAATGGCTGAGGGAATGGCCCCCTAGTGGCCGAGGTATAAAAGCTTTTTGTATTAACCTGATAATCAAATATCTGCCGAGCCTTGCTCCTGCAGAGGGCACCATTACCCATTAGTGAAGGCTAATACCATCGGGCGGTGACTGTCAGAGGACGCAAGAGGAACATATTTACCATTCTGAAGCTTCCCTCCAATCACTTTGCACATTATTTTATATATACTGTGATTCTGTTCTTGCCAAATAGGCTGCAGAAATCTCCCTCCACTAAGTCTGACTGCAGCCATTGTAACTGTGGGCAGCTGAAGCTACTGCCTAGTCACTTCCTGGATTTAAACAGACACACACACATAAATATACACAGACACACTCACACCATTGCTTGCCTGCACATTTCTCCTCTACTAATACTCATGGATCTCTGCAGTCTCCGGTTATCTCCGCCCTCATCCTGCCCCCTACTGCTCTGCAGCTCTTCTTTGACTCACCCCTCCTCCCTTGCTGGTAAACTCTCACAAGAGTGAGAGAGAGAGAGAGATGTGCATAATGTCATTAGCCTAGGCTAATGACCAGACAAGAAAGAGGAAGTGGACTGTATAAGGGTATTTACTGGCAGAAAAAAAATGTTTTACTATTATGCAAGGTTAAAACAACAAGGGCAGAGGATTTAATAGATTGAAAGATGAAAAAATGACTGAAGGTCCGCTTTTATGTATGTATTGATAATATCCGAGTGTCTGCAGTAATCATACCGGTTAGTCTGATAATACTGTTACTATATGGTTCGTGCATTTGTATATACTGAGTAATTACTCGTTGGATGGACTTCTGTTTAGCCCATGAGATTTGTCACTGTGGTGGCTGCATTTTGAGATTTTATCCACAAGATGGCAGCAGAGTTCTGCCCATTGCACTGCCACTACTGGACATGCATGGTTTTCTGACATCGACCCATCTATATTATAAGGTATCAGTAGTTATGTGTGATTCTTTACAGTGATGTATACAGCACTATGGGGATGTTTCTCTGGCCACTAAACTCTTTGTTTTATACTCTTATTAAGTTGTGTCATCTGGTTTGGTCTGCTCTGTAGAATCTAATGAGTGCACCACAACAGATATACAGTGGGAATCAAAGGTTTGGGCACCCCAGGTACAAATTTGTATTAATGTGCATAAAGAAGCCAAGGAAAGATGGAAAAATCTCCAAAAAGCAAATTACAGATTACACATTACACATTCTTATATGTCAACAAAAGTTAGATTTTATTTCCATCATTGACACTTTCAAAATTACAGAAAACAAAAAAATGGCTTCTGCAAAAGTTTGGGCACCCTGCAGAATTTATAGAATGCACTGCCCCCTTTGCAAGGCTGAGACCTGCCAGTGTCATGGATTGTTCTCACTCATCGTCTGGGAAGACCAGGTGATGTCAATCTCAAAGGTTTTAAATGCCCAGACTCATCTGACCTTGCCCCAACAATCAGCACCATGGGATCTTCTAAGTAGTTGTCTAGAAAACTGAAACTGAAAATAGTTGATGCTCACAAAGCTGGAGAAGGCTATAAGAAGATAGCAAAGCGTTTTCAGATGTCAATATCCTCTGTTCAGAATGTAATTAAGAAATGGCAGTCATCAGGAACAGTGGAAGTTAAAGCAAGATCTGGAAGACCATGAAAAATATCAGACAGAACAGCTTGCAGGATTGTGAGAAAAATCATTCAAAACCCACGTTTGACTGCACGATCCCTCCAGAAAAATCTGGCAGACACTGGAGTTGTGGTACACTATTCCACTATAAAGAGATACTTGTACAAATATGGTCTTCATGGAAGAGTCATTAGAAGAAAACCTCTTCTTCGTCCTCACCACAAAAATCAGCGTTTGAACTTTGCAAATGAACATATAGACAAGCCTGATGCATTTTGGAAACAAGTTCTGTGGATCGATGAGGTTAAAATTTAACTTTTTCAATTTTAGAAGAAGGGGCACAGAATTTAATGAAAAGAACCTCTGTCCAACTGTTAAGCATGGGGGTGAATCAATCATGCTTTGGGGTTGTATTGCAGCCAGTGGCACAGGGAACATCTCACGAGTAGAAGGAAAAATGGATTCAATAAAATTTCAGCAAATTTTGGATGGTAACTTGATGCCATCTGTATTAAAGCTGAAGTTAAAGAGGATGGCTTCTACAAATGGATAATGATCCTAAACACACCTCGAAATCCACGGGGGATTACATCAAGAGGCGTAAACTGAAGGTTTTGCCATGGCCTTCACAATCTCCTGACCTCAACATAATTGAAAATCTATGGATAGACCTTAAAAGAGCAGTGCGTGACAGAAAGCCCAGAAATCTCAAAGAACTGGAAGACTTTTGTAAGGAAGAATGGGCAAAGATACCTCAAACAAGAATTGAAAGACTCTTGGCTGGCTACAAAAAGCGTTTACAAGCTGTGATACTTGCCAAAGGGGGCAGTACAAGATATTAACTCTGCAGGGTGCCCAAACTTTTGCAGACGCCATTTTTTTGTTTTCGGTTATTTTGAAAGTGTAAATGATGGAAATAAAATCTAACTTTTGTTGACATATTATAAGAATGTCTAATCTGTAATTTGATGCCTTTTGGAAATGTTTCCATCTTTCCTTGGCTTCTTTATGCACATAAATACAAATTTTTACCTGGGGTGCCCAAACTTTTGATCCCCACTGTACATCTAAGATATATATATATGGGCAGTCACTTATTCCTTTAAACCAGAGAAGTTATCCCCCCCCCCCCTAATAATATCTCCACTTCTATTTTTATTGTGTTTAGGCTTTTGAATTGATGGGAATTGATGCTATGCCCCTCTTTTGGGCAGTGTCCGGGACCTCGTGGGAGGTTCTGTTTTGCCTAGGAATCCGCTCCTACACTGGTTTCCATCTTGCACTATTCACATTTTTTGACTATGCTGGGAGAGATCATGAATGCTTTTTGACCTGATCCTTCAGGGATAGATATTGTCTATTGTTCTTGATACCCATTGTAAGTCCTAAAAGTTGCATTAAAGCACTGTTTATTGTTTATTATACACTTTATATGTGATCATGCACTGTCATATGGGTTTTCCTTTTTCCAGCAGCCATACTTAGCAGCACCACTTAAGCCCCTGAGGAAGCCTACAGAGCGAAATGTGTTGGGATGAGGCAACCCTCCCCTCTCTTTTTTGCTATATGAGATATTATATTCAATTTTCTGTAGGATATTGTGTAGGGTATAGGGCCTCCAAATTGGGGTTGAAATAGTGAATATGGTGTGCTGAACTTTCCCATGTTTTTAGGGGGTGATTACCCCAAAACAATCTTTTTAATGAATTTATAATAAAAATAAAATTTTTAGAATAAAAGTGTATTGGTGAATCATTCTGATTAAAGGTGACAACATCCTTTAAAATCCAGTTTCTTTTCCGTAAAACATCTTTCTAGTACAAATTGGGATGTGGTGTTGCTCCAACAACTATAGTAACTTTTTGTTGCTTTTATTAAACTCTCCAGTATCTTCCTAGCTATAGAAGTTAAACTTTTAAAGTTACTTGGTAAAGACTTTGATCCCTTTTAAAATATAGGCACCACATTGGCCTTATGTCAGTCCAGTGGTACTATCCTAGTCATTCATAAGTCCCTAAAAATTATAAACAATGGCTTTGAAATGACAGAGCTCAATTCTTTAAGGATCCGTGGGTGTATGCCAGCCCGTCCAGGTGCTTTATTCACCTTTATGCTGTCTAAATATTTCTGGACAATATCAATTTTGAGCCATTGTGGATCATTTGAGGCTGTGTCAACAACATTCACGTTTTGGACATGAGCTCCCCCATACTCCTTTGTATACACAGAACTGAAGAAAGTATTTAATAAATTTGCCTTCTCTTTGTCCCCAGTCACCTGCTCTAGAATATTTTGTAAAGGGCCTACATGCTCAGACCTGACCTTTTGGCTACTAATATATATGAAGAATTTGTGGGGGTTTGTCCTACTATCTTTTGCAACCTGATGTTTGTTTTACATTTTTTTGCGGGTTTGATTTTCTTTTTGCATATTCTGTTATATTCTTTGTAACATTAAAATGATGATGATGATGATTCTTAATTCTTATATTTTTTAAAAACCTCTTTTCTCACAATGTATAGCATTTTCTTAACTTTGGTCAAGAGCCACATAGGTTTATTTTTAAATGTATTGCCCATGGGAATATATTTTGTTCTGTGTTCATCAAAGCCAATATTCCCTCCGAGACTAGGACTTGAGTGAGAGCAGCCCTCATCCTTAGAAAATGTTCTGTTCTTAAAGTTAAGTTTTTTTATATATTGGCAAAAAATTAAGGAATACAAGCCTAGCAAGAACTAGAGAAAGATCCCCATAAGTGTAAATTGAAGGTTCACCGAAACCTGAACTACCAAAAGGGAGGGATATATATCCATCCTTCTAGGGCAATAGTGAAGAACCAAGGTCTGCTTGGTAGAGGACAGGTTAGCCTGCTGCTGGTCCACAATTTTTCGTTTACCAAGGTCCAATCCCTCTGTAGGCAGCAGTATAACCAGACAGTATCTGAATTCTTGTGTCCCTCAATGGAAGAGAAAACTGTACTTTTACCTGCATTCTTTAAATAAATAACAGGACCTCTTTAAAAATACCAAATGTGGTAAAACAATAGTTGTGTTATTCCAATGCAGGTTAATATTCCACAGTATATAAGTGTAAGGGTAAGCGAACATCTCTGTCCCTATCATAAGCAAGAATACACTGACGTTTGACTCACAATGTTGCAGTTTTTAGGGTCAGTGCATTGGAAGTGACGTGCAACTTGCAGTATGGCTTCCCGCAGATCTGCAACCAATGCGGTCTGTTTGATATTCTTGGCTTTTAGAGCTTCAAAGTCATCATCGCCTGTAGTAGAGATAAAAATGCACAATCAGATACAACTCCCATAGACATACATTCTTTAGCAGACAGTTTGGGTTTATAAAGCTTCCACATTTTGATGTAGCTTAGGGGGATGTTGAGAGAGAGAGAGTTGCTTACAAAATGTGAACATTTACATTTTTGTATGCACAATTTACTAAAATTATGTACTTGCTTTGAATTATCGATCCCCAAAGTAAGTCAGCTACATTTGCAACAGAATGTATTTAAATTAAGCAACTGTTATTGCAAAACTTACACAAAACTTTTTAAATTAACAGCAAATTACTTAAGATTTGAAAGAAAGAAAGAACAGCAACACACAATGTAAAAAGAAGGAACACCAAAATATTCTACTACTCAGTAAATCTTCAATTGAATGTTTACACTCGCTTCTCGGCCTTTTGGCTAAGATCAAGTGTAGTATCTGTTCTTATCAGTTGGTATGGAACCTGATGGTTAGTATCGGTGGGGGCCGAAATGAACCAGGGCGCTCCGGAACAACCGGGGGACTGGGAAGTAAGCCACATCAGAGAAAGCCGGATGGTTCCATTGCCTTCTGATTTGAATGGGTCCGCCCCTACCAGTTTGAAGGGAGCGAGAAAACTGGATTGGTTCCGTGGCCAGTTAGTACTGCTCCTGGATGTGATTGGAAAGGAACGGCGGTGGCGGTGGGGGAGCCTTTCCTCCTGGGTTGAATCTGGCCTTGCAAAAGGCTTGTCCCCAGTTGAAGGTAGGTTCTCCCTAAGCTGTCCAAAGTTCTGATGCCTCCTGGTAGGATAGGGCTACACTCGGTCTGGCCTTTGGGCCGGGGTAGAGAAAGCCCGTAGTGTATGTGCCCCTGGGGTGGCAGCCCAGGGGTGCCTTAATTCTCACTGGTGAGGGGCAGCTCGCCTTGAGTTTTTCGGCACCATGGTCACTGCACCTACGCACACTTTTTTAAGCACCTGCCTCTTGGGCAAGGCCTTTTGGCTTCGACCAGAGGAATTTTTATTCCGGCCGGAAGGCCTGCCTTTGTTTTTCACTTAGGCACTAATTCACCTTTCCACTTCCCCTCCCCCACCTTTTTGTTTGTGTGTGCTTTTTCTTTGTAGTTTGTCACTTTTCTATCACCTTTTTTTCACCTGCACGACTTGTAGGGTGTGGGTCCTTGGGCCCTGCCTTGAGTCTTGGGAGGGGGTGGATATGGCCTTTTGGCTTGGTCTGCCCTCTCTCATGGGGTCTCCCTTCGGGGGAGCCCAACTTAGTACTCGGTGGGGGCTGTTTCGGCAGTCCCCCTGAAGAACGGGGTCAGTCTGGTTTCGGCCAGACAGACCATGAGTACCTTAAATCCCTGTCAGGAGTCTTGCGCCCCGGGGGATCGAGGTTCGGGTCCTACCTCTTCGGAGGGAAGACCATTTGTTCGCACACCCTGTGCACTTTTTGTGTTCCTCACGTTTGTGTGTGTGCACTTTTTTATGCACCGGGTGAAGTCTTTTGAGTGTGTTTCACAAGCTACGGGCTTAAAAGAAAAAAAAAAAATTGAATGTCTACACTGTGCCCATATGCACGTCTGTTTTCTACCCAACCTATTTCCTGTAGTGTTAGTCAAATGTTCAGTATTTATTGCAGTAAGGTGGATAGAAATTAAAATGTTCCACGCATCTTTTGGCTAACTCACAGGCCAAAGAAATGCAGCTGGCCAGGTGGAAACTTGATCTAGGCCAAGTAGTGAAAAATAGGACTTAATGAAAACACCCATTCAGCACCAATTTTTATTTAACTATAAATACCAGGTAGATGAAGTCTAAAGGATATAGTCCCCCCATTAAAGTCAAGGAACAATTCACACAATTATAGATCAATGCTTTTACTGGTCTAGAAGTGCATAAATATGCACCTGTACAGAATAAAATACAAAAAAATGCTAAAAATAGTTAAGGGGCCATCTTCATACACTTGTGGTTTTATTCCAATATATATATGAACTTTAATGGCATCCCAGTCTTAGTCCGTAGGGTTCAATATTGAGTTTGCCCACACTTTGCAACTATGACAGCTTCAACTCTTCTAGAGAGGCTGTCCACAAGATTTGGGCGTGTGTCTATGGGAATGTTTGACCATTCTTCTAGAAGTGCATTTGTGAGGTTATGCACTGATGTGGACGAGAAGACCTGGCTCACAGTCTCCACTCTAATTCATCCCAAAGGTGTTCCATCAGGTTGAGGTCAGGACTCTGAGCAGGCCAGTCAAGTTCTTCCACATCAAACTCTCTCATCCATGTCTTTATGGGTCTTGCTTGTGCACTGGTGTGCAGTCATGTTGGAACTGGAAGGGGCCATCCCCAAACTGTTCCCACAAAGTTAGGAGCATGAAATTGTCCAAAATGTTTTGGTATGCTGACGCCTTAAGAGTTTCCTTCACTGGAACTAAGGGGCCAAGCCCAACCACAAACACAAACCCCCCACCATAATCCACCCTCCACCAAATGATTTTGAGCAGTGCACAAAGAAAGGTCCATAAAGATATGGATGAGCGGGTTTGGGGTGGAGGAACTTGACTGGCCTGCACACAGTCCTGACCTCAACACGATAGAACACCTTTGGGATGAATGATGAACTGCCAGCCAGGCCTTCTCGTCCACA
Organism: Pelophylax lessonae; assembly: GCF_965119305.1. Taxonomy (NCBI): domain Eukaryota; kingdom Metazoa; phylum Chordata; class Amphibia; order Anura; family Ranidae; genus Pelophylax; species Pelophylax lessonae. The sequence goes on from NC_138775.1 coordinate 107,293,086, forward strand.
TCAGTGCCCGACTTCACAAATGCACTTCTGGAAGAAAGGTCAAACATTTCCATAGACAGAAACATGCCTAAACCTTGTAGACAGCCTTCCCAGAAGAGTTGAAGCTGTTATAGCTGCAAAGTTTGGGCCAACTCAATATAAACCCTAAGGACGAAGACTGAGATGCTATTAAAGTTCATGTGCGTGTAAAGGCAGGTGTCACAATACTTTTGGTAGTATAGTGTGTGTGTGTGTGTGTGTGTGTGTGTGTGTGTGTGTGTGTGTGTGTGTGTGTGTGTGTGTGTGTGTATATATATATATATATATATATATATATACACACACACACATATACAGTATCTCACAAAAGTGAGTACACCCCTCACATTTTGTAAATATTTTATTATATCTTTTCATAGGACAACACTGAAGAAATTACACTTTGCTTCAACATAAAGTAGAACATAAAGTAGTGAGTGTACAGCTTGTATAACAGTGTAAATTTGCTGTCCCCTCAAAATAACTTGACACACAGCCAATAATGTCTAAACCAATGGCAAAAAAAGTGAGTAAACCCCTGCCAGGCTGCATGCTCAGATAAGGGTCTGGTATGGATTTTCGGGGGGACCCCACTCCTTTTCTTTTTTTTTTTTCAATAGCCAAGTGCCGGCATATGCAACCCCGAGTCAATTTAAATTGTTGCATTTTAAGCATCATTAAAAACACTGCTCCTAAAAAAAAAAAAAAAAAAAAAAAAAAAAAAAAAAGATTGTTTTTAACCACTTAAGCCCCAGCCCTATTTCGGACACTTTTTGTTTACAAGTTAAAACCAGTATTTTTTCCTAGAAAACTACTTAGAACCCCCAAACATTATGTATATATTTTTTAGCAAAGACTCTGAAGAATAAAATGTCGGTCATTGCAAAATTTTTTGTCACTCGGTATTTGCGCAGCGGTCTTTAAAACGCAATTTTTTGGGGAAAATTTTGAAAAATCACATTTCACTGCATTTAAAAAATACTAAACAGTAATTTGCCCATTTTTTTGTATATTGTGAAAGATTATGTCACGCCGAGTAAATAGATACCCAACATGTTACGGTTTAAAATTGCGCGCCCCCCCCCCCCCCCCCCGTGGGATGGCGACAAACTACAGTCAATAGAGATCTCAATAGGCGACGTTTTACATTTTTTTTTAATGGTTACCAGTTTAGAGTTAGAGTGTAGCTCTTTTTTTTAATTATTGCCCACGCTCTCGCGATCACGGCGATACCTCACAAGTGTGGTTTGAACAGCGATTTAATTTGCGGCTCGACTTCCATATACGTTTTTTTTTGTGCGCGAGCTAACGGTGATGGGGGCGGCTACATTTTTTTTTTTTCCTATTTATTTTATTTTTTTTTGCAGGTTTTTTTTTTTAAAAATCTGATCACTTTTATTGCTGTCACAAGCAATGTAAACATCCCTTGTGACACCAATATGCAGTGACAGGTACTCTTTATGGAGGGATCGAGGGTCTAAAAGACCCTAGACCCCTCCACTACACTTCCATGCATGCAAAACCCCGAAAACTGCGTTTTTGCATACAGCCGTTTTTTAAATGTGCCGCCTTTTGCAGCACAGTAACCCGGAAGTGACGTCATGGACGCCGCCTCCGGGTTACGTCATCGGAGACCCGATCAAAGCCGTTTCCGGCTTTGAGCGGGACTCCATCCAGCCGGCGGACATGCCGGCTGGGTGCTCGGGGCTCCCGGTGGGACGGGAGCCCTGAGCAAAGTCACGGAAGGCGGCGGGAGGGACGTCCTTTCCTGCTCACCCGGGCAACGATCGAGCGGCTCCCGAGCCGCATCGGTCATTACCCACGGAAAGCCGACCGTTGGCTCTAAACCACGGTACCGAGATGGTGTCTCTAGCTAGAGGCATCACCCCGGTAAACCCCCGCAAAGTTTGCCGACGTAGGGCTACGTCACTTTGCGGTAAGTGGTTAAAGAAAATTTTGCATTGCTACATGTCCCCCAAGGCAGTACCCGGACCCCCATACCCCTTTTATGGCCAGTTACTTGCATAAAAGCCTTCAAAATGGGCACTTTTGATTTTTCCTGTTCGGCTCCCATAGACTTCAATCGGGTACGCCATTTGGGTTAGAAGTTTTCCCCTGTTAGGGAGTTCTGCTGCTAACCAAACAGGGGGGTGCTCAGGCCATCTCTAGTCTCTGACCGAATCTGAGCCCTTTGATGATGGAGATACCCTTTTCATACCCCATAAATGGAGTGAGGTTGAGTCTCTATCATAGAATGATCTGTAATGATCTGACATTGTGGTATTTGTACACTTTCAGAATGTTCTGTTCATGTTTCCCTTCCCTTCTTTTTAAGGGTGCATTTAATCCTTCCAATATACATTAATCCACAAGGGCAGGTAAGTGCATAAACCACATGTGTAGTGTCACAGGTGATAAAGTCATTAGTCTTCTATTCCTCAACTGTATATTTCGACTGAAATGTCAAACGCCTCAACAATATTCCTGGTATGATTACATGCCTTACATTTGCCACATGTTGAAAATCCTTTTCTTCCTGGAAAGAAGGATCTTATTGGGGGAAGGGGTCCAAAATCTTTTTGACTATTCTTTCTCCAAAATATGGGGTTTTTCTATATATAAAAGGAGGATGATCTGGGTAACACTAAATTTAAAGTGATATTAAAGTCTCGTTTTTTTTTCCCCTTTTTTCTAATAAAATAACAAACATGTTATACTTACCTCCTCTGTGTAATGGTTTTGCACAGGGCAGCCCAGATCCTCCACTTCTCGGGTCCCTGGCTGGAACATTCAGACACGGAGTTGCCGTATGGCCCCGCCCCAACTCTCTCCTGACTGACTGAGTTTGATTGACAGCAGTGGGAGCCAATGGCACCTCTGCTATGTGTCTGCCAATTAGGAGAGAGAGTCCCAGAAGGCTGAGGGACTCGTGGGCATCGCTGGATAGAGATGGGATTCAGGTACACAGAAAGCTTTTTATCCTTATGCATAGAATGCGTTAAGATAACAAACGTTCTGACTTCCTGCTGTCTGCTTCCTATCACCCTGCCAAGTGTCTGCTGCCTGTGATCTGCCAGCCTGCAAAGCATCTGCTGCCTGTGACCAGTCAGTCTGCCAAGTACCTGGTGTCTGCGTCACGATCCAGCCTGCATCCAAGTACGCACGGACTTCACATCTGCAGCCTTCACCATCTGAACTTCTATGCACTCGTGCCACTCCAGGCTTCTGTGCCTCCTATTTGCATTATCAGGGGTACTAGGCCAGAGGTGTAGGCCACCTTCCTCTCCACGTCAGGCTCCATCTCCAGGTACATGACACAACCCCTTTAAAGTCTTATCTATTAACAGGGCATGCCAGTGTTGTCGATTTATGCTTTCAATCTCCCTACACTCACTACGAAAGTCATAAATTAAACTCCACTGTTTATCATTCCTATCTGATCTATCATTTTTATCTGCTAGACATTGATCCCATGTAGCCAATATTTTCTGTATCTCCTGATCCGATGTACTCTCCCTATTCCCTTTCTGTATGAATGTCTGTTTAACCACTTGCCGACCGCCCCACGCAGATTTACTGCAGCAGTGCATAATCCCGCAGATCTACGTGATTATGTACACGCGGTCTTGGTGGCATGCGCACCGCCGAGACTGTGCTCCCGCTGTGATTAGATGTCGGCCGCCCTCCCACAATCTTCACAGAAACTGACAGAAGACCCGCCTGCTTGTAAACAAAGCAGGCGGGTCTTCTGTCACACAGGCAGAGAGATATCATGAGTTTCAGCAAAGCTGAAAACCCCCCCACAGTCAGAAAGCACAAACAGGCATACATTTAACCCTTTGATCACCCCCAGTCTTAACCCCTTCCATGCCAGTGTCATTTATACAGTAACAGTGCATATTATTTAGCACTAATTACTGTATTAATGTCACTGGTCCCCAAAAAGAGTCAAAAATGTCAGTAAGAGGCCTGATCTGTCCGCCGCATTGTCGCAGTCCTGCTAAAAATTGCTGATCGCCGCCATTACTAAAAACAAAAAATAAATAAAATAAAAAGTCCAAAAATCTATCCCGTAGTTTGTAGTTTCTGCGCAAACCAATTAAAATACGCTTTTTGGGATTTTTTTTAACAAAAATATGTAGCAGAATACAAATTGCCCTAAACTGATAAAAAAATAAAAAAATTTTATTGGGAATGTTTTATAGCAGAAAGTAAATAAATATTGTGTTTTTGTCAAAATCGTTGCTCTTTTTTTGTTTATAGCGCAAAATCTAAAAACTGCAGAGGTGATCAAATACCACCAAAAGAAAGCTCTATTTGTGGGAAAAAAGGACATCAATTGTCGCACGACCGCGCAATTTTTTGTTAAAGTAATGCAGTGACGAATCGCAAGAAATGGCTTGGTCATTAAGGGGGTAAAACCTTCCGGAGTGGTTAATGAAATCCTGATCAAAAGTACAATTTCTTCTCATACGTATCATTTGTCCACGTGAAATATTCCGTAACCACGGGGATGTCTTCCACTATTAGTAGACCGGTAGCTTTTGCGGTCTGTCGGTTTAAAATATACTTTAGTAGCCAGACTATCCTCCTGTCTAAATATTGTTAAATCTAAGAAATTAATGGACTGATTGTCCCACTGGCATTCAAATTTGATATTATTATTATTAGTAAGGTGCAACGAATGGAAGTTTTCCTCCGAGCTTTCCTATATAAAAACATTAGATCATCAATAATATGTCTGTAAATCCTTAATTCAGGTCTAGATGTACTATATCTGTCCTCCCACTCAAGTATGAAAATATTTGTAAAGCTTGTTGCAAACCTTGCGCCCACCACCACGCCATTTTTTTGGATGTAGAATTGTTGTATCTTGGTACCAAAAATTTGAGCATGGGTTATATCTTCTCTTTGACTTAGTGTCCAATTTATTGGTAATAAGGCGTCATCATGTTGGATAATGGCATACAGGGATGATATATCCTCCATTACCAGATAGGTTGATGTTTCGGTGTGTAATTTAAAATCTTTAATATCACGTAAAAAATCTTTAGTATCCTTTAAAAAGGATTTAGTAGCTATTACACTAGGTTGAAGGAATTTATCAAGGTACTATCCTAACCTTGCTGTAACTGACCCAATTACATTGGCAACAGGATGAGCCGGAGTGCATTGCACATTTTTATGTATTTTAGGGAGACGGTATATTATTGAGATCCTACATGCGCTAGGTGTTCAGTATCTCTTTTCCTTCTTAGTCAGTCCTATATCCGAATTCTATTAATGCTTTAACTTCCCCTTATATCTCAATATGGGATCTTTAGGTAACCTAATGTATGTTCTTGATCAGACAACATATCCATTATTTGCTGATGGTATAATTCTCTATCTAAAATCGATGGTTCTAAATATAGGGGCAATTATATAAAATTGATAAGCCGGATTGCTGAGCTATGTAGCCACCCCCTGTGACAAGTTGGAAGTGACAAAACGCAGCTACCGGAAATAAGGCAGTGGCATTGGGAGAACAAGTGGCGAGCTCCTTACAGTGGTCGGAACCAGCATGGAGGTAGTGAGACAGTTGTGGGAATGCTACTGATCTGCCAGCTCTTTTGTACAATGCTTGTTAATTTTTTTTTTTAAATTTGAGTAATACTCTTAATAAATTATTTGGTATTGGAAGTAATAGACTAGTGGAGGCCTTCTTTACTCTCTTTTTCCTGCATATATCAGAACAAGAGTTTAGGTTTTAAGAAAGGTGGAGAAGTGATGTAGAGTCTTGTAAGTGGAATTATTATTACTACATCAAGTGCTTTTGCCTACTCATAAGAATGGGGGCATTGGGGTCTGGTGAGGTTTATTCCTTAACCCCTTTGTGCCGACAGAACGCAAATATGCTGCCTTGGCTTCAGGGGGTTGTACCGGGGGGTGATGCCTGCAGCTAGAGGCATCACCCCCCTACCATTGTCTAGAGCCGATGGTCAGCTTTTGTGTAATGACACAAGAGCACTAAATAAATTGTGAAACAGAAATAATTGCTATGTAGAGTGTGTGAGTGTCACACGTGAAAAATTGCTACATAAATAAATATTCCTCATACAAAATTGGATAACAATTAATAATTAATATATCAAAACTAGTATGTATATATGAAAAGTGACATGTGCTGGAAAAGGAAAAAAGGTGTTAATGAACACTGCAAAGGACACTATTATACAGGATAGTCATAAATTGTAAGTGAGAAATGTGAATAAACCTGTATATATAAATAAATACTGCGTATATAAATGATTAAAAATGAAAGGCAATCAATAAATATTCCATTGACACTACTCCAAAAAGTGACTAGTGCTGAGAAGTGGTACGTGCTGTAAACCCCATACACAGAAAAATTAAGGATATGCCCAAGACCAATAAAGTGAAAGCTACAGTGAATAAATAAGTAATATATGATTAAATCACTCCTTGCGAAAAATAGTTCATAGAAATGCCAGTCCCAGATAAAACTTGATGGTGAATGGTGAAGTAGATGTGCTCGTGCTCCCCACTCACCCTGGACCGCACTCATTACGATGCTCTATTACGTCACTTCCGCTTCCGGTCTGTGGAACTCATCTGTGTTCTGGAATCAATGTTTCATACCAGGCTTAATCTACGTCTGAGTATGTGAGTACCTAACTTGGTTTTTAATAAAATTTACCCAATGCGGTTTCACACTATGTGACCTTTCTATCTTTATTTATCTGGGGACCTCTAATTAGACAGGCATTCGAAGCCTTTGTGGCTACATTTGAGAATCTCAGGCATACCTGCACCAGCCATACCTATCCAGAGATTGGGACGTGATACTTCTGTAGGGATCTCAGGCAGACCTGCTCCAATTAGATCTATCCAGCGATTTTGATGTATTATTTATTAATTATTATCCAATTTTGTATGAGGAATTTTTATTTATGTAGCAATTAATCACGTGTGACACTCACACATAGCAATTATATCGGTTTCACAATTTATTTATTGCTCTTGGTTGTAGTTCACCAGGTTTAATCAAAATATTCCCCCTAGGCAGCACCACCTATTCCTCCTCTGTTTCTATTTACATCTGTATAACCCTTAGGGCTATATTTGAGGGAGGCTGTAGCCTGTTGCTGACCATAGCGTGGAATCCTTCTTTACATGATGCGGTTGAGTAGCCGCTCAATTGTCATCACAAGGAGCAGGAGGGTGAGACGTTAACCCCTACACCCCCTGTCACAACACACACTGTATACAGCATATAGCATTTTCCTATATACCTGTATAAGTGTGATTTGTGACCAGGTGTAGCGCTTGCGGCCCCCCCTTTTTCACTTAAAATACCCACCACCCCCCCCAATATAGATTTAACCCCCTGATCCCCCCTACACCCCCTGTCACAACACACACTGTATACAGTATATAGCATTTTCTATATACCCATAAAGGTGTGACTTGTGACCAGGTTTAGCGCTTGCGGTCGTTCCTTTTATCCTTAGGATACCCGCCACCACCTCCCAATAAAGATTTAACCCCCTGATCCCCCCGATCACATCCAGTTAACCCCTTCCCCCCTGTCACATTGCAAACTAATACACACGTAATATAGTTTTACTGTATTTTGTATTAGTGTGATTGTGACTTGAGTTTGCGCTAGCGAGTTAGTTTCTATCCCAAAGGAGGTTTAGGGTCCCCGCCACCCCCCCCCAATAAAGATATAACCCCCTGATCACCCCCAGTTAACCCCTTCATTGCCCTGTCACAGTGTCACTTTTATAGTGTACAGTTTTTTTTCTGATCACTATTATTAGTGACACAGGTGACATTAGCTAGTGTTAGTGTCAGTCTAAAAAAGCGCAGATCCCTGGCGCATAGCTAGAAATAACCCCTTGATTACAACACACACACACGCACATACACTTCCATTACTAGTAAAGTGTTTGAACAGATCAATATCTGATCAGAACTATACTAGCGTCCCCATAGTTTAGGGTTCCCAAAACGTGGTGTTTGAACGATCAGCACTGATTCCTGCCAGCACCTGCATTTAACCCCTCTGCCCAGCCCACCCCACCCAGGCAAGTGTAGTATTCAATAGATTACTGTTACTTACAAAAAAACACAACACACAAAACCGCTGTGTTAGCAGAGTCAGGCCTGATCCTTGCTAGCATTAGCAGTGTTTTTTGGTAGCGCTTGAAATAGTCCTTGACAACCAGGTGCTTTTATTACCTGTGAGTCACACTACTGTACCAGTAAATTTAGTTACCAAAATGTCCAAACGTTGGTACAGTAGTGCAGAGGCTTATAGTATACTGACCATGTCAGATGAGAGCGATGGGGAAGCCTCACTGGTAGAATCAGGGTTAGTATACGAACCTGATGACAGCAGCGGCTCCCTGACAGATAGCTCAGACGACGGATGGGTCCCTGTTAGACCCAGGTGTACCCGACCCCATTCTGGAGTTGTTGAGATGCAGGAATCGCAGGGTGCTCGTACGGCTGCTCATCCTGGTGGCCTGGCAAGCGCCAGCGGCCTAGTACACCCTGGACCTAGTACAACCAGCACTGCAGTAACACTTGGTGACATGGCGAGTCCCATAAGTGCAGTTGAAGCTGGTGCGGTGGCTAGCACGAGTAGTGGCCCGCAGCCACCGCGTATTCGAAGACAGGCCCTTAGAGCCCATAGTGCCCTCCCTGATGCGCTGGCATATCCTAATTGGCAATCCACTGATTCTACAGCGCCAGTAATTCCCCCATTCACTGCCCAACCTGGAATCCACATGGAGACAGCTGGTTTTACGCCCCTGAACTTTTTTGAGCCGTTCTTCACGGAAGATCTTTTCAGATCTATTGTGGATCAATCAAATTTATATGCACAACAATTTATCGCCGCCAACCCAAATTCGCCCCTTGCCAGACCATTCGGCTGGAAATCTATAACGTTTTCCGATTTTAAAATCTTTCTGGGCCTTTCCCTCAACATGGGCATAACCAAACAGAGTGAATTGCAGCTATATTGGTCCACTACTGTGATTTGCAGCGCTGCTTAAATAGGTTTATAAATATATCAAAAATACATATAAAATAATAGAATGAATGAAATACTTCATATGAATTAAATAAATAATACAATACATAAAACTCATTAAGTGCTGTAGTATTGGTGAAAATAAATATATGGCTCAATGTCCATTATATCATCGTGTTGCCGTGATGAATCTTTTCACTTGAACTCATGCAGGTGCTAAAGTGCTTGATTTGTGCTTTGTTCGGGGTCTCCCCCTTTGGTTATCTACTCACCGCTAGATGGTAGTTTTCAGGCATGTAAGGATAGTTGTGCCCTGCTTCTCCGCTTGATGTATAATTATTTCTGTGAGTATTAATTCCTCCCCGATGTCCTCATGAAAAGAGAGTCATTCATGGTGAAGATCGTTTAAAAAGGGGGGTGTTTATTGAAAAAACAATGGGAATATACTCACAAACATTGTATAATATCATGCAAAAAAATGAATGAATGAAGAGAGCGGCTCGGCGGCTGACTGCTCCCGCAGCATCCACTACACCGGCCGGAGGTCACGTGATACGCTCGACCAATCACTAGACGCGTTTCGATGTATAGCACATCGTCCTCTGTAGCTGACTTGCAGAGCGTGTCACTGTGTTAAATATGTTAGGATGGCCACTCCTAATTTGTATTTGATTTGTGTCTGGTTTGTAAACCGATACATTCACTTTCCAACCCAGACCGCTCTTGGTCTGTGTTATATTGGAGTGGTATTTGTAAACATTCCTTGAGATTTCGCTACATTACTTTGTTAAAAACAATTTACGGACACTCGATGGTGCCTTCTCCTAGTGGGTTTTGTATGTATAAAACTGGTAATTAATTCTAGCCCACACATCTTGCGATTGCTCATGAGCGATTCTACTAAATCTATAATTATATACATACAATCCAAAATTATCAAGATAAATAACATACATAAAATCCATGACTATATACATGAAATTCAAAATTGTGGAGTTTTAAGATCACTGATTACTAACTGGAATAAAAGTTTTTTATGCATTCGGTAACGATTGTGTTATATGACAATGATCAAAAATATATTACAAATATATTAATATAATAAATGACAATATAGTTATGCTCCCATTACGTATTTACATCTATAAAATCTACATATAGTAACGATAATGTGATAAATGTAAAAAAGTGTAAAAAATCTTTCTAAAAATCTAAAAAATCTAAAAAATCATTAATAATCATTGATAAAACAATTTATATCAATTTCCACGTTTAACCCTTTAGGTGTCATACTATCTAGTTTATGAATCCACCATGTTTAATTTAATGAAATAGCTCTTTTCATGTTGGTGCCTCTCCAATGTTTTTCTATTGTATCTATTGCGCAAAATTTTAATTTGCTCGGATCTTTGTTATGGCATAGTCTATAGTGGTTAGATAAGCTATGTTTCTTGAATCCTTTTTTAATATTTGCTACATGTTCCCTTAATCGGATTCTTAATTCTCTTGTGGTGCGTCCTATATATTGGAGTCCACACTCACACTCCAATAAATAGGTAACATGGGTGGACCTGCAAGTTATGAATTTTTCTATTTTATATTGGCGCTTTGTAACATTGGATGTGAAATGTGTTTCTTTTCTAGATTTGTTGTTTTTTCTGCAGGTGCGGCAGATGACACAATTGCCGCATCGATAGTACCCCTTCTGATCTAGAAACGTCACTGTTTTTTTCGGAGGATCGGGTATGTTTTTAGCGATTTTATCTTTAAGGATGGGTGGTCTTCTATAAATAAAATGAGGTTTTGTTGGTAAAATGTTTTTAAAAGTAGGATCTCTCATTAAAATGGGCCAGTGGTTTTTAAAGATGTTCTCTAATTGTTTGTACTGCTGGTTAAAATCTGTACAAAAGGCAATTTGGTGGGTTTTTTTCTTTTTCTTACTCGGTTGTAATAATTCTTTTCTGTTCAAATTCTTGACTTTTTGTTGTATCTGGTTGAGCATTTTGGGTTTATATCCTTTATCTTTAAATCGTTGGATCAACATATTCGATTGCTGCATGTAATCACTTTCAAATTGGCAATTTCTCCTTAGTCTTATAAGTTGCCCTTTCGGGACTGCTGCCAACCACTTAGGGTGGTGATTACTGTTGATTGGTATATATCCATTTCTGTCCGTGCTTTTAAAGTATGTTTTGGTGGACATGTGCTCATTAGTTTTGAAAATTGTTAGATCTAGATAGTTAATTTCTTTATCATTTATGGTTTCTGTAAATGTGATGTTATATCTGTTTGTATTTAAAGATTTAATATATTTAGCTAGGGATTCTTGTGACCCTTCCCAAATTATTAAAATGTCATCAATGAACCTTTTAAAGCCTTTTAATTGGGGGTGGGGCTTATTAAAAATGTACTCAGCTTCCCATTTATTCATAAATATGTTCGCTACTGTAGGTGCGTACTTAGCCCCCATAGCTACGCCTTTGGTTTGCTTGGGGGCTAAGTACGCACCTACAGTAGCGAACATATTTATGAATAAATGGGAAGCTGAGTACATTTTTAATAAGCCCCACCCCCAATTAAAAGGCTTTAAAAGGTTCATTGATGACATTTTAATAATTTGGGAAGGGTCACAAGAATCCCTAGCTAAATATATTAAATCTTTAAATACAAACAGATATAACATCACATTTACAGAAACCATAAATGATAAAGAAATTAACTATCTAGATCTAACAATTTTCAAAACTAATGAGCACATGTCCACCAAAACATACTTTAAAAGCACGGACAGAAATGGATATATACCAATCAACAGTAATCACCACCCTAAGTGGTTGGCAGCAGTCCCGAAAGGGCAACTTATAAGACTAAGGAGAAATTGCCAATTTGAAAGTGATTACATGCAGCAATCGAATATGTCGATCCAACGATTTAAAGATAAAGGATATAAACCCAAAATGCTCAACCAGATACAACAAAAAGTCAAGAATTTGAACAGAAAAGAATTATTACAACCGAGTAAGAAAAAGAAAAAAACCCACCAAATTGCCTTTTGTACAGATTTTAACCAGCAGTACAAACAATTAGAGAACATCTTTAAAAACCACTGGCCCATTTTAATGAGAGATCCTACTTTTAAAAACATTTTACCAACAAAACCTCATTTTATTTATAGAAGACCACCCATCCTTAAAGATAAAATCGCTAAAAACATACCCGATCCTCCGAAAAAAACAGTGACGTTTCTAGATCAGAAGGGGTACTATCGATGCGGCAATTGTGTCATCTGCCGCACCTGCAGAAAAAACAACAAATCTAGAAAAGAAACACATTTCACATCCAATGTTACAAAGCGCCAATATAAAATAGAAAAATTCATAACTTGCAGGTCCATCCATGTTACCTATTTATTGGAGTGTGAGTGTGGACTCCAATATATAGGACGCACCACAAGAGAATTAAGAATCCGATTAAGGGAACATGTAGCAAATATTAAAAAAGGATTCAAGAAACATAGCTTATCTAACCACTATAGACTATGCCATAACAAAGATCCGAGCAAATTAAAATTTTGCGCAATAGATACAATAGAAAAACATTGGAGAGGCACCAACATGAAAAGAGCTATTTCACAAAATGAAACATGGTGGATTCATAAACTAGATAGTATGACACCTAAAGGGTTAAACGTGGAAATTGATATAAATTGTTTTATCAATGATTATTAATGATTTTTTAGATTTTTTAGATTTTTAGAAAGATTTTTTACACTTTTTTACATTTATCACATTATCGTTACTATATGTAGATTTTATAGATGTAAATACGTAATGGGAGCATAACTATATTGTCATTTATTATATTAATATATTTGTAATATATTTTTGATCATTGTCATATAACACAATCGTTACCGAATGCATAAAAAACTTTTATTCCAGTTAGTAATCAGTGATCTTAAAACTCCACAATTTTGAATTTCATGTATATAGTCATGGATTTTATGTATGTTATTTATCTTGATAATTTTGGATTGTATGTATATAATTATAGATTTAGTAGAATCGCTCATGAGCAATCGCAAGATGTGTGGGCTAGAATTAATTACCAGTTTTATACATACAAAACCCACTAGGAGAAGGCACCATCGAGTGTCCGTAAATTGTTTTTAACAAAGTAATGTAGCGAAATCTCAAGGAATGTTTACAAATACCACTCCAATATAACACAGACCAAGAGCGGTCTGGGTTGGAAAGTGAATGTATCGGTTTACAAACCAGACACAAATCAAATACAAATTAGGAGTGGCCATCCTAACATATTTAACACAGTGACACGCTCTGCAAGTCAGCTACAGAGGACGATGTGCTATACATCGAAACGCGTCTAGTGATTGGTCGAGCGTATCACGTGACCTCCGGCCGGTGTAGTGGATGCTGCGGGAGCAGTCAGCCGCCGAGCCGCTCTCTTCATTCATTCATTTTTTTGCATGATATTATACAATGTTTGTGAGTATATTCCCATTGTTTTTTCAATAAACACCCCCCTTTTTAAACGATCTTCACCATGAATGACTCTCTTTTCATGAGGACATCGGGGAGGAATTAATACTCACAGAAATAATTATACATCAAGCGGAGAAGCAGGGCACAACTATCCTTACATGCCTGAAAACTACCATCTAGCGGTGAGTAGATAACCAAAGGGGGAGACCCCGAACAAAGCACAAATCAAGCACTTTAGCACCTGCATGAGTTCAAGTGAAAAGATTCATCACGGCAACACGATGATATAATGGACATTGAGCCATATATTTATTTTCACCAATACTACAGCACTTTATGAGTTTTATGTATTGTATTATTTATTTAATTCATATGAAGTATTTCATTCATTCTATTATTTTATATGTATTTTTGATATATTTATAAACCTATTTAAGCAGCGCTGCAAATCACAGTTGTACACATTTCAAAAGAGCACTCAGCACTTTTACACTGCAGCTAGCAGCTTTTTACACACAATTCACTAGTATATTGTTGCACTCAAGCACTTTTTCCATAAGCGCAGGGTCCTCTCAGTCTCACATTTAAAAGTTGTTTTTAACTTTATCCCCCAGCAGCTATGGAATTATTTGATTTTATATCAAAAAGGAAAATTAATACGGAAGAAATATTTTCCAGCAATCCCACATCATTGGATATAGGTCAAAGCTGCAAAGCTTTAAAACACACCCTAGACAAACAAGTAAGGGTGTGGTGGGATATCACCACATTGGAGCAATACATCAAGGAAGGTATGACACCTAGGAGACTACGTTGGGATTTGGCTCCCAATGATGGTCTAGATGATAAAGAGCTCAATGAAAGTTGGTACACTTTTTTCAATACGTGTGAGCAAAAATTGCTGGATCTTATTTTAGTCAGACGGAAAAATAAATTAAAGATGCTGGAAAGCAAAATTCTTAATTTAAAAGAAACACTTCAACCACATGCAAATACTAATGAATACAAAGACAGAATGAAGAGTATACAAGAATTTATATCCAAATTAGATAAAGACACACAAAAGAAAAAAATCAAAAAATTCCAAAGAGATCTAACTGATTACAAGACAGGAAACATATACAAATGGCAGGAATTAATGGAGGAAGAAATAATTATTTCAAGGGAATCATCACCAGAAAGAGAAAGTGTCTCATCACCGTTCCCTTCCAATACTCCAACCCCAGGCACTTCTCGAGCCAATAATACCCCCCGACAATATGTGGAGTCACCTCAATACAATGTACCCACACATAACAGATTTGATCCGATTTATCAACACTCCCCATCCCCAAAACAAAGAGGACCACCACCCTATTACCACCAAGGGTACCAACATCAACCTCCTTACCGAGGGGATTTTTGGAACAGGGGACAGGGAAGACCCCCCTGGAGAGGAAACAGAGGGAGAGGCTCATATTGGGGTCCACCAAGGGGCAACCCATACCACTGGAGACCCAGAGGATACCATCAAGGACCTCCTCAGTATCAAGGACCCCCACAACCTCCTCAGTATCAAGGACCCCCACAATCACAACAAAACGAAAGAAAAGAGGATGCAGAGGGGGGAAAAGGAAAAAGAAAGCGGGTAAATTAGGAGAGGGCATTTATAACTTGAGTAGTGTCACTTTCACAGATGAAGAACTACGCATTCTTGATCTAGGACTCAAATATGCCCCCCCCAAAAATATAAACAAATTTCAGGCATTCATCGATTTACATAAATTTGTGAGAATACTAAATATAAAAAAGTTTTTTGCAAATAAAACTAATGGCAATATAGAGCTTCCATCAGATAATGACATTTTACATAGCGGTCTCAAAAACAAATCAACGTTTAATCCTAAAACCAACAATAACCAATGTTTGGATGTTTTTAAACTCATGGTGCAGCAGGACATTGAAAATATCTCAATTCACCCAGTCCCAGGAAGCAAGAAACTGCAACGAAACATAGAATCATTAGAGAAAAAGAAAAACATAGTAATTAGGCCTGCGGACAAAGGAGGAGGAATTGTAATCTTAGACAAAAAACAGTATATGGATGAATTGGACAGAATAGTCCATGATAGTGAGACATATGAAAAATTAAAAAGTAACCCAATGAATAAACTCAAAGCCACATTAACTAAGAAAGTAAAAAAGGCGCATAAAAATAACATTCTTAACAAAAAAGAAATGAAATATCTGGTACCAGAAGCCCCAAAAATGCCAATCATTTACCAAGTACCAAAAATTCACAAGAATCAGGACAAACCGCCTGGTCGCCCGATTATAAATGGCATTGAATCAATTTTCGCAAGAGTAGGTGAATATCTAGACTTTTATCTTCAACCGCTAGCACAAAAAACAAAATCATACCTTAAAGATAGCAAAGATGTGCTTAATTATATAGAACATTTACAAGTTAATGAAAATACATGTCTAGCCAGTGTGGATGTAAATTCACTATACACCAACATAAACCAAAAAGACGCCATGACAGCGGTAAAATGGGCTTTAATGACAGATCACAAACTACCTTCGTCTCAAATTGAATTTTTATTGGATATTTTAGAATGGGCCATGTGCAATAATTACTTCTGGCACTCTAAGCACTTTTATAAGCAAACCAAAGGCGTAGCTATGGGGGCTAAGTACGCACCTACAGTAGCGAACATATTTATGAATAAATGGGAAGCTGAGTACATTTTTAATAAGCCCCACCCCCAATTAAAAGGCTTTAAAAGGTTCATTGATGACATTTTAATAATTTGGGAAGGGTCACAAGAATCCCTAGCTAAATATATTAAATCTTTAAATACAAACAGATATAACATCACATTTACAGAAACCATAAATGATAAAGAAATTAACTATCTAGATCTAACAATTTTCAAAACTAATGAGCACATGTCCACCAAAACATACTTTAAAAGCACGGACAGAAATGGATATATACCAATCAACAGTAATCACCACCCTAAGTGGTTGGCAGCAGTCCCGAAAGGGCAACTTATAAGACTAAGGAGAAATTGCCAATTTGAAAGTGATTACATGCAGCAATCGAATATGTTGATCCAACGATTTAAAGATAAAGGATATAAACCCAAAATGCTCAACCAGATACAACAAAAAGTCAAGAATTTGAACAGAAAAGAATTATTACAACCGAGTAAGAAAAAGAAAAAAACCCACCAAATTGCCTTTTGTACAGATTTTAACCAGCAGTACAAACAATTAGAGAACATCTTTAAAAACCACTGGCCCATTTTAATGAGAGATCCTACTTTTAAAAACATTTTACCAACAAAACCTCATTTTATTTATAGAAGACCACCCATCCTTAAAGATAAAATCGCTAAAAACATACCCGATCCTCCGAAAAAAACAGTGACGTTTCTAGATCAGAAGGGGTACTATCGATGCGGCAATTGTGTCATCTGCCGCACCTGCAGAAAAAACAACAAATCTAGAAAAGAAACACATTTCACATCCAATGTTACAAAGCGCCAATATAAAATAGAAGAATTCATAACTTGCAGGTCCACCCATGTTACCTATTTATTGGAGTGTGAGTGTGGACTCCAATATATAGGACGCACCACAAGAGAATTAAGAATCCGATTAAGGGAACATGTAGCAAATATTAAAAAAGGATTCAAGAAACATAGCTTATCTAACCACTATAGACTATGCCATAACAAAGATCCGAGCAAATTAAAATTTTGCGCAATAGATACAATAGAAAAACATTGGAGAGGCACCAACATGAAAAGAGCTATTTCACAAAATGAAACATGGTGGATTCATAAACTAGATAGTATGACACCTAAAGGGTTAAACGTGGAAATTGATATAAATTGTTTTATCAATGATTATTAATGATTTTTTAGATTTTTTAGATTTTTAGAAAGATTTTTTACACTTTTTTACATTTATCACATTATCGTTACTATATGTAGATTTTATAGATGTAAATACGTAATGGGAGCATAACTATATTGTCATTTATTATATTAATATATTTGTAATATATTTTTGATCATTGTCATATAACACAATCGTTACCGAATGCATAAAAAACTTTTATTCCAGTTAGTAATCAGTG
Source organism: Pelophylax lessonae (assembly GCF_965119305.1). Lineage (NCBI taxonomy): Eukaryota > Metazoa > Chordata > Amphibia > Anura > Ranidae > Pelophylax > Pelophylax lessonae. Next base: position 107,310,784 of record NC_138775.1, read on the forward strand.
ATCTTAAAACTCCACAATTTTGAATTTCATGTATATAGTCATGGATTTTATGTATGTTATTTATCTTGATAATTTTGGATTGTATGTATATAATTATAGATTTAGTAGAATCGCTCATGAGCAATCGCAAGATGTGTGGGCTAGAATTAATTACCAGTTTTATACATACAAAACCCACTAGGAGAAGGCACCATCGAGTGTCCGTAAATTGTTTTTAACAAAGTAATGTAGCGAAATCTCAAGGAATGTTTACAAATACCACTCCAATATAACACAGACCAAGAGCGGTCTGGGTTGGAAAGTGAATGTATCGGTTTACAAACCAGACACAAATCAAATACAAATTAGGAGTGGCCATCCTAACATATTTAACACAGTGACACGCTCTGCAAGTCAGCTACAGAGGACGATGTGCTATACATCGAAACGCGTCTAGTGATTGGTCGAGCGTATCACGTGACCTCCGGCCGGTGTAGTGGATGCTGCGGGAGCAGTCAGCCGCCGAGCCGCTCTCTTCATTCATTCATTTTTTTGCATGATATTATACAATGTTTGTGAGTATATTCCCATTGTTTTTTCAATAAACACCCCCCTTTTTAAACGATCTTCACCATGAATGACTCTCTTTTCATGAGGACATCGGGGAGGAATTAATACTCACAGAAATAATTATACATCAAGCGGAGAAGCAGGGCACAACTATCCTTACATGCCTGAAAACTACCATCTAGCGGTGAGTAGATAACCAAAGGGGGAGACCCCGAACAAAGCACAAATCAAGCACTTTAGCACCTGCATGAGTTCAAGTGAAAAGATTCATCACGGCAACACGATGATATAATGGACATTGAGCCATATATTTATTTTCACCAATACTACAGCACTTTATGAGTTTTATGTATTGTATTATTTATTTAATTCATATGAAGTATTTCATTCATTCTATTATTTTATATGTATTTTTGATATATTTATAAACCTATTTAAGCAGCGCTGCAAATCACAGTTGTACACATTTCAAAAGAGCACTCAGCACTTTTACACTGCAGCTAGCAGCTTTTTACACACAATTCACTAGTATATTGTTGCACTCAAGCACTTTTTCCATAAGCGCAGGGTCCTCTCAGTCTCATATTGGTCCACTAGCCCACTTCACCATATGCGCATGTACTCTGCCTCCATGTCCAGGGCGAGATACGAGCAAATTCTGCGATTTTGCATTTCAGCGACAATGAAATCGGTCGTCCTCGGGGAGACCCTGCATATGATCGGATCCACAAGATTCGGCCCCTCATAGACCACTTCAATCGGCGGTTTGCAGCCTTGTTTACCCCCAAACAAGTTGTCTGCGTTGATGAGTCCCTGATTAAGTGTACCGGCCGCCTTGCTATGAAACAATACCTCCCCAGCAAGCGTGCCAAGTACGGGGACAAGCTGTACAAGCTCTGTGACAGGGCCACAGGCTATACAGTTAGTTTCCGGGTCTATGAGGGAAAAGATCACACTGTGGAGCCCCCCAACTGCCCAGACTACATAGGGAGAAGCGGCAAGATAGTTTGGGACTTGGTGTCACCCTTATCCGGAAAGGGGTACCATTTGTACGTGGACAACTTCTACACAAGCGTGCCACTATTTAGTCATCTTTCTGAATTACAAATTGGCGCATGTGGAACCGTGCGACCTAATCGCAAGGGCATCCCCCAACGGCTTGTAAATTCCCGTCTTAGTCGGGGGGAGAGAGAGCCTGCTAGAAAACTGACAAATTGCTTGCAGTGAAGTGGAGGGATACACGGGATGTTTATATTCTGTCCTCCCTTCACGCAGACACGACAATCCAAATTCCTATGGCAACTGGCGTTATGGAGAAACCGCTCTGTGTCCACGAATATAACCTTAATATGGGAGGGGTGGACCTTAACGACCAGATTCTCGGGCTCTCCTGTCCCACCGGTTAACCCGAGAGTGCAGCCAGAGGTTCAATTATCTAACCATAGAGCTGATCGGAGATGAGAATGGCTCCAATCATCTCTATGGCCTAAGATACCGGAAGCTACGAGCATTTCAATTGTAATAGAAAAGTGAGGTAAATCGGCACTGCCAAGGATAGTATGTCAATCAGTAGGTTGGGTGTGTTAATATTATTTGAAATACCAAATAAATATGGGTAATTGCACTGAACCAATAAATAAGTGATACAATATAAAAACCACACAATAATATAAAACAAGAATAAATCTGCACTATATAAAATATATAAAAGGTGAGTAGGTGCAAATTAAAGTGACAGCGACCGGATTGGGAGTAAAAAAATAGAATTATAGAAAAAGGTAGTGTATCAATATAAATAGTTGATTGAATACCATAAATTATCAAGTGAAGTAATAAATATATAGTGAAAATAAATTATTGAAGAAGAAAAGGGTGAAAGAAACTGGGTGTATCCAATGTGGTGGTAAAAATTACCATAAAGTGATCTGGGAAACCAGATATACTATTTCAATAAATCAAGTGAATTGGTGGTAAAGTGAACCAAAGAAAGATACAGTGCCTTGCAAAAGTATTCGGCCCCCTTGAACTTTGACCTTTTGCCACATTTCAGGCTTCAAACATAAAGATATAAAACTGTAATTTTTTTGTGAGGAATCAACAAGTGGGACACAATCATGAAGTGGAACAAAATTTATTGGATATTTCAAACTTTTTTAACAAATAAAAAACTGAAAAATTGGGCGTGCAAAATTATTCAACCCCCTTAAGTTAATACTTTGTAGCGCCACCTTTTGCTGCGATTACAGCTGTAAGTCGCTTGGGGTATGTCTCTATCAGTTTTGCACATCAAGAGACTGAAATTTTTGCCCATTCCTCCTTGCAAAACAGCTCGAGCTCAGTGAGGTTGGGTGGAGAGCGTTTGTGAACAGCAGTTTTCAGGTCTTCCCACAGATTCTCGATTGGATTCAGGTCTGGACTTTGACTTGGCCATTCTAACACCTGGATATGTTTATTTGTGAACCATTCCATTGTAGATTTTGCTTTATGTTTTGGATTATTGTCTTGTTGTAAGACAAATCTCCGTCTTAGTCTCAGGTCTTTTTCAGACTCCATCAGCTTTTCTTCCAGAATGGTCCTGTATTTGGCTCCATCCATCTTCCCATCAATTTTAACCATCTTCCCTGTCCCTGCTGAAGAAAAGCAGGCCCAAACCATGATGCTGCCACCACCATGTTTGACAGTGGGGAGGGTGTGTTCAGGGTGATGAGCTGTGTTGCTTTTACGCCAAACATAACCTTTTGCATTGTTGCCAAAAAGTTTGATTTTGGTTTCATCTGATCAGAGCACCTTCTTCCACATGTTTGGTGTGTCTCCCAGGTGGCTTGTGGCAAACTTTAAACGACACTTTTTATGGATATCTTTAAGAAATGGCTTTCTTCTTGCCACTCTTCCATAAAGGCCAGATTTGTGCAGTATACGACTGATTGTTGTCCTATGGACAGAGTCTCCCACCTCAGCTGTAGATCTCTGCAGTTCATCCAGAGTGATCATGGGCCTCTTGGCTGCATCTCTGATCAGTCTTCTCCTTGTATGAGCTGAAAGTTTAGAGGGACGGCCAGGTCTTCGTAGATTTTCAGTGGTCTGATACTCCTTCCATTTTAATATTATCGCTTGCACAGTGCTCCTTGGGATGTTTAAAGCTTGGGAAATCTTTTTGTATCCAAATCTGGCTTTAAACTTCTCCACAACAGTATCTCGGACCTGCCTGGTGTGTTCCTTGTTGTTCGTGATGCTCTCTGCTTTTTAAAACGGACCTCTGAGACCATCACAGTGCAGGTGCATTTATACTGTACGGAGACTTGATTACACACATGTGGATTCTATTAATCATCATTAGTCATTTAGGTCAACATTGGATCATTCAGAGATCCTCACTGAACCTCTGGAGAGAGTTTGCTGCACTGAAAGTAAAGGGGCTGAATAATTTTGCACGCCCAATTTTTCAGTTTTTTATTTGTTAACAAAGTTTGAAATATCCAATAAATTTTGTTCCACTTCATGATTGTGTCCCACTTGTTGATTCTTCACAAAAAATTACAGTTTTATATCTTTATATTTGAAGCCTGAAATGTGGCAAAAGGTTGCAAAGTTCAAGGGGGCCGAATACTTTCGCAAGGCACTGTATGTATATTATATATATATATATATATATATATATATATATATATATATATATATATGAACAAATGAATGGATCTGAATGATCCAGTAAGAAAGTCCATATAAATAGAAAAAAAGCAATTATTTTTCAAAAAAGTCCATAAGTGATATTTTTGGTGAAAAAAATAAAAATAAAGATATATTGGCACTTTTTCCAAGAAATTTTTCTTGGAAAAAGTGCAAGTCCCAAAGTGGTTCCAAAACGTGGGTGCTGGGTGAGGAAACCAATGCTCCCCTCTTGATACTTCCCACACTCACCAGAGGGTGGCACACCTACAGGGGTAACCAGGGTATAGAAATTTAAGGTAGATCACTCAGCCAGGCAGGTCCCAAGCTCCACTCCTTTTGGGGTTACTCTCAATTCCACTTTCTCATGGGAATATATGTTATAAACGGTATCTCATCATACAGGCAGTCCATCCATCAATGGTTTAGGCAAATTCCAGATGATATAAGGAAGAGAAACTCTTTATAGTGAAGTACTGTATAACACTATTGAGTTTATTGAACAAAACGTAAAGTACTCACATTTAAAAGTAGTAAGCAGTGAACATAGGTGATAGGCACCGCAAACCCCTCGTCTAGCGGTAGTTTCCGAAGGTTTGCGGCCCCTATCACCTATGTTTTTTGGGACCCATATGCACATGTTTACACCCCACCAATTATTTACCACTGCACATTGCACATACATGCAGTTATATTAATTTATATTGTGGGTTTTGCACATATTTGCAGTTGTATCAATTTATATTGCTGGTTTTGCACATATTTATTGCTGGATTAGCACGTATTCATTTATTTTGAGAAACGGGTGACATATTTATTTCTGCATACTATTTGAGACTTGGGATTCATATGCACTTGCCCACACCCCACTAATTATTTATTATTGCACATTGCTTATTATTGCAATACTATTACACTAATTGATTTAATACTTTTTAGATTTCTTATTTATATACAACACGGATGCACATACAATAAAATCTTTTACGCTTAGGATTTTACACATTCACCTAGAGTGTTCACATTTGTGACACTTAGCACTTTTTTGCTACTTGATTACACTTTTTTTGCCACACAGAGGCAGATGCACGCAAATACATTGCATGTACATTGGTAGTACATATGTTATACATAATTATTCCTATATAATCTTTTTCTCATTCTGTACATTTCATATCTTTAAATATACCACGTGTCCCACATCAGAAGAGTGACCCATCACCACTAGGAAGTACATTTATAAATTTCCATTTCCTTATCCTATATCTGGCAGCGCCAATCACTTCCTCTTTTTTACACATATTTTTTACTTCTTTATCCATTAGCGCGGATTTCTTTTACACACAACTACGATCATTTCATGACTTCTGTTTCCTCAGAAATAAACAGCACCATTGGGAAATTGGGAAAGTATTTTATCACACCAATTTTGGTGTGGTCAGATGCGTTAAGGTCAGAGGAGAGATCTAGAGTCTAAAAGACCCCAATTTTTTTAAAAAAAGTGTACCTGTCACTACAGATTGCTATCATAGGGGATATTTAAATTCACTGTGATAACAATAAAAATGATTAAAAAAAAAAAAAAATGAAAGGAAAGGTGTCAAAATAACAAAGCAAAATAAATAAAAAAAAAAAAAAAAAAAAAAAAAAAGAAATCAAGCCCCCCCGCCCCCCCCGTGCTTGCGCGCAAAGGCGCACGCAAGCGTTGGTCTAGTGTTATATGTAAACCGCAATTGCAGCATGCATGTGAGGTATCACCGCGAACGCCAGGTCAAATGCAGTAATTCTTGCAGTAGACCTCCTCTGTAAGTCTAAAGTGGTAACCTGTAAAGACTTTTAAAGGATTTTAAAAATGTACGTAGATTGTTGCCGCTGCACAGGCGAGCGCAATTTTTAAAGCATGTCATGTTTGGTATCTAGGTACTCGGCATAAGATCATATTTTAAATTTTACCAAACAATTTGGAATTATATAGTGTATTTGTGCAATAAATTAAAAAAAAAAAAATTTAGCAGAAATTGCGTTTGGAAAATCTGTGCGCAAATACCGTATGACAAAAAAATTTGCAACATCCACCATTTTGTTCTATAGGGCCTCTGCTTTAAAGAAATATATAATGTTTGGGGGTTCAAAGTAATTTTCTAGTAAAAAAAAAAATATTTTTTCATGTAAACAAAAAGTCACAGAAAAGGCTTGGCTTTTAAGTGGTTAGAAGAGTGGGTGATGTGTGGCTAAGATTGAGGATAAAATGCCGGGACAGTTCAAACACCCCCCAAATTACCCCTTTTTCAAAAGTAGACACCCAAAGCTATTTGCTGAGAGGCATGGGGAGTTCATGGAATATTTTATATTTTGCCACAAGTTTTGGGGGAAATTATTATTTCTTTTTTTTTTTTTTTGTTTTTTTTACACAAAGTTGTCACTAAATGATATTTTGCTCACACATGCCATGGGTATATGTGAAATGACACCCCAAAATACAGTCTGCTGCTTCTCCTGAGTACAGAGATACCACATGTGTGAGACTTTTTGGGAGCCTAGCTGTGTACGGAATGCCGAAAACCAATCCCCATCTTCAGGTTTTTTAATGGCGTAAATTGCTGCTTTTACCTCTGCACTACCTGTCACAGTTTCAGAGGCCCTGAAATTTCAAGATAGCACAAAATCCCCACCAAATTACCCCATTTTGCAAAGTAGACACTCAAAGCTATTAGCTGAGAGGCATGATGAGTCCATGGAACAGTTTATATTTTGCCACAAGTTTTGCCACACACATCATAGGTTGAACTGGATGGACTGATGTCTTTTTTCGACCTCACAAACTATGTATGAATCAGGGAGGTCCGCGGGTCCGTAAAACAGCAAAGACGTCCCCCCACCCCTGATATGGGTAAGGGCGCCCCTTCATGCGGAGGAGTTTTTGTCTGCAAGCCTGGCAGACCCTGCTCTTTGTTTGCCCGAACAAAACTTCTTGGAAACCCCACTGGAGGCCCTGAAGGATTTAGATCCCTTGTCCTGAGATCCTGAGGAACGAAAAGGCTGTTTGTGAGCAGCAAAAGAGGATCCCCGTCTGAGACGGGACTCCATACTCTTGGAAGCCAGAGGAAGAAGGAGTACTCTTTCCCCCTGTGAGGCCTTTGAGGATGTCATCCAAGGAAGTTTCAAACAGGCGATCTCCCACGAATGGAAGATCGGACAAGGTCTTCTTAGAAGCCTGGTCCGCAGACCAGCACTTAAGCCTGATAATGCGCCTCTGGACCACCCCAGAGACAGACAGTCTAGAAAGGGAGCGGCATCCAAAAAGGCATCACAGACAAACTGTAGCCCTTGGACCAACTGATCCGCCAGCTCCACAAACTCAGGAGGGAGCTGTATCGCCTCCAGGTCCCGGCGTAACACTTTTGCCCATTCAGTCATGGTTTGTGACACCAGGGTGATGGGGGGGGGTTGGGTGAGCAGATAAGAGACACAGGCCTCGATAGATGGGCCCACGTCCACCCCAAAACCCGCCAGGGGTAGAGTGGGGAGACAGCTAATTATCACACCAGGAACAGAGTGGGCACCGCTCTGGACAGGACACCGCTCCATTGTAATGTGGGTGCTGTCGGCTAAGAGAAAATGTTGCGACTCAGGCCGAAGCCAGTAGTTATGCGCCCTCCCAGGCCAGCCCCCGTCCAGTGGGGCTATGTCGCGGCCGACCTAGCGTGGAGCTGATAGCGGCAATTGATAGTAGATTCTCACTGTAACAAAATAAAAAAAATAAGGAAAAAATTCCACTTGCAATGAAAGAAAATAGCTAGGACCAGAGATCCCAGCAAAGAACTAGGTACTTACGCCTGACTAGGCACAAAAAAACTGGATACCTATAGCTGGAAGTGAAAGTATACCCCCAGGGACTGCCCCAAAAGCATGCTCAAGCTTTTCTCTGCCTAGTGTCCTAGGTAGAACCCTACGGTAATGAAGATAAAGGGCTGTGTCCATCAATGAACGAAAGAGAAAACAAAAAATAAGAAATCTTTCCATGCTCATGCGCAGAAGCGAACGCATACAGAAGTCGCGCACGTGCGAGAGAAAAAATTCCAATACAAGACCTCCTCTGTAACTCTAAACAGGTAACTGTTAAAATTGTTTAAAGCATCACCTACAGAGATTTTGTACCGTAGTTTGTTGCCATTCCACGAGTGTGCGCAATTTTACAGCATGACACATTAGGTATCTATTTACTCGGCGTAATATCTTTCACATCATACAAAAAAAAAATTGAGCTAACTTTATGATTTTTTTTTTTTTTTAAATCATGGCTGGTGGATCTTGGGACCAGTGCCAATACTTTGACAGGTGACTTATCCTCCACAACATCCTCCGATGAAAAGTCAATTAAATCTGTAAACCGTGGCTGGGGAATGAGGATGGCTTCCTCTTCTCCCGTACCTTTATCCAGCTGCTGGACATTCGCATTCCTCCATCCAAGCTCGTCCTGTGCAGAAATAGGTTCATGAAGGCGAGTCAACACTTGCTACATCTGCCATAAGAGCTCTGCTTCCATAGCTGCGGGTGCAGGTGAGCAAAGCATACTGTTACTGTGCCACAATATCGACTTTTCAGTCAGGATTTCTGGACTGTCAGCTGGTACTTCTGGATATTTCCAGGCAAGGGGAGCCCAGCCCTGGCACTGAGCAGAGTCTAGCAGCCGTCCGTAGGCGATCTCCAGCTCCCATTCCTGAACGCCCAGAAACTTCATATCTTCTAGTGCCCAGAGCAGTTCCGAGATGTTCATAATCTTTTCTCTGTAATCCATAATTTCCTCCAACTGCTACTCCAGATTGCTCACAAAGTTAGGGTCCCCTGACAGCTTCACGTACAACAGTCCCAGGCCGCCGTATCCAAAGCCTTCCGTTGGGCTGTAATCCGCTATCCAAGGGCATGTTTGGGATACATGCCACCGGAGGGCTCTATAGCTCTCTTCCAACCGCATCTCTGCCCAGACCAGCCTGCTTAACTCAGCTGTCTGCTCCTTGTGCGGTGTATCTCCCAAAAACAGCTCCCGCACTCCATACTGTGACCAGCACCTTTTCTGAAAGGAGGGGAGGATTTTTCCCTTGTGGCGCGGCTCACGGGCTAGCGTTTCCTTCCAGAGACACAAGCGGACAGAATAATACCATCCTAGCAGGACCTGCTCTGACACTGGTCCCCTGTGCTGCATCTCTCGCAACCTCCTTCCGAGTTCCTCTTCCATGGATGTCCCAGACTGCAGGAAGCATCCCACCGCTTGCCACCAATGTAACAAAACCGTGACCCACACTGTGTTTTTGTGGGCTTCCTCCATTCTTGAACATAGGTATCAGATATTCTAGCCGCCTAGTGCAACCAAGAACTAGACAGCACTCGTTTTAGCTGCAAACTCTGAAACTCATTTATTGAAGGAGAATACAAACTTTTTATACACTTGAGAAGTATGTCAGTCACTACATGGACAATGACCAGAATATTTACCCAAAACATCACACAATGGTTTAGATAAGAAGGTAGGGCTGACTCATGGCTAATCCCCCTCTAGCAACTACTTTAGCTGACAAGGATATCATTAACATGCTAATTAAATTAGCACTTAAACCAGCCTAGGTGGAGTACATGGAATAAACATAATCGACAATGTGTGGAAGACAGGTGGTTGAGCTGATATTAGCATCTACTATGAGTCTAACTGTCTTTGGGGAAGACATGGACTTGAATCCAAAGTAACATTACTTCAAGGGCCCCACATATAGTGTCTGTCTTTCATTCCCAGTGACAGTGACTACCATCACAAGCGATGACTAGAGGAGCTCCAGTACATTGATCGGTAGTCTGGACTCTTCCTGAGACCAGATCCCCTGAGCACAATCTGTGCCAAGGAAGCCTCCACACCCGGACAGGTGCATGCAAGTCCGAAGAGACGACCGTCTGCTGGTCAGCAAAAGCTGAATTGCCTCCTGTAACTCCCAAGGAACAGATACTCTGGCTGAGGACGAGTCCAAAGTCAGACCCAGATAGACTAGGCTTGTGGACGGAACCAGGGCAGACTTCTGAAGATTCAGAATCCAACCAAACTCCCTCAGCCTTTGCAGAGTAATCTCCAAGTTGTCCAACAAGGCGGACGAAGACTCTGCTCATAAAACCAGATCATCCAGGTATCCCAGTACCACGATCCCCTGATGACGCAGTAATGCTAGAATCAGGGCCAACGCTTTCGTGAAGAACCGAGGAGCAGAAGCAAGACCAAAGGGTAACGCCCCAAATTGATAATGCTCCTCGTCCACAGCAAAGCGGAGGAAACGCTGATGGGCAACACATATTGGGATGTGAAGGTAGGCATCCTTGATGTCGATGGAGGGGAGGAAATCTCCCTGATGTAAGGATGCCTCCTCTGTGCTCATGGACTCCATGCATAACTTTTGTACCCGCACAAAGAGGTTTTGCGCCTTGAGGTCCAGTATTGGGTGCACCTTGCCCTCCTTCCTGGGAACTGTAAACCGGTTTGAGTAATAACCTTGAAAACGGTCTGACTTTGGAACCAGAACAATCACCCCTTTAAGTAACAAATCGTGCACGGCCCCATAGAGATCCTTTAAGTGATCTGGGGATAAGTGCAGGTTGGAAGGAAAGAACAATTCTGAAAGATATAATCGAAACTATCTTGTAGCCAGAGCGAACGACTTTGTGGACCCACTTGTCCTGGATCAGGGAGGTCCACGGATCCAGAAAGCAGCGAAGACGTCCCCCCACCCCCAGATACCAGTGAGGGCGCCCCTTCATGCGGAGGAATTTTTGTCTGCAGGTCTGGCAGCATCTGGTTGTGGTTTGCCCCACCAAGACTTTTTGGAACCTCCAGCGGAGGCCCAAAATGGCTTGGATTCCTTGTCTTGAGACTCTGAGGGACGAAAAAGTCGCTTGTGAACCGAAAAGGAGGCTCCCCGTCTGCAACGGGATTCTTTATCCCTGGAAGCCTGAGGAAGAAGGGTACTCTTTCCCCCTGTGAGGCCCTCAATGATGTCATCCAAGGAAGCTCCAAATAGGCGATCCCCCAGGAATTGAAGATCAGACAAGGCCTTCTTAAAAGCCTGGTCCGCAGACCAGCATTTCAGCCAGATAATGCGCCGCAGAACCACTGCTGAGACAGACAGTCTAGAAAGCATCCAAATCATCCAAAGAGGCATCACAGACAAACTGTAGCCCTTGGGCCAACTGATCTGCCAGCTCCACCAAGGTAAGGGGGAGCTGCTTCTCCTCCAGGTCCCCGCGTAAAAGCTTAGCCCACTCGGTCAGAGTTTGCAAAACCAGAGCAATAATAATTACCGGCCTAATCACCGAATCAGCCACATGCCACATATGGCAGGCCAGAGCCTTTGCCTACTTATTAGCTGGACCGGTAAAGGCTGGGGACTCAACTGGAATGAAGGTAGCTCAATTTGACCTGGAAACCGGCGAGTCCTTTATAGATGGAACCGTCCACCTGTAACGCAGTTAATCCTCATAAGGATACCACAAGCAAAAATGTTTTGCAACCACTGCGTTTTAGACAACTCTACTGTTTTGTGACAATGTTGTCAAGGTAAGCAGAAAGAGTAAGAGGAGGGACCGTGGGTGCCAAAAGAAACCAGTGCCTCCGACTTGGCATCAGCTGTGACCTCCATTTTTAAAGTTTCACGCACTGACACAAACAGTGCATCCACCAGCGCCTATTTAAGCACTAGAGAAGCAGAGGAATCATCCTCACTATCTGAGCTCTCAGGGTGCATGGACGCAGACCCAGTAGGGTCACTATATACCAAGCTCACCCTGAAAAACATAACAATTAAGGGAGGCCACCGACTGTGATCTCGCAAAGGGGACGCCAGCCAAGGGACCACAATGAACCACCTATTGGACCCCGCAAAAAAACAAGGGAATCACCCTCCGAGCCCTCCATAGAGAACATAATACAGTGCCTTGCGAAAGTATTCGGCCCCCTTGAACTTTGCGACCTTTTGCCACATTTCAGGCTTCAAACATAAAGATATAAAAATTTTTTGTGAAGAATCAACAAGTGGGACACAATCATGAAGTGGAACGAAATTTATTGGATATTTCAAACTTTTTTAACAAATAAAAAACGGAAAAATTGGGCGTGCAAAATTATTCAGCCCCCTTAAGTTAATACTTTGTAGCGCCACCTTTTGCTGCGATTACAGCTGTAAGTCGCTTGGGGTATGTCTATCAGTTTTGTACATCGAAAGACTGAATTTTTTGCCCATTCCTCGCAAAACAGCTCAAGCTCAGTGAGGTTGGATGGAGAGCGTTTGTGAACAGCAGTTTTGAGTTCTTTCCACAGATTCTCGATTGGATTCAGGTCTGGACTTTGATTTGTCCATTCTAACACCTGGATATGTTTATTTGTGAACCATTCCATTGTAGATTTTGCTTTATGTTTTGGATCATTGTTGGAAGACAAATCTCCGTCCCAGTCTCAGGTCTTTTGCAGACTCCATCAGGTTTTCTTCCAGAATGGTCCTGTATTTGGCTCCATCCATCTTCCCATCAATTTTAACCATCTTTCCTGTCCCTGCTGAATAGGCATGGCACAAGTGATGGTACAGGCATGGCACAGGTGATGGTACAGGCATGGCACAGGTGATGGTACAGGCATGGCACAGGTGATGGAATAGGCATGACACAGGTGATGGTAAGGTCATGGCACAGATGGTATAAGCATGGCACAGGTGATGGTATAGGCATGGCACAGGTGATGGAATAGGCATGGCACAGATGGTACAGGCATGGCACAGGTGATGGTATAGGCAGGACACAGATGGTACAGGCATGGCACAGGTGATGGAATAGGCATGGCACAGATGGTATAGGCATGGCACAGGTGATGGAATATGCATGGCACAGATGGTACAGGCATGGCACAGGTGATGGAATAGGCATGGCACAGGTGATGGTAAGGTCATGGCACATGTGATGGTAAGGTCATGGCACATGTGATGGAATAGGCATGGCACAGGTGATAGAATAGGCATGGCACAGGTGATGGTATATGCATGGCACAGGTGATGGAATAGGCATGGCACAGATGGTACAAGCATGGCACAGGTGATAGAATAGGCATGGCACAGGTGATGGTATATGCATGGTACAGGTGATGGAATAGGCATGGTACAGGCATGGCACAGGTGATGGTATATGCATGGCACAGGTGATGGAATAGGCATGGCACAGATGGTACAGGCATGGCACAGGTGATAGAATAGGCATGGCACAGATGATGGTATATGCATGGCACAGGTGATGGAATAGGCATGGCACAGATGGTACAGGCATGGCACAGGTGATGGAATAGGCATGGCACAGGTGACGAGTCAGCACTTCCCTGGCTGAGACACTTACCTGGCGACGGCTCGGCTCCCGGCGGCGGCTTCTCCCCCTCCTCGCGACTCCGACGTCCGTCCTCTTCTGCTCGGCTCCCGGCGGCGGCTTCTCCCCTCCTCGCGCCTCCTCTTCTGCGGCAGCGGGAAGCTGACCGGGCGGTGACGGTGAGTGACTGATGCACGCACCGGCACCGCCCCCAACGAGGTCAGCATGGATGTCCTTAATCATGATTGGTCCAGGCTGGAGTCTGGACCAATCATGATCCAAGACATCACAAAAGGGGGGTGGTGTAGCGCCGTGCTCTGCGCTACAGCGCCCCAGAAGGCTGCCATTTGGCGCCTCTGCGGGTGGAAAACCCCACCCCCCATAGGCACCAATGGAGCGGGCTCCAAAAGGGGGGTGGGTGTAGCGCAGTGCCCTGCGCTACAGTTACACCCCAGAAGGCCGCCTCTCGGCGCCTCTGTGGGTGGAAAACCCCACCCCCCATAGGCACCAATGAGGCGGGCGCCCCTTGTGGGCAACATTTTTTTTTTTTTTTAATCTTTTTTTTTTTCTTTTTTTTTGGGGGGGGGGGGGGCGCCCCTGCGCCCCCTATGGGCCGGCCGCCACTGGTCCTATGGACAGAGTCTCCTACCTCAGCTGTAGATCTCTGCAGTTCATCCAGAGTGATCATGGGCCTCTTGGCTGAATCTCTGATCAGTCTTCTCCTTGTATGAGGTGAAAGTTTAGAGGGACGGCCAGGTCTTCGTAGATTTGCAGTGGTCTGATACTCCTTCCATTTCAATATTATCACTTGCACGGTGCTCCTTGGGATGTTTAAAGCTTGGGAAATCTTTTTGTATCCAAATCCGGCTTTAAAACTTCTCAACAACAGTATCTCGGACCTGCCTGGTGTGTTCCTTGTTCTTCATGATGCTCTCTGCGCTTTAAACGGACCTCTGAGACTATCACAGTGCAGGTACATTTATACAGAGACTTGATTACACACAGGTGGATTCTATTTATCATCATTAGTCATTTAGGTCAACATTGAATCATTCAGAGATCCTCACTGAACTTCTGGAGAGAGTTTGCTGCACTGAAAGTAAAATAATTTTGCACGCCCAATTTTTCAGTTTTTTATTTGTTAACAAAGTTTGAAATATCCAATAAATTTTGTCCACTTCATGATTGTGTCCCACTTGTTGTTAATTCTTCACAAAAAATTACAGTTTTATATCTTTATGTTTGAAGCCTGAAATGTGGCAAAAGGTCGCAAAGTTCAAGGGGGCCGAATACTTTCGCAAGGCACTGTAAAAGGGGGCGGTCCGCTGTGATGCGAAAGTGCAGGCAGGGTACCCTCACGAAAACAGGGCAGGCCTCCCACACAATAATGGCGGAAAGGCTGTCATTAAAAAAAATGAAGTGCCCCCACAGCACTACCCCTTCCAAGGGAGGTGCCAAGCTGACCACAAGCCGCTGGAGGCCCAGCCGCAATTGCACGGATCCTCAGCCCGGCAGGTGCCCAAAAGAAGCGTGCGGGGCTTCAGAAATAAAGCGCCAATAGTGTGATATCCTTAACACAGATTTATTTAAAAAAAAAAGACAGACACTTACATGGCAATGGATCTTAACACGCATGAACGGTTCCTCTGAAGATAGGCGCGGACCACGCAATGTGACGGCGCGGCTGCTCCCCCTCTGACGCGTTTCCCCTCACAAGACGTCAGACACCGACCCACAACAGGGTGACAGCAGCCAACTACCCCACAACAGGGTGCCAGCAAGCAAGCCACCCACACTGCCAGGGGTCAGCCACCAACCCACAACAGGGTGCAAACAGCCAGCCACCCCACAACAAGGTGGCAGCAAGCAAGCCACCCACACTGCCAGGCCTCAACCACCAACCCGCAACAGGGTGCCAGCAACTTAAGCAAGCCATTTTTTTCATCTTTGTTGCGTCATTCAAATTGAAATGGAGATGGAGGAGGAGAGAAAAAGTAAAAGTGTGGTCCGGGACTATTTTTCGTCTCAACCTTCTCCAGGAAAAGCAGCAGTGTGCAACACATGTACAAACAACATAGGCATGGGATCAGTAACTGTAAAAAACAAAAATACGTCAAATCTTTGGGCTCATCTAAGAGTTCATCATATTGAATTATATCATGCAGCACAGAAAAAACAAAATGAATATCAATGTGATTTTGAAATACCTCCTCCACTATCCCAGGCAACAATAACAGATGTTTCTGAAAAAAAAAACAGGTGTCACTGTCTAGATTCAGATAGAAGATCCCAAATGCTGGACAGAGTAATTACAGAGAAGATTGTCACTGATAACCAGCCTTTTACAATGGTGTCTGACTCAGGATTTAAGTGGTTGATGTCCATACTTGAGCCAAGCTACACATTGAAGAGTGAGAAGTATTATCGAACAGAAATGCAGGGAAAGATTCACCAAAAGGTCGTTGACAAAGTAAAGGCTATGCTGCAACCAGAGAATGCTGGCAACTCACTCTCATTCACAACTGACTGCTGGTCAGGACAAACAGAGTCAGTCACTAATCATTCTTACATGCCACTTCATTGACAGCGGATGGACAAAAAGGCAATTGGTGTTGAATACAAAAGTGATGCAAGGATCCCACACTGAGTACAGTAGAGAAATGTTTCTAGGCATGCTTGAAGACTGGGGAATCAACAAAGACTGAGTGATGCTTGTGCTACTTCGAGACAGTGGAGCAAACCTGCTGAAAGGAATGAGGCTTGATGATATGTCATACCTCAGTGTCATGGCACACAACACCCTCCAACTTTCAAATGATGGTCTGTCAAGCCAAAGAGCTTTGATTGATATAGGTTTTGAGAAGCATGAACAGAATAAAAATGTTGTGCTTGCAAGTCTTTTGAATCCTTAATACAAGAACAATGCTTTCTCTTCTGATGATATCTTGGCAAAGGCAAAACAATGGCTAACAGAAGATATTCAACAGGAGGTGCAGGGGGTTCATGCAGAAAAGACAAGTCCAGATCACCATTTTTATAATATGAAAGAGCAACATGCTGCAAAAACAGAAAAATGTCCAAAAATACATCAACGAACAGAAGAGAATCTTTTTTCATCGTTGTCAAATTGATCAGGAAATTGGTGGAAAGAAAATGAGGCACGCTACAAAAGACTTGCTTCCCATGCTAGAAGATACCTCTCTCTCTCTGCTCCTCCTCTCCTCCTGAGCATGTTTATGAAGTGGCAGCATTATATGAACAAAACAGAAGCCCTTTAACAGGTGACCATGGACATGCTGAAATGTTCTGCTTTCTGCAGTATAATATTGTTCTACTTAACTGGGAGTATTGAAAAGAGTAGTGTCCACTCAAATCCACTGTCTAGCTGTTGCCTAGCTTTTTTTCTAGCAGTTTTGCACTGACTGCAGTAAATCCTTGCAGTGAGTGCATTACTGCGGAGGTATTCCACTGACTCCAGTCCAACTCCAATCCACTGTCTTGCTGTTGTCTGGCTTTTTTCTAGCAGTTTTGCACTGACTGCAGTAGTTGCAGTGAGTGCTCTACTGCAGAGGTAGTCCACTGACTCCAGTTCAATCCACTGTGTAGCTGTTGCCTAGCTTTTTTTCTAGCAGTTTTGCACTGACTGCACTGCAGTAGTGATTTAAAATTATTGCAGTGAGTGAGTGCACTACTTCAGCAGTTTATTATGCATTAATCCACAATCAGAAATTATGATGTGATACTAATTGTCCCTGCAATTGAAGTTTTCCTATCAGTTCTCATGCAGTTAAGGTGTGAAGAACGAGCCCTTAATGTTAAAACTGTTAATAATTTTTTACATGTTCAGTAACAGATTTGTGTGGAAATTTGTGTTTATTTTGCAAAATTTTAAATGTACAAAAATATCGGCCGATACCGATATGCGATCGCCAAAATATTGGTATCGGTAACGAAAAAACAATATCGGTTGATCACTACCACAAACCTCTGAACTTTCCGGTTGAGGCAAGAGGCTACAGGTCCACCTCGGGAGTCCCCTACTGGAGACACAACTGACTGGACACCTCCAGATGAAGTGACCATTCTCCTTGGTGCAACGCCTGTCGACGGAGATAGTCCACCTTCCAATTTTCCACCCCTGGAATATGTACAGCAGCGAGGGCTGGAACAAACCGCTCTGCCTACCTTAGAATGCTGGCCATTTCCCGAGCCGCCAGAACACTTCTCCTGCCCCCTTGGTGATTGATATAGGCCATGGCATTGTCCGATTGAATCTGTTCCCGGACAACCCTGGAGACAACCTGTCGAATGATCCAGGCAAGGCCTGATCGCTCGGAGCTCCAGTACATTGATCAGTAGATCAAGAGTAGTCCTCCAATAGTCCGGACCCCTTGAGCAAAATCCATGCCGAGGACGCCTCCCCACCCGGAGAAGCTGGCTTCCATGGTGACAACTGTCCAGTACAGGGGAAGAAAGGATTTTACCTGAAGTGGTGCCAGAGAATGAAGCCAAAAATCCGGGGACTCCCTTGTTCTCCGGCTCAACATGATCAGATTGTCCAGAGACTGAGGATCCTTGTTCCACTTCAGAATCTCCTTTTGCAGAGATCTCATGTGGAACTGTGCAAATGGAACCGCCCCGAAAAAAGACACCATCATGTCCAGCACCCGCATGCAAGTCTGAAGAGATGACCGTCTGCTGGACAACAGAAGCTGAATCACCTTCTGCAACTTCTGAAGTTTTGCCAGAGGGAGAAACACTCTGGCCGAGGCTGAGTCCAGAGTCAGTCCCAAATATTCCAGGCTTGGGAACAGGACCAAAGCGGACTTCTGAAGATTCAGAATTAAACCAAACCCCCTCAGCGTCTGCAGAGTGATCTCCAAGTTGGCCAACAGAGCAGTCAAAGACTCTGGTCGCAAAAGCAGATTCCAGGTACCCCAGTATCGCGATCCCCGCTGATGCAGTAATGCTAGAACCGGGACCAACACTTTTGTGAAGACCCAGGGAGCAAAGGGGAGACCAAAAGGTTACGCCACAAATTGATAATGCTCCTTGCCCACGGTAGGACAAGGATTTAAACCCTTGTCCTGGGATCCTGAGGAACTAAAAGGCCACTTGTGAGCAGAAAAGGAGGGTCCCAGTCTGCGACGGGACTCCTTACCCCTGGAAGCCTGAGGAAGAAGAGTACTCTTTCCCCCTGTGAGGCCTTTGATGTTGTCATCCAAGGAAGCTCCAGAGAGGCAATATCCTGTGAATGGAAGATCGGACAGGGCTTTCTTAGAAGCCTGGTCCACGGACCAGCATTTTAGCCAGATAATGCGCCGTAGGACCACCGCAAAGACAGAGAGTCTGGAAAGCAAGGGAGCGGCATCCAAAGAGGCGTCACAGACCAACTGTAGCCCTTGGACTAGTTGACCCGCCAGCTCCACAAACTAAGGAGGGAACTGTTTCACATCCAGGTCCTGGCGTAAAACTTTTGCTCATTCAGTCATAGCTTTTGACACCAGGGTGATGGTAAACACTGGCCTAAGTGCTGACCCAGCCACAGTGAACATATGGTGGATCAAGGCCTCCGACCTCCTATCAGCCGGATCAGAGAAGACCAGAGACTCTTCTATCGGTATTACCATGGCCTTAAAAACCTGGAAACTGGAGAGTCCACTACAGAAGGTACCATCCATTTTTTAAGGAGGGACTCCTAAGGGTACCGCATTGCAAAACGCTTCGGGATTGCAAAGGTGCGTTTTGGGGACCCCCACTGTTTTGAGACAATATCGTCAAAGAAGGCTGGAAGGGGGAACACCCTTGCCATTTTAGAGGAGGTGAAACATGTTTCAGTGACTCCATGAATGGGGATGGAATCTGCACCACAAGTGTAAAAACACACTGTAAGGGACACCCCACCGCGCTGTCCACACCACAAGGCCCAGCACAGCACTGGAAAAGGTGTGACACTATAATGAGTGTCCCCCATATACCTGTGATGTGTTTCCAAGATTGATGTGCACTTGAACGGGTGTACAGTAAATACTATGCACCCTGGTGCATATACTTGGGTGTGTTATGGTGAATAGGTGATGATAAATGGATAATGTGATACCAACATAAACCAACAAAGTGCACAAGTAATTCAAAGAAAAAGTGTCCAATATTTCAATGGTTGCCACCTCAGTGTATAGTCCATATACATATAAAAGTGCATAAAGTCCCAATCGTCCCCTCACAGGCTAAAGTAAAATCCACTCTGTGGGTTCCTCTAGATCCGTGGGGTGCAGATGGGTTCCACCACCTTTGTGGGGATTAGCCCCTTACCATAGAGAAAAGAGGTTAAGGACGGATAATCAGCCCATTAGTGTCTTGGGAATTCAGGGAGGTCACCGTGAAATAATCAGATAGTAAGTGTGGCCTCTTACCGGATCGCTCAAACCAAAAGGCGACTGTCTCACTGATATTTCGGTGTCTCAACCCAATCCCGGTCCACTCTTGTTCTGGGTGTTACTCTCCGCACATGTGAGGGCTTCCACGTGTATCTCACAGAAACAGAATCAGACCATAGCGCAGTACCTTTGACAATTTATTAAAACAAAAGTATCCAGTGCACTTACAGTTAGATGTTAACTAATGGACACAGGAAACCGATACCGATATTGGAGAGGCCGTGGCCGCCTGCAGTGCGGTCCTCGGCAACTTGCAATGACGATGCGGCGCTCCTCTGTGACGCGTTTCCACTAAACAGTCGTCTACGGAAATAGGAGTAAGCCAGCACCGCCATCATCCGCCCTTAAATATCCTGATGTACACAGAACTTCCGGTGTCTGCAATGTATGTCTTTCCCAGTGCACACAGGAAGTGACCTCACACCCGGGTCTGCCTAGGAGACTTCCTGTCTCTGAAGGGGATAAACATCTGGGTCAAAGGCCGGGGATGTCAGTCTTCCCCAGTGCACACAGGAAGTGACTTCACACTCGGGTCTGCCTAGGAGACTTCCTGTCTTTGAAGAAGGTAAACATCCGGGTTAAAGGCCGGGGATGTCACCCTTCTCCTGAGCCTATCAACAGCTGAATTGTAGGCTGAATAGGACTTGCAGCGACCGGAAGCTGGGTCTTAAGGAACTGAATGTATACATAAAAAAGGTAATCTAAAGTACGATATTCCATTCCGCTGTTTTGCAATACAGCGGTGGAACATACTCTGCTGATTAAGTAACATACACCAATTAAAATCATGAAACAATAAAACAATATAACAATATAAAAATATAAAAATTGCCTTGTATTATATCTTAAGCTTAATAGGCAATAGGTAAAAGCTCTAAAAAAATATGAAAGCCAATTGGGACCACTTCATCCGACTAATCGAATGGAATGTCCCAATGTAAGGTGCGGAAGATGTTATGAGCGACTATTCTAATGGATCTGGTACGTGTTCAGCTATTGTTGATAAATGCATTAATATCCAGATCTACATTATGTCCTAAGGGGCGGGAGCTCTTTAGCTGATATATCCAGAAGGTTTCCCTTCTGGATATGGTCCTCTTCAAATTGCTTCCTCGCCAGTGGGGGGTGTATTTTTCTATTACTATCACCTCCAAATCTTGATGGTTTTTGTGGTGATGTGTGGCACAATGTTTAGATAAGCTATGACCTGGGAAGCCTTTCCGGATGTTTGCCAGATGTTCACAGACACGGATATTGGCTGTTCTAATGGTCCTGCCTACATACTGTTTCTTACAACTGCATGTCACGAGGTATATGACCCCTTTGGTGTGGCAGGTAATAAAATCTTTTATGGGGAAACTTTCTCCAGTGACGGTTGACACGAAGGAATTACATAGTTACATAGTTACATAGTAGGTGAGGTTGAATAAAGACAATAGTCCATCCAGTTCAACCTGTGTAGGCATGTGTGGCTGTAATCATCTCCCATACCCCTGAATGTTCTGATCCTTGAGATGTAAGTCTAAGAGTCTTTTGAAAGCCACCATACTACCCGCAGAAACCACCTCTTGTGGTAGAGAATTCCACAATCTTGTTGCCCTAACAGTAAAGAACCCCCCGCGTTGCCTGAGGTTAAAACGCTTCTCCTCTAATCGCATTGTATGCCCTCGAGTCCTCATGCAATCCCTTCGAATGAACAGCTTTTTTTCTAAGCTGGGATCCCCATTAAGATATTTATAAATTGCTATCATGTCCCCCCTCAGACGTCTCTTCTCCAGGGAGAATAAATCGAGCGATTGTAGACGCTCTTCATAGTCAAGGTCCTCCAATCCCCTAATTAGTTTAGTTGCCCTTCTCTGGACTCTCTCCAGCTCCAACACATCCCTCCTGAGGACTGGCGACCAGAACTGGACGGAATACTCCAGATGCGGTCGGACCAGAGTTTTATAAAGTGGAAGGATTATAGTCTTATCTCTGGAATGCATCCCTTTCTTTATGCATGCTAATATTCTGTTGGCTTTGGAAGCTGCCGCTTGACATTGCATGCTGTTTCCTAATCTATCATCAACCAATACTCCCAGATCCTTCTCCATTTTTGATTCCCCCAAGGGCTCCCCTCCTAATGTGTATTGTGATTTTATGTTTTTAGTCCCCAAGTGCAAAACCTTACACTTCTCCACGTTAAACCTCATTTGCCATGTCGTTGCCCACTCTGTTATTTTGTCCAGGTCATTCTGCAGGATATCTGCTTCATGTTGTGAAGTTATTGCCCTGCCCAATTTTGTGTCATCTGCAAAAACTGATATCGAACTACTGATCCCGACCTCAATGTTGTTTATGAATAAATTGAACAAGGTTGGTCCCAGGACTGAGCCTTGGGGGACCCCGCTTACCACCTCAGACCAGTCTGAGTATGCGCTGTTTATTACTACCCTTTGGACCCGCCTTTTTAGCCAGTTCCGTATCCAAGAGCAAACCCTGCTATCGATACCTGCAGACCTTATTTTATAAATTAAGCGCTTGTGGGGAACTGTATCAAACGCCTTAGCGAAATCCAAGTACACCAAGAACCACCAGAATTGGTTCTCTTGGTTTTGGCACTTCTACATAGATTGCAGTTCCTGCAGGGAAAATATCCCTTCAGGTTGGGGAAAAACTTAGGAATCTGAGGTGGTTCTACAGGTGTCCGGGCTATTGTTTCTTTCAGGTTTTTAGCTCTTCTGAAGATCATCTGTGGTCCTGTCGGAAGGACTGGGCCCAGGATCTTGTCCTGCCTTAGTATGTTCCTGCCTCCGTACTCCAGGAATAGGTGAACCTAATACCCCAACTGTTACGGTTAAGGTTTACCATAAATTGATGTAAACTCTCCTCATTACCTCTCCAGATGAAGATGGCATCATCTATGTAATGCCGCCAGAATAGCAATTCCTGTATCCTGTCAGAGAAGATGTTCCTATCCTCCCAAAGTGCCATAAACAGATTGGCGAGGCTGGGGGCAAATTTAGCCCCCATCGCCACACCTTTCTTTTGAAGGAAGAACTTCCCAAAATAGAAGTAGTTGTGTTCCATGCCGAATGTTAATAATTCAAGAATGAATTGCCTCTGCTGGAGTGAAATCTCATGGGCCTGGTCTAGGAACACACTGACCGCCTCATACCCCAGGTCATGAGGAATGACCGTGTATAAGGACGTGACGTCCGCGGTGACTAATAGAACATCACCATCCACTTCCAAGTTGGTTATCTCCTGTATACACTGGGAGGTGTCCTTCAAGTAGGCCGGGGTATCTCTGACCAAAGGTTGCAGGAAAAAGTCCACATATTTGCCTATTCTGGATGTTACTGAGTCTATTCCGCTCACTATAGGCCTCCCTGGCGGTTTAATCGAATTCTTGTGGACTTTCGGGAGGTAATAAATGGTTGGTATGCGTGTTCGGCATGGAACACAACTACTTCTATTTTGGGAACAACTTCTTCCTTCAAAAGAAAGGCGTGGCGATGGGGGCTAAATTTGCCCCCAGCCTCGCCAATCTGTTTATGGCACTTTGGGAGGATAGGAACATCTTCTCTGACAGGATACAGGAATTGCTATTCTGGCGGCGTTACATAGATGATGCCATCTTCATCTGGAGAGGTAATGAGGAGAGTTTACATCAATTTATGGTAAACCTTAACCGTAACAGTTGGGGTATTAGGTTCACCTATTCCTGGAGTACGGAGGCAGTACACTATCTTGATCTGGTCATCTTAAGAAGAGGGAATAGATTTGTAACAAGTGCTTACCACAAGCCCACTGATAAAAACGGGTTTATCTCCCTTGATAGCTGCCATCATCCAGCATGGCTAAAGTCCATCCCCAGAGGGCAATTCAGGCGGATACGAAGGAATTGCACGGAACGCTCCGACTACTGTACACAAGCGGGGATCTTGAAACAGCGCTTTATAGAGAAGGTATACGATCGGAAAACCCTAGAGAGTGAGATGAAGGATTTGGAAGATTGCAAACAAGAAGAACTGGTTATTCAACGTAGCGAAGAAGTAGTCAAGAAAAGTTTCGACATCGCCTTCGTTACACAGTTCTCGAGCAACTATAGGTGGATGAACCATGTTTTTCGTAAACATTGGAACATACTAAGGCAGAACAAGATCCTGGGCCCAGTCCTTCCGACAGGACCACAGATGATCTTCAGAAGAGCTAAAAACCTGAAAGAAACAATAGCCCGGACACCTGTAGAACCACCTCCGATTCCTAAGTTTTTCCCCAACCTGAAGGGATATTTTCCCTGCAGGAACTGCAATCTATGTAGAAGTGCCAAAACCAAGAGAACCAATTCCTTCGTGTCAACCGTCACTGGAGAAAGTTTCCCCATAAAAGATTTTATTACCTGCCACACCAAAGGGGTCATATACCTCGTGAAATGCAGTTGTAAGAAACAGTATGTAGGCAGGACCATTAGAACAGCCAATATCCGTGTCTGTGAACATCTGGCAAACATCCGGAAAGGCTTCCCAGGTCATAGCTTATCTAAACATTGTGCCACACATCACCACAAAAACCATCAAGATTTGGAGGCGATAGTAAGAGAAAAATACACCCCCCACTGGCGAGGAAGCAATTTGAAGAGGACCATATCCAGAAGGGAAACCTTCTGGATATATCAGCTAAAGAGCTCCCGCCCCTTAGGACATAATGTAGATCTGGATATTAATGCATTTATCAACAATAGCTGAACACGTACCAGATCCATTAGAATAGTCGCTCATAACATCTTCCCCACCTTACATTGGGACATTCTATTCGATTAGTCGGATGAATTGGTCCCAATTGGCTTTCATATTTTTTTAGAGCTTTTACCCATTGCCTATTAAACATAAGATATAATACAAGGCAATTTTTATATTGTTATATTGTTTTATTGTTTCATGATTTTAATTGGTGTATGTTAATTAGCAGAGTATGTTCCACTGCTGTATTGCAAAACAGCGGAATGGAATATCGTACTTTAGATTACCTTTTTTATGTATACATTCAGTTCCTTAAGACCCAGCTTCCGGTCGCTGCAAGTCCTATTCAGCCTACAATTCAGCTGTTGATAGGCTCAGGAGAAGGGTGACATCCCCGGCCTTTAACCCGGATGTTAACCTTCTTCAAAGACAGGAAGTCTCCTAGGCAGACCCGAGTGTGAAGTCACTTCCTGTGTGCACTGGGGAAGACTGACATCCCCGGCCTTTGACCCGGATGTTTATCCCCTTCAGAGACAGGAAGTCTCCTAGGCAGACCCGGGTGTGAGGTCACTTCCTGTGTGCACTGGGAAAGACATACATTGCAGACACCGGAAGTTCGGTGTACATCAGGATATTTAAGGGCGGATGATGGCGGTGCTGGCTTACTCCTATTTCCGTAGACGACTGTTTAGTGGAAACGCGTCACAGAGGAGCGCCGCATCGTCATTGCAAGTTGCCGAGGACCGCACTGCAGGCGGCCACGGCCTCTCCAATATCGGTATCGGTTTCCTGTGTCCATTAGTTAACATCTAACTGTAAGTGCACTGGATACTTTTGTTTTAATAAATTGTCAAAGGTACTGCGCTATGGTCTGATTCTGTTTCTGTGAGATACACGTGGAAGCCCTCACCTGTGCGGAGAGTAACACCCAGAACAAGAGTGGACCGGGATTGGGTTGAGACACCGAAATATCAGTGAGACAGTCGCCTTTTGGTTTGAGCGATCCGGTAAGAGGCCACACTTACTATCTGATTATTTCACGGTGACCTCCCTGAATTCCCAAGACACTAATGGGCTGATTATCCGTCCTTAACCTCTTTTCTCTATGGTAAGGGGCTAATCCCCACAAAGGTGGTGGAACCCATCTGCACCCCACGGATCTAGAGGAACCCACAGAGTGGATTTTACTTTAGCCTGTGAGGGGACGATTGGGACTTTATGCACTTTTATATGTATATGGACTATACACTGAGGTGGCAACCATTGAAATATTGGACACTTTTTCTTTGAATTACTTGTGCACTTTGTTGGTTTATGTTGGTATCACATTATCCATTTATCATCACCTATTCACCATAACACACCCAAGTATATGCACCAGGGTGCATAGTATTTACTGTACACCCGTTCAAGTGCACATCAATCTTGGAAACACATCACAGGTATATGGGGGACACTCATTATAGTGTCACACCTTTTCCTGATTTGTGACACCAGTGAATTTTAGCGCACCTGATTTCTTTTCTACACAATTTTATCACCATTTGGTTCGAAGGTTGCAGCTATTCACACTACTGATCCTGCGCACTTATTTAATTTTATACCCAGCACAGCACTACCGCTGTATAGCAGCAAGAGGGAGCCCCAGGCACTCACCACCACCGGACAGCTAACAGTAAGGTTCTGCACAGCAATCAGTAAAAGGCATGTCAGGCTATTAGCACTAGAGGCTGAGGACTTCTCACCGCCAAATCGCCGCCCATCTGAGCTCCAAAAACATGGCCGCCGCTATTTTCAATGGGAAACTATAGGAAAATGGCCACCGACGCTACACAAACATGGCCACTGATCTGTGGCAAACCAGGCTACAAGAGAATGGCGGCACGCCACACAGCTCCCGGGGGTCCCACGGCCGGAAAAAATGGTCTCAATAGGGAGGGGTGCCTCGACAGGCGCCCCCACCAGGCCCATCCCCCTCAAGGAGAGATAATTTTGGGTGCCGGTGTGCTATCCCCTCCCCCCTTCCACCCCAATTCACCTGGGGGAGGGGAGACGCGTTCGGAAGGAGGGGAACCCAGGGGTCCAACCATCCTTGGGAGGGCCCACTTTCGCCCCAGAACCTGCCAGGGGTAGAGGGGGGAAAGCTACTTACCACACCCGGAACAGGGTGGGCACTGCTCCATCGTAATGTGGGTGCTGTCAGCCAGGAGGAATAGCTGCAACTCAGGCCGAAGACATTTCTTGTGCGCCCTCGCAAGACGTTTAACTCGCATGTCACGGCCGACCTAGCGCAGAGTATCGGTCTGCATGCGCTCGTTGGCTGGACTGGGGGGACCCTAAGGATCTATATTATTAAGTTTGTCGGTCAGTCCACCGCGTGATTGTAGCTCACAGGAACAATATAATAAAAGAAGGGAAAAATTCCACGTAAAAAGATAAAACTAGGACCAGAGATCCCAGCAAGGAAATAGGTCCTTACTCCTGAATAGGCAGAAAAAAACTGAATACCTATAGCAGGAAGTGGGAGCATACCCTCAGTGACTGCCCCAGAGGAGTGCTCAAGCTTTTCTCTGCTTATTGTCCTTCTCCTGTAGGGGGCAGCATAATCCTACGGTCATGAAGATAAAGAGCTGTGTCCGTCAATGAACAAAAGAGTAATAAGCTCAACTTTATTTAAAAAAAGAATAACACGCACTTAATGTTTTACATTTGCTTATTTGCACTAGTTTATGTGTGATTTAAGTGTCAGCACATACACATTCGTTTTTTCATCCTTGCAACTATTTAACTAGTTGGTTGATGCTTTTGAAATTTAAAAGGGACATACAAACAGCCAAGGAAGACCTAGCCAGCAAGCTGCCAAACAGTGCCCTAACAAACCAAAACTTTTCTTTCAAAATTATTTAACCAACGCAGGTTGCATATGTAATCAATGTAGGTTCACCACACCCTCAGATATAAAAACATCACCGAAGCAGACATCCATGCAAACCTTTTGAACAAGTGATAATTAAAGCACAAGCTGCTAGCAGTTATAGGTTTATTTGTAAGTCACTTCAGGCTTTATAGAATGGAAAATATGATGTGGTTTTAATGGAAATACAATTCTCTATATTTAGCACTTGCCAGGCTAATGATGAATGTGTTCTTAGATCAGAAGTGCCTAAAGTGTGAATGAACAAAAAGGTAATCTCACCTAAGCAAAAGCAGAGTGTGGCTGTGAGCACTTTATGCTCTGCTGCTACTGAAGAATATTGCCAGAAGAAAACAATTGTGTGGGTTTCTCCATTCTCCTAGGACAGTAGGAAAAACTGGGAACTGCTAGGATTGGTAGGAGTTATGCTGGGTTGTCCCAAAAGGTCTGATGCCAGTGTCCAATGTACTGAAGGTAGCTGATATCCATGTCTCAAAATATCCTTCATACCCTAATAAATTTTTAGGGGATGTAATTTGCTTTCCTGAATACAGCATTTGCATGTTTGGAACCTCAAATAAGATTTTTTTTCCTCAAATAATTTAGAATGTGCATCAGAAAATCCTGTAATTTATATATAGCTTCAAAAACTTATCATAAACTTGGAGCCTGTAAAATTAGTGAACTGCTTACCAAATAAAAGCGTTGTGATACCAGACTTCCTTCTCTGACTCTGTCTTCTCATGATCTGCCCAGACAAAATGGATTAAAAAAATGTTTAACATGCTTCTTTTATTATAGGAGAAACAGAAACTCTTCAGCAAACACTGTTGCTGCTCGAGATTTGACATGGCGATTGTCTGCCAAGTTTAAATTGCTCAAAGCTTTTCATGGGGACTTATCCTGGGCAACAGGCTAAAAGATACTGCTTGATGTGACAGCAGGGAAAAAACTTTTAGTTGCGAATGAGACAGCTAGCATTGCTGTTTTAGGTATGTAAAAGGTATGATTATATATGTTATTCGTTATGAATATATGAATTAAAAGTATAACTTCATGTATGAATGCCTTAGCAAGGATCTACAAATAAAGAATTGACTCAATATAAATTTATATCATCAAAAGAGATTCTGAATATCAGGTTGATGCAAAAATACACAGAAGACCATGCCTTATAACTAATCATTACACCGAATACTTACTTTGGAAAGGTTGGTGACAGCAGCAGTGGAGTTGAGCAGTTGGCCCTGGTCTGCAATGAGATAAGCTAGATGTTTGCGTCGTTGGGCTTCAATCATGACTTCTGTAAGTGTCCCTGCAATCATCATGGCCTCTCGTAGCAACACATCTGGCTCTTCTATTTGGGATGGAATGTCTGATAGAGTGTTAAAGATGGAGGCAGAGTTTTCAGATTGGATGAGCTCTTCTTCCTGCAAGCAGTGAGAGATCTATTCATACTACAGTACATTCTGTAGCTGTGTTTAAAGCTGATGCCTTTATAAGAAAAGAGGGGTTTGGGAGAGAAAGGCACAGACCACAGTACACATATTGTCAGAAGTTCTAACCCTTCCCCTAGAGCAGTGGTCCTCAACCCTGGTCCTCGAGGCCCACTAACAGGCCAGGTTTGCAAGATAACTCAATTACATCACAGGTGATCTCATTTGCTGCTCAGTGATTGCAGTATTGTAGTCTGCATCTCCCCAAGGTAATACTTAAAATCTGGCCTGTTAGTGGGCCCAGAGGACCGGAGTTGAGGACCACTGCCCTAGAGTACTAAAATGTGTTTTGTTTGTGTTCTAATGTAGAGATTTTCCCTCAATTCCTATTCTGACAGGAAAAAAGGGTAAATAACCCTAGCAGGCACAGAGATGGCAATAAAAACGTGACAGACTTTAAGGGTCCATTCACACTAGCGCGACTTGTCAAGCGACTTGGTCGCCTGACAAGTCGCGGTCGGTCGCTCGCCATAGAGTAGTACAGGACCCGTTCTAATAGGAGCGACAAAAGTCGCTCTGACTTAGAAAAAGGGTCCTGTACTACTTTGGGGCGACCTGGAGGCGACTTGCATTGACTTCAATTATATGAAGTCCGTGCAAGTCGCGCGGAGGTCGCGGTGCACAGGTCGCCCCAGCAAGTCGTGTCGCCCCTGTCTGAATGGGCTCTAACACTTTTTCATGCTCTATTCCAAAAACAAAATATTTTGGCTAGATTTAGCCTTCAACTTTCACAGTAGCAAGTGATTAACAGCTTCCGGGCCGCCCCACGTACATATGCTGCGGCAGGGCGGCCCCTCAGCGCGAAATAACATACCTAAAAATTCCATAAATCTATCCCATAATTTGTAGATGCTGTAACTTTTGCACAAACCACTCAATTTACACTCTTTGTGATTTTTTTTTTTTAACCAAAAACATGTAGCAGAATACATATTGGCCTAAACTGATGAAGACATTAGATTTTATCCACTTTTTTATTGGATATGTTTAATAGCAGAATGTAAAAAAAATGGATATTTGACTTACCGTAAAATCCTTTTCTCTTAGGTTTATTGACGGACGCAGGGTAATACCACCCCCTAAAGGAGTAGGACATTAGGCAGAAAGAAATTCTGGCTACAACTATGGGCAGTTCCTGGGGGTATACCCTCTCTCTTCCTGCATAGGATGTCAGTTTTGTATCAAAGCAGTGTCAGAGAAAAGCACACCAACCCACTCAAAAAATTAGAGGGGCGAGTACTGCATCCGTCAATGAACCGAAGAGAAAAGGATTTTACGGTAAGTCAAAAATCCAGTTTCCTCTATCGTTCATTGACGGACGCAGTCCTCTGATGCATATCAGTAGGGACGTCCCAAACAGTACCAAAATGAGGGGTGGAAACAGCAGAAGAAAAAACAGTCCCCAAGGCCAACATGGCCAATCAGGCAACACAGGACTCATTAGAAAAACCAGATGAGGTCCACCTGAAAACAAACAGAAGAACACCCTCAAGGAAGGCCAAGGGGCCCCCTAAACCGCGGCCTGCAAAAACTTGCGGCCAAAGGAGGCAGTGGCAGATGCCATCACATCCACCTTATAAAATTTGGTAAAGGTGTGAACAGACGACCAAGTCACCGCCTTGCACACCTGAAGCGCAGACGCCTGATGGTGAAAGGCCCAGGAAGCACTAAGCGCCCGAGCAGAGTGCGCCTTGACAAGGAAAGGTGGAAGCTGACCCTTGATGGAATAAGCCTGCACCTCTGTCTGTCTGAGCCATCTGGAAATAGTCGCAGCAGACGAAGGCAGCCCTTTCTTCGGGCCATCCGTGAGCACAAAGAGCGAGTCAGACTTGCGAAAAGACTCCAAATAGACGCGAAATACGCCCTGATCGCCTGAACAACATCCAGGGTATGCAGAGCAAATTCCTTAGGATGTTTAGAGCACAAGGAAGGTAACACAATGTCTTAATTCAGGTGAGAACTGGAAACCACCTTCGGCAGGAAAGATGGATCCGGCCGAAGTACCACCTTGTCCTTGTGAACCACCAGATAGGGAGAATGACAGGACAGCACCGCCAGTTCCCACACCCTGCGCGCAGAAGTGATAGCCACCAAGAAGGCCACCTTCTGAGACAAGGTAAGCAGGGGGAACCTCCCGAATATTCTCAAAGGGAGGCCTCTGGAGAACCAACAGCACCATATTAAGATCCCATGGCGGTAGCGGAGGTAGCACGGGAGGTACCAAGTGTCGCACCCCCTGGAGGAACTACGCACCAGGGAATGGGCGGCCAATGGCCTCTAGAAGAAAATAGCCTAGGCTGAGACCTGACCCTTGATAGTACTCAAGGCCAACTTTTGATCAACGAAAGCCAAGATCCGAGTCACCGAATAGGAGCGAGGGTGGGTCCCAAGGGACTCGCACCACGCAATGTACGACTTCCACGTACGATGATAAATCTTCCTGGAAGTCGCCTTCCTCGCTTTTAGCAGAGTGGGAATCACTGAAGATAAACCCCTGTCCTTCAGCACCTGGCTTTCAACAGCCAAGCTGTCAAAGCCAGCGACTGCAAAGCAGGATGGAAGATTGGCCCCTGAGAGAGCAGATCCTCCCTGAGAGGAAGTTTCCACAGGGCGTCTGTGACAAGCCTGACCGGGTCGGCGTACCAAGCGTGACAAGGCCTGTCCTGAGCCGCAAGAATGACCGGAATCCCTTCCGCCTCTATCCTGCGAAGTCGTCTTGGCAGCAACTTGAGAGGAGGAAAGGCATACATCAGCCAGTACTTGCCCAAGGGGGCCACTAGCGCGTCTGCGGCATCTGCCAAAGGGTCCCGGGAGTGGGGCA
Source organism: Pelophylax lessonae (assembly GCF_965119305.1). Lineage (NCBI taxonomy): Eukaryota > Metazoa > Chordata > Amphibia > Anura > Ranidae > Pelophylax > Pelophylax lessonae. Next base: position 107,342,766 of record NC_138775.1, read on the forward strand.
CAAACCTTTGTACCTTCCTGGTAATTCGAGATGCCAACAGATCCACGTCCGGAGTGCCCCAGCGAAGGCACAACTGGTGAAACACCTCCGGATGCAGGGACCACTCCCCTGCATCCAAGGCCTGGCAACTGAGGTAATCCGCCTGCCAATTGTCCACTCCCGGAATGTGTACCGCGAAGAGAGCTGGAACATGGCGCTCCACCCAACGTAGAATGTCCGCCACTTCCAAGGCCGAAAGGACACTCTTGGTGCCCCCTTGGTGAATGACGTAAGCCACACCCGTGGCATTGTCCGATTGAATGCGCACGAGACAACCCTCCAGGCGGTCGGTCCAGTGCATCAGGCAAAACCGGATCGCTCTCAGCTCCAAGACATTGATCGGCAATCGAGATTCCTCCAGGGACCGAACTCCCTGAGCCGAGTCCTGATTGAGGGCTCCCCCCCACCCGGACAGACTCGCATCTGTGGTGACAACTGTCCAGTATATAGGGAGAAAGGATTTTCCCGACTGAAGCATCGGGGACCATAGCCACCAGACCAGGGACTCTCTGGTCCTGTGGCTTAACCGAATCGGAGAATCCAGAGAATTCGGGTGTTGAGAAGAATTTCCTTTTGAAGAACCCTCGTCTGAAACTGAGCGAATGGGACCGCCTCGAAGGAGGACACCATCAGTCCCAGTACTCTCATACAGGTCCGAAGGGATGGCCGGTCGTTGGACATCAACAAACGAACCACTGACTGGATCTTCTGGAGTTTTTCCGGAGGAAGAAACACCCTAGCAGAGGACGAGTCCAAGGTCAGGCCCAGATAGACCAGTCTCATGAAAGGGGTCAGTGATGACTTTTGAAGTTTCATGATCCAACCGAACTTCTCCAGAGTACTCATGGTGATCCCCAAATTTTCTGTCAGCAACGCGGGGGACTCCGCACGTAGAATCAGATCATCCAGGTAGCCCAGGACCGATATCCCGCCCTGTCGCAACAGTGCCAGGACCGGGGCCAACACCTTTGTGAACACCTGAGGAGCAGAGGCGAGACCAAAGGGTAACGCCACAAACTGATAATGATCTTCTCCCAAGGCAAAACGGAGAAACCGTTGGTAAGCAGCACAGATTGGAATGTGAAGGTAGGCAACCTTGATGTCTATTGAGGCCAGGAAGTACCCCTGATGTAGGGAGGCCACCACCGTGCGAAAAGTTTCCATCTTGAACTTTTGAGCGTGCACGAACACATTAAGAGACTTTAATAATGTCGTCCAGGGTAGTCCCAAACAGACAGTACCCCTGAAAGGGGAGTTCCGTCAAGGCCTTCCTAGAAGCCTGATCCGCAGACTAACACTACAGCCAGAGCATACGCCTCATGACCACCGCCGAAAACGACAGATGACCCAAAAGGGAAGCAATGTCCAGCGCAGCATCGCAAGCATACTGCAGCGCCTGCACCATCTGGTCCAACAGTTCCCCAAATTCAGGAGGGACAGGCTGGCTTCACCCATTCAGTCACCATTTGGGTGACAAGGGCCGAAGCAAAGGCAGGCCGTAGTGCAGTCCCCACCATAGCGTACATGTTGCGGGCTACAGCCTCCGCCTTCCTATCCTCTGGGTCCTTAAAGGACGCAGAATCTTCCACCGGAATCACAGTAGCCTTGTTAAGTCTGGAGACCGGGGGATCCACCTTAGGTGGCACTGACCACTTCTTCACCAGAGACTCCTCAAAAGGGTAGTGCCTGGTAAACCGCCTAGACACCACGGGAGAACGTGTCCACCGCTCCCATTCTTTGGCGAGAAGGCCAGAAAAATAAGTGGGGAAGGGAAAAGACTTTTCCGCCCTCGGAGGCTTATGGGTGCCAGGAGCGACAACAGCAGCATCCTCCAATTTTAGGGTTTCGTGCACTGAAACAACCAGTGTGTCCACCCACGCCTTATCCTGTGCAGCAGAAGAGGCAGAAAGGTCATCCTCACTATCAGAGGAGGTACGGCGCGGGGTACCCAACCCGGCTGGGGTACTCACGTCTGCGGTGGCTGGGTCGGACTCAGAGTCCGAGACATCAGAGGCGGCAGGGGTAGGAGGGGGTCATTTCTGCACACCCCGCCCTCTAAAGGCCACCTCCACCCGGGACACAAAAGCTTCCAGGATCTGGTCTGAGGGGTCCCTGTTGCACGAATAGGACCCACCAGCAAACTTTAAGAAAAATGACAAACTTTTTTTTTTTTTAACTGTATGAAAAGGGAACATCCCCACAACGCTATGGCGTCCCCCGGAGGTCAGGCTCGCGCTACAGACCCCCGTAGAGAGAGAATAAGCACCCAGCAACTCACTGTCCTTGGAATGCAGCAAACATCTAGGAGGTCTGCACGTGCCAGCGGTGACTCATGAAAGGAAATCTGAGCCAGAAGCTTCCCGGGCTGAAGAGAGGGGCTCCTCCCCCGAAAAAACGTCTCCAGGCACACCCACGGGCCTTCCCTGCAAAAAATCCACCGCAAAATGGCTGAAAACCACCCCCCCAAGATGGCCGCTGCCACAAATGCAAACAAGCCTACAACAAAATGGCAGGCCGCGCGACAATCGCAGCAACAGGACTCCCCAGGGAGACCCCCCCATCAGCCCTACTGCACCATCCAGCCCTGGAGGGTCCGATCAAGACCCCCCCGCGCCCATCGACTGAGCGCCGGGAACAGCGCACCCCCTGGCCCCCCATGCACACTAGGCCCCATCCTTAGTTCGGCCCGAACAGGGGGGGAAGGAGGGGGGTCACAACAGGACAGAGGGAACCCTGGAGTGTGAGGGTCCGACCATCCCAGAGAGAGGACACGTGTCCACCCCAAAATCTGCCAGGGAGGGGGGGGGGGCATTTACTCACCATACCGGGAACACAGGCTGGCGCCATCTCATGACAGGACCCCATGCCACCGGAGTAGGGGGGCTGTCGGCCAAATAGAAATGCTGGGACATCAGCCTAGACCCTGTCATGTGCGTCCTGGCGAGGTGTTTAACTCGTGGGGGCCAGTCCCCGTCCAGGGAGACTATGTTGCGGCCGACCCAACGCGCAGCTAAGGCCTGCACACGCTCGCTGGCAAGACTGGGGTGACCACTGGATTTGGGGGTCCAGTCTGTCGCCCAGCCCGGCAAAATTGCTAGAAGATCTCACAGGAAAAGCAATCTGGAGAAAAAAAAGACTAGCTAAAAAAAAAGATCTACATAAAAAATGACTTCTATGCCAGGACCAAAGATCCCCGCAAGGAACTAGGTCCTTACACCTGACTAGGCGGATAAAAACTGACATCCTATGCAGGAAGAGAGAGGGTATACCCCCAGGGACTGCCCATAGGCATAGCCAGAAATTCTTTCTGCCTAGTGTCCTACTCCTGTAGGGGGCGGTATTACCATACTGATATGCATCAGAGGACTGCGTCCGTCAATGAACGATAAAGAAATATTGTTTTTTTTTTTTTCCAAAACGGACGGCTTTTTTTGTTTATAGCGCAAAAAATTAAAACCAGAGGTGATCAAATATCACCAAAAGAAAGCTATATTTGTGGGGAAAAAAGGACATCAATTTTATTTGGGTAAAGTGTCGTACAACCGCGCAATTGTCAGTTAAAGTGATGCAGTGCCGTATCGCAAAAAATGGCCTGGTCATGAAGAGGGGTAAACCTTCTGGGGCTGAAGTGATTAACCACCTCCCACCCGGCCACTGTACATATACGGCCGGGTGGGAGTCTCGTCCTTCTGATCGGACGTTCCGGAACGTCCTTCAGAAGGAGCGAGATCGCGCCGCCGCAGGCACGTGCAGCAGCGCGATCTCTATGTGCCTGTGTCCCTCGGACACAGAGCAACAAGATGCGGCAGGAGGGCCCTGTGATTGGCCCTCCTGATCACATGACGGCTGTGTCCAATCACAGCTGTCATGTAATGTAAACACAGCCGTTGTAACGGCTTCGATCTCTTCTCCTCCTGACAGATCCTGTCAGTGAGGAGAAGAAGAGAGGATCTGTACTGCAGCCGGGTGGATCAGTGAGTATTTCTAATTACTCACTGATCACAGGGGGGGTCTGTGCTGGTAATCAGAACATTGATTACCAGTGCAGCCCTGGGGGGGGGGTGCCACTAGAGCCACCAGGGATGCCCACCCATGACCACCAGGGATGCCCACCATGGCCACCAGGGATGGCAAACAGAGCTCAGGGAGCCTGCCAGTGGTGCCCTCCCTATCACTGCTGCCCACCAATGCCATCTATCAGTGCTGCCCACCAGTGCCCACCAATGCCATCTATCAGTGCTGCCCACCAGTGCCCATTATTGCCATCTATCAGTGCCACCCACCAGTGCCCATTATTGCCCACCAGTGCTGCCTATCAGTGCCGATCAGTGCCACCGATCAGCGCCCATTAGTGCTGCCTATCAGTGCCCATCGGCGCTGCCTATCAGTGCCCACCAATGCTGCATATCAGTGCTATCTATCAGTGCCACATATCAGTGCCCATCAGTGCTGCATACCAGTGCTACCTATCAGTACCCATAAGTGCTGCATATCAGTGCCACCCCATCAGTGCCACCCCATCAGTGTCTCCTCATCAGTGCTTGTCAGTGCGGCGTCATCAGTGCTCATCAGTGCAGGAAAAAATGTATCTAATTACAAAATTTTATAACCTAAACAAAAAAACTTTTTTTTTTTTCAAACTTTTCGGGCTTTTTTTATTTGTGCACCAAAAAAGAAAAAAACTTGCAGTGATCAAATACCACCAAAAGAAAGCTCTATTTGTGGGGAAAAAATGACACAAATTTGGTTTAGGTACAGTGTTGCATGACCGCGCAATTCAAAATGCAACAGCGCTAAAAGCTGAAAATTGGCCTGGGAAGGAAGGGGGTTTAAGTGCCCAGTATTGAGGTAGTTAAAAACACCTAAGTAGCTAAAGCTGATTATACACTTTGCAACCTATGGCTGGTTCTTAATGAACTGAAAGTAATCTGATCAATGGGTGGCTTTGATGGCACCACTCCATACAACATCCTTCATATTCTAAGTCAAAAGAGCTGGGCAACAAATGGACAACCAAACAGCTCTTTATCCAATCAGATGCATGCACTATTTGGGTATTCTGACTGCTGGCAATGCAGGTTTTCAGAATACAATAGCCACAGTAGGAGATTTGAATATCTGTGCTGTAAACTCTTTGCGCAGGTGCGGATTGCAGTGAGGTGCTTGGTTGCTCTTAAATGGAAGAACTGGGAGCTCCCCTCCTTGATTGAATTGCACTCCGGAATCCGAGATGTGAACAGAATGGAATACCCGACTGCTTCCTTAACCACTTGCCGACCGCCGCACGACTATCTACGTCGGCGGTCAGCCCCTCACAGGCAAACTAACGTAGGGCTACGTTGCTTGCTTGTGAGGGTCTAGGGAGCGAGCGCGCGCCGCCGGAGGCGCGCTCCCGCATGGTCACGGACCCCCCCCCCGCGCGTGTGACCAGCGGACCCGATGTCCGCCGGCCACTCGGCGATCGGCGGGGGAGAGGGAGAATGTCAGGCAGCTTGTGTAAACAAGCCACCTGTCATTCTCCTCGCTGTAAAGACACTGATCACATGGATCTACTATGTAGATCCGTTGATCAGTGTCCTTACAGCTCAAGCCACAGCCAATCACAGTAGAAAGCACGCCCCTAGGGACACACACAGCCCCTCCCTCCCAAATAAAGGTAACCTCTTCACTACCAGTGTATTTTTACAGTAACAGTGCATATATATAGCACTGATTACTGTAGAAATGTCACTGGTAACCCCAAAAGTGTCAAAAATGTCAGTCAAGGGTCCGATCTGTCCGCCGCAATGTCGCAGTACCGCAAAAAAAAAAAAAAATCGCAGATCGCCGCCATTACGCGTTAAAAAAAAACAACAAAAATGACAAAAATCTTTCCCTTTGTTAGTAAACGTGATAACTTTTGCGCAAACCAATCAAAATACGCTTTTTGATTTTTACATTTTTTTGGGGGGGAATTTCATATAAAAAATTTGAAAAATATTGCTATTTTTGCAAAATTGACGCTCTTTTTTTGTTTATAGCGCGTGATCAAAAAATCGCACAGGTGATCAAATACCACCAAAAGAAAGCTCTGTTTGTGGGAAAAAAAGGACGCCAAATTTGTTTAGGTACAGCGTCGCACGACCGCGCAATTGTCCGTTAAAGTCACGCAGTGCCGAATCGCAAAATACCCCCTGGTCGGAATGGGGGTAAAATCTTCCGGGGCTTAAGTGGTTAAATGTTTCACTGGACACTCAATAACCAGGTCTGAGAATTGTGGGACATTCTAGAAACTCCCCTAGTTTGACTTACTCTGGGCCGCTGTGGGATATGCGTGGGTAGTGGCCTCCGGTTTTAGCAGGGCTCTGAAGCAGGTGGATCCTCTACTCTCCCCTCCCCTTTCCTTTACCCTCTTACACTCCTCTCCCTCTCCTTTGTATTTAGTACAGCGACGTTTGATATGCGGCTGTGTACCTTAGTGGGGATAAGATCTAGTTTTGATTGTGTATTCCTTTCTCTTCCTCTTGAAGTAAGCCTGCTTACCTCACTCTCTCTGTTAACGTTTTAAGCAATCTGAGCTACAGTAGCTCTTCTATGGAATTGGACAACACGGCTCAATATTTTGTCATTATAGTGAGCACTTTTCACTTCTATTACGTTTTATCAATTTTGGATACTTATATTTATTTTTTGTATGCACTTGGCTACCTTATCAGATGATTTTTGTCACAATTTATTTATTTTTAACACTTTATTGGTATTGCACCTATATTTCACCACACATCAGATTTTAGCCCATTGTATTTTATTTATTGTGATATTTATTATTTATCTCTGTGTATTTATATCTACTGTACACACTTTTCTTGTTTATATATCACCATCTAGACCATTTTCCTCAGTAGACAGCGCCATTCCCTTACCTTTACTCTTAGAAGATAGACTTAGAACTAAACTAGAGAAACTTAACATAAATAAATCACCGGGACCGGATGGCTTGCACCCGAGGGTTCTTAAAGAGCTCAGCCAGGTGATTGCCAGACCATTATTCTTGATCTTTAAGGATAGTCTACAGATGGGTATGTTGCCAGCTGATTGGAAAAAAGCCAACGTGGTACCAATATTTAAAAAAGGGCCGAGATATATCCCAGGTAACTATAGGCATGTCAGCCTAACATCAGTAGTCTGCAAGATTTTGGAGGGGATGTTAAGAGACTATATACAAGACTTTAGTAATGAAAACAGTATTATTAGTAGTAATCAGCATGGATTCATGAAAAATCGTTCTTGCCAAACCAATCTATTAACCTTCTACGATGAAGTGAGCTGCCACCTAGATAAAGGAAAGCCTGTGGATGTGGTGTTTCAGGACTTTGCAAAGGCCTTTGACACCATTCCCCATAAACGCTTACTGTACAAACTAAGGAATGTAGGTATGGACCATAGGGTGGATAGTACCTGGATAGAGAACTGGTTCCAGGGGAGAGTCCAGAGGGTGGTGATTAATGGGGAGTACTCGGATTGGGCAGGTGTGGAAAGTGGGGTCCCCCAAGGTTCTGTCCTGGGACCAATCCTGTTTAATTTATTCATAAATGATCTAGAGGAGGGGATATCTAGTACAATCTCAGTATTTGTGGATGATACTAAATTAAGCATGCCAATATCTTCGATACCGGATGTGGAAACCTTACCAGCGGACCTGAACAAAATAATGGGGTGGGCAACTACATGGCAGATGAGGTTTAATGTTGAGAAATGTAAAGTAATGCACTTGGGCATCAGAAACACGAAAGCAAGCTACTCACTAGGGGGGAACCTCTGGGTGAATCTAAGATGGAAAAGGACCTGGGGGTTCTGGTGGACAACAGGCTTGGCAGTGGCATGCAATGCCAAGCCGCTGCAAGCAAAGCCAACAGAATACTGGCATGTATAAGGAGGCGGCGACTGTCGGAGGACGTAAGAGAAAAGGGGATACACTCCAGAAATAAAGAGATTATTCTTCCACTCTACAAGACTCTGGTCCGGCCACATCTGGAGTATGCTGTCCAGTTCTGGGCACCAGTCCTCAGAAAGGACGTGCTGGAACTGGAGAGAGTCCAGTGAAGGGCAACAAAAATAATTAGGGGAATGGAGGGCATCGGCTATGAGGAAAGACTACAAGCACTTAACTTATTCTCTCTGGAGAAGAGACGATTGAGGGGGGATATGATATCCATGTACAAATACTGTACTGGCGTCCCTAGCATAAGGAACAAACTTATGGCTAGAAAAAAAAAAAAAAAAAAAAAAGCCCCATTGAAGTCCATGCGTCCGGCGCCCCGCATGTAGATTAGGGGGCCGGGCGCATGGAAGCCGCCACTGGATCTGAGCCACCGACAAGGAGCGAGGATGAACCCCAAAAGACTCACACCACGCAATGTGGGTCTTCCACATACAATGGTAGATCTTCCTAGAAGTAGATTTCCTAGCTTTTAACAGTGTAGGAATCACTGACGCAGATAAACCCTAATCCTTCAGCACCTGCTGTCAAAGCCAGCGACTGTAAAGCAGGATGGAAGATCGGTCCTTGACCAGCCGCACCAAATTGGAGTACCAAGCTCGATGAGGCAAGTCTGGAGCCACTAAGATGACCGGAATCCCTTATGCCTCGATCCTGCATAGAAGTCTGGACAGGAGAGGAGGAAAGGCGTAAATCAGACCATACTGACTCCACGGGGCAACCAGCGCATCTGTGGCATCCGCCAGAGGATCCCTTGACTGAGCCAAAAAACTTTGCCCATGGTCCAATGCCTGGCGACTGAGGTAATCCACCTGCCAATTTTCCACCCAAGGAATGTGTATGGCGGAGAGGGCTGGAACTAACCATTCTGCCCACCTTAGAATGCCGGCTACCTCCAGAGCTGCCAGGACACTTCTTGTGCACCCTTGGTGATTGACATAAGCCACGGCCGTGGCATTGTCCCATTGAATGCGGACAACCCTGAAGACGATCCATCCAATGATCCAGACACAGTCTGATCACTCGGAGTTCCAAGACATTGATCGGTAGTCTGAATGCTTCCAGCGTCCAGATCCCCTATGCTTGCCGAGGATGCCTTCTCAGCCGGACAGGCTGGAATCTGTGGTGACCACTGTCAAATACAAGGAGAAGAAGGATTTTCCCAGCCGAAGCACGAAGCCACCATATCAGGGACTCCTTGGTTTCCCAACTCAGCCGGATCTTATTGTCAAGAGACTGCGGAGTCTTGCCCATTTGATAAGAATCTCCCTTTGCAGGGACCTCGTATGGAACTGTGCAAACTGAACCGCTATGAACATTTGTTGGCCTGCATTGCAGCCTGCATTTTCTGGAGTTTGTCCAGAGGAAGGAGCACTCTGGCTAAGGCCAAGTCCAGAGTCAGGCCTAGATAGTCAAGCTTTGTGGACGGAAGCAGAGCAGACTTCTGAAAATTCTGAATCCAGTCTAACTCCCCAGAGTTTGTATTGTGATCTCCAGGTTCTCCACCAGAACAGAGGGAGACTCAACTTGCAGAAGGAGATCATCCAAGTAGCCCAGTACTGCGATCCCTCCCGTTGGCGTAGCAAAGCTAGCACCAGGGCTAACACTTTTGTGAAGACCCGAGGAGCAGATGCAAGACCAAAGAGTAAGGCCACAAACTGATAATGCTCCTCTCCCACGGCAAAGTGGCGCAAACGCTGGTGACTGGCACATATTGGAAGGTAGGCATCCTTGATATCAATAGAGGCAAGGAAATCCCCCTAACGCAGGGATGCCACCACTGTTGGAATGGACTCTATTCTTAACTTCTGTACCAGCACAAAACAGTTTAGCGCCTTGAGGTCTAGGATTGGATGCACTTCCTTCCTTCCTGGGAACTGTGAACAGGTTTGAGTAAAAACCTTGAAAACTTTCCGAGGTTGGAACCAGGACAAGAAAAAACCTTTCCGGGGGACAAGAGCAAAACTCGATCTTGTAGCCAGACCGAATTACTTTGTGGACCCACTTGTCTTGCACCCGGGAAGTCTACAGGTCTGGAAACCAGTGAAGACGTATCCCCACCCCTGGGGGTGCACCTTTATGCAGAAGGAGCCTTGTCCACGGATCTGGAGAAGCCTGATCTTGGCTTGCCAGACCAGGTTCCTTTGGATCCTACAGAAAAGGCCCTGAAAGGCTTTGAGCCCTTGTCAATCAACCCTGAGGGACGAAAGAACTTCTTATGAGCTGAGAAGGAAGGCCCACTTTGACAACAAGGGTTCCTTGCCCTTAGTAGCCTGAAAAAAGAAAGGTACTTTAAACTTGTGAGACCTTTAATGATGTCATCCATGGTAGCTCCAAACAGGCAATCTTCTTGAAAAAGAAGATCAGTCAAGGCCTTTTTTGAAGTCTTATCCGCAGACCAGCACTTGAGCCAAAAAACACGCCGAAGGACCACTGACAAAACAGAGGCGAGCCATCAGGGAAGCCACATGCAAAGAGGCATCACAGATAAAGTGCAGCTTGTCCGCCAGCTCGGCAAAGGCAGGGGGAGCCGTTTCCCCTCCAGGTCACTGCGTAGGAGCTTAGCCCACTCCGTCAGAGTTTGCGACACTAGGGAAATGGTGAATACCAGCCTCATTGCCGAACCAGCCAAAGTGTACATAGTGCGGGCCACAGTCTCCGCCTTTCGGTAAGCCGGATCCTTAAAGGCCAGGGACTCTTCAACCAGAATGATGGTTGCCTGGTTTACCTGGAAACCAGGGGGTCCACCACCACCAGGCATAGTCCACATCTTAAGAAGGGACTCCTCTTAACGCCTAGTAAAGCACTTAGGGGACCCCCCCGGACGATTTGTTCGTCCCCACTCTTTAGAGACAATTCTGTCAAAATAGGCGTGGAAAGGAAACACCTTTGCCGCTCTGGATGGCTTGTGAGTGCCAAAGGACACCTGTGCCTCCGTCGCAGCTTCAGCTGCATCCTCCATCTTCAGGGTCTCATGCACAGATACAATCAGTGCATCAACCAGCGCCTTTTCTGCACGGTAGCAAACATGGAGTAATCATGCTCACTATCAGAGGATTCCAGGCGTGTGGTTGCAGATCCAGCAGGGTGAACCAAGTCCGGAGCGTCTGAATCAGATTCAATATCAGATGAGACAGATGAGGCAGGGGAAGGCGGTGGGTGCTTTTTGCTAACCTGTCGCCCGCAAGCTACCTCCACCGGGGACACAAGGGACTCCATGACCGTCGTCAGAGCATGGATGGATCGTTGAGACCTGGAGAGGAAATGTGCATCAAAGACTCCATGAGTCACCAGGGGGACCCCACAAAATGTGTAAAACACTGCTAAGGGACAACCCCAACTGCGCTGGCAGCACCACCGGGTCGCCAGGCATGAAGCACCAAGCGATCCTCAGCAGAGAGGGAGAGGACCCCACCAGACTCACCACCCACAGAAAAAGGCACCTGCAGCTACCAGGAGAATCTGCACTACACGTGCGGCGATCAAGAAGTAAAATGATCCAGTAGTCAGCATCAAGGGATGAGGAGGGGCTCCCCCTGCCAAAATCGCCGCCCACAGACCACCACTGTGATGGCCACCCCTATTTCCAATGGCAAACCACAACAAAATGACCGCCGGACTACACAAACATGGCCGCACTGTATAGAAACACACAGGTTACAAAAAAATGGAGGCCCCGCGTTGCACCACAAGGCTTACAGAAACCCAGGAAGGAGACCAGGCCTCAAGAACAGATCCAGGCAGGATGGGGATCCCTGGCAGGAGCCCCCACCAGAAGAATCACTACATGTTTAAAGAGGTTGTAAACCTCAGGGAAAAAAAAAAAAACGACAAAGGCATTATGAGCTAGTATGCATCGCATACTAACTCATTAAGAAATGCTTACCTTAGAACGAAGCCCCTGCAGTGCCGCCCGCTCACCGGTGACACGGCCGACATGTTCAGCCGTCCTACTTCCTGGTTCGTGTCCTCCGCCCATCTGATTGGCTGGAGTCGCAATGAAGTCACTCCCGCGCATGCTCGCGGGAGAGCGCATTACAGCACAGGGCTCTGAAGGAATGGCACGGGCAGCCGTTTCTTCAGAGCACATGCGCCAGTGATGTCATTGGCTGTATGCAAAGCAAACATCTCCTAAACGGTGCAAGTTTAGGAGATCTTTACAGTACCTATAGATAAGCCTTATTATAGGCTTGCCTATAGGTACATGTTAGAGAGGGGGGTTTACAACCACTTTACAAGAAAAAACAAACATCTTTGACCAATCCATATGGCACTGCGATACTTTAGCTGACAATTCACGTAACACTGTATCCAAATTAAAAATGTATGTAGTTTTTTTCACACACACACAGCTTTCTTTTGGTGGACAGTACATTTTGAAAAACAAAAAACAAAACTCTTATTTTTTTAGTTTCGGTTATAAAACCTATCTGATAAAAACATTTAAAAATCCAATTTCTTCATAAATTTAAGCCAATATGTATTTGGCTACATATTTTTTTAATACTAATAATGGTGGCGACTCACAGTGGGACTGCGATATAGTGGTGGACAATTGGACACTAACCGACACTTTGTGGGACCCACTGACACTAATGCAGTGATCAGTGCTAAAAATATGCACTGACACTGTACTAATGACACTGGCTGGGAAAGGGTCAAACACCAAGGGCAATCAAAGGGTTCAGTGTATGCCTAGCAAGTGTTCTTTGTAAACTGTGTGCTGCTTTTACTAACATAAGTGGTGGATTTTATTCCCTGCATTGCAGGGACACAAAATCCATTTCTTTCCTCCTTTTAGAACGGAGCTCTGTCTTGTTTACATAGGCAGATCTCTTTTCTGTGTCTCTGCCCGACGTTCGGCGGGTGCCGGTAGACATCCTTTGCCCGGCACCCACAGTTCGGCTTCTGCTGTGAGTAGTAACAGAAGAAGCAGCGCGCCCCTAGTGCAGAATCACGTACACTATCACGTGCAGAATCATGTATACTATATTACCAAAAGTATAACATATTATAACAGCTTCAACTCTTCTGGGAAGGCTATCCACAAGGAGTGTGTTTATGGGAATGTTTGACCATGCTTCCATAAGCCCATTTGTGAGGTTAGGCACTGATGTGTGTGGCTCACAGTCTCCGCTCTAATTCATCCCAAAGGTGTTCTATAAGGTGCAGGTCAGTCAAGTTCCTCCACCCCAAACTCGCTCAGTCATGTTTACAGACCTTGTTTTTTGCACTGGTGCGCAGTCATGTTGGAACAGGAAGGGGCAGTTCCCACAAAGTTGGGAGCATTAAATGGTCCAAAATGTCTTATGCCTCGTACACACGGTCAGATAATCGTACGACATATCGTTCGAGTAAAGTAGCATGCTACAAAATGTCGAATGCAACCATGTGTACTAACCATATGATTTCTGCCGTACGATTGTGTGAAAGCAACCAGAATGCGTAGCCACGTCTTGGAAGCTTATAGTTATTTCGCTATTTCCGATCATGCGCGGTGTTTGTCGAACGATTTTTAGCGGACGCATAGTGTACTAATTACACGATTGTCGTTCGCGGGGCTATCGTACGACAGAAGTTTTCCTGTTTGTCCCTTCGGATTTTGTTGGACGAACTGTTGTGATCGGCTGTCGAAAGCTGTGTACTAACGATCAGATTATCGTGCAACCAGGTCGAAAGCGAGTTTTTTCGTACGATTATCTGACCGTGTGTACGAGGCATTAGTATGCTGACGCCTTAAGAATCCCCTTCACTGGAAATTCGCCTAACCCCTGAAAAACAACCCGCAACATAACCCCCCCCCCCCCCCCCCAAATGATTTGGACCAGTGCACAAAGCAAGGTCCATAAAAAAAATGGATGAGAGAATTTGGGGTGGAGGAACTTGACTGATTGGCACAGAGTCCTAACCTCAACCCGATAGAACATCTTTGGGATGAATTAGAGTGGAGACTGCAAGCCAGGCCTTCTCGTCCACATTCGTGCCCAACCTCCTCACAATGCGCTTCTGGAAGAATGGTCAAATATTCCCATAGACACACTCCCAAACCTTGTGGACAGTCAGAAGAGTTGAAGCTGCAAAGGGTGGGCCAACTCAATATTGAACTCTACGGACTAAGACTGGGATGCCATTAAAGTTAATGTTAGTGTAAATGCAGGCATCCCAATACTTTTGTTAATATAGTGTATATATTCGTGATTCTGCAAGTGGTTACTAGTTGTCATCTACACTGGTAAAATTTCCCTAATGACCAAACACACCTAAGCTCTCCATCTTGTTTAATCAGAGAATGCTTTGCAAAAGTATTCTCTGAAAGGCACCAATGTTGAGCAACCAACCGCCTGTGTTCAGAATGCAGCAGGGCAGCAGCTAAGCACAGGACCTGGGAGCAAGTGGAGATCACTGGTGTGGCATTTTCAATTTCAGTGATTTCCATCTTCCAGGGGGATTGGCCAGGCACGGTAGATGCATAGTTACATTGGTCCATGCTATAAAATATCTATACCTGATATTTTTTTTTTTTTAAATCATGGCCAAGTGTCCTCTTCAGTGACCTTTATTACACAGTTTATTACATTTACTGGACTCACCTTTAAAATATTTGTGAACTGTAATCACATCCCCCCTTAAGCGCTTCTTCTCCACAGTGAATAAATGTAATCTATGTAATAGATTCTCATAGCAGAGATCCTCCATGCCCTTAATTGTGTTGCCCTCGCTGAACATTAAAGTGGTATTAAACCCAAAACGAAAAGGTTGAACCAGTTTTATTTTAAAGGGGTAGACTTATTGAAGACAGAACAGCTATTAAGGTTTCTGTGTTTTTCGGTTTTAATTTTTGTTAAATATTAAATATAGATATGAAATGTGCACTCTACTAAAAAAACATACCTTAATTTTCAGCATGCCCAAAGTGGTCTGGAACAAGACCAGAGAGCCCTGGTAGAAGAATACATCCCAGATCCGTAACAACAGTTTTATGTGCACTACACTGGCAAATGCAGTAAGGAACCAGTGCAAAGTGATGAGGGACAGCTCTGCAGGCCATGAGAAAAGAGACATACAGTAAGGGCAATTTGTGCACAATATACAGATAATTACAGTAATAGAAGATAAACTTGCAAGTAAAGCACATGCCTTTGTGTCTATACTTGCAATGCCTATAACAATGAGAATGACCAGGAGCTGTCATTCCTACACATAGCTATACAAAGTCACTCACCAATATCATGTTCCTGTAAAAGCTTATCCAGCCGAGGGAGATACTGAACAATGAGGTGTCTGAGTACTCGCTGGTCTGTCTGAACCCCTAGCAGAGTGGTGCTGAAATAGGATGCAGGCACCAGATCTTCTATAACAGCACACATCATCCAGAAGGCATCTTCCTCCTCCAAAAAGAGCAGCAAGCAAGCAGCCACCTGCCAAAAAAAGGAAAATGAAGACTCTAGATTACAGGGATTGATTCAGGCAGAAAGCAACTTGGGCAAAAATTTTACCTGTAAAATAGCATCAGTATAATGCTAGATGTGAATGTGTATCAATAGCATAAGTCTGACATGCTTTTGAGATCATTCAGAATTTATTGACAGGTGAATTTGACCTGCAGTTATCCTCCTTCTGACCTGCTTCAAAAGTGTACCTTGCAATTTAATAGATTGACTTGAGGTGCAGAAATGATTGCTCCCTAAGCTGCAAAAGCAGCAGGTGGGGATGTACATATGCCTCAGCTGCAATACTTTATATTACACTGCAGCAAAATTTGTCTGAACAGTACCAACTGTCAAGCATGTTCTATTCAACCTAAGGGGCCATGCCGCCACTGAGTGCAATGCATGCAGTAGGAGCGCGGTGCTGCAGTTTTTTTTACTGATTAAAATAGGCAAGATGCAACATAATGCCTCCTTGCGGACTGTCAAACAAGTCCTAAATGTTATATTCCCAACCAGCTACACCCATAAGAAAAAAAGGAATTTTAACCTACCTGTAAATTCTATATCTCGAAGTACAGTACAGGGCATAGGCTAAATATTCATATGCATTGGGTTACATACAGGTTTTTACCTTCAGGTGATTAGACACTGTTAAGTCTTTTGAGAACAAGCCCCCTGGGTGCCCCCCTTATAGGCTTGTGTACTATACTGTACTGCAAGATGGGATTCCTTTATAAAAACCAAAAATGTAATATTTCAGCTTACTAATCACTAGGCAAGGGGGCTACATTCGTTTTTATTTCTTAGGATTTTTTTCCCTCTGTTTTCACCCGGTGATCCAGCCAGTAACACTCCTCCTGTATTAAGGGTGCACCCACTCTGGATTATTTAACAGCCGCTAGCAATTATCACGGTGTTCCCCCGACGGGTATGGCTTACCCTGCAGCTCCACCGGAAGAACATAGACTCCGCAGGGGGGGTTCCCCTGTCAACACAGTCTGTGTTGATGGTGGAAATTGAGGTTGCAGATTTGCTCTGTCAGATTTGGATACAGTACCAAATTAAAGCCAAACTCCAGCTAACACTGCAGTTGTAGAAGCAGTTACAGCAACAGATTGTACAAAAAAAATTAAATCTGATCATTGTAAGCCCTCTTGTCAGTGGTAAATGGTTTGTCTCAACACTAACTGCTACATTTTTAGGAGAGTTTACAGACTTAACAGACCTACTGGCTAGATCACCAGATGAAACTAATGGAAAAAAAAGCCTAAATAAGAAAACCATTGTATCAATCTGCTGCAATATTTGCTTTTGGGTTTAATACCCCTTTAATCATACAATAAAGGGGGCAGGGTGAATATTTACAGACCTTGGGCCATCTCTAAGCAATGATCGGCTAACAAGGGTGGGCAACAACTAGGAAAATAGAAACTGTGATGACAGGCCCAACAATACTGAGGGTGAAGAGACCCAACTTAAGAGTGCTGCTGCTAGAATCTTGTTGCCAAATGGTGAATAAGAATAGAAATAGAAAAATGTATATATACATATAAAAAACATATGTATAAGAATTAATCTTCTATAAAAGATAACAATAAAAGTTCATATACATATAAAAATATGTATAAAAATTGATCTTCTATAAAAAAATTATAGTAAAAATCCATAAGTGATAAATTAGTGGATGAGGCTTCAAGGTAAGCTCAATGAGTGAGTCCCGAGGTGGTCCAGGTATTGGGTGCCGGGTGAGGAAACCAGTGCTCCCCTCTCAGTATTCCCCGCACTCACCAGAACTCCAGCGTGAAGTAAATTAGGTATTCCCTCTGTCAGGCAAATGCTGTGTGCCAGTCTCCTCAGGGGTTAATCCTGGATCAGCTCTCCCATAAGTAATACAACAATATAAACGATATGGCCTCATACAAGTATCGCATCCATCAGTAGTATAGGCAGATTCCAGGTTGTATAAAGAAGAAGAACCTCATATAGTGAAGTACTGCATAAATTCACATCTTTATTAGAATAAAAGTATAGTACTCATATTTAAAAGCAGGTAAACCAATGCATACAAGTGATAGGGACCGCAAACCCCACTCACTGGCGGTAACTTCCAGGACGCTATGCGTTCCAGCGACCGGATCTGCGTCTCACTCAAGTGGAAATGACGTAATTACGCTCTACGCGAGAGCATAGACCTTCTGTCTGAAATTTGCATGTCGGAATTTCTACCCGGCAACATCTGACCGCATACATGAAAATTCACCCATTGGCTGGAACGCCTATTACTTACAATTCCGGTTGCCTAGTAACCTACTAGTATATCAATAGCGGACATGGCGTGATTGACGCTGCTCCTAATGACGTCAGTGGTGACGAAACGCGTAATTACATCATTTCCGCTTGAGTGAGACGCAGATCCAGTCGCTGGAACGCATAGCGTCCCGGAAGTTACCGCCAGCGAGGGGTTTGCGGTCCCTATCACTTGTATGCATTGGTTTACCTGCTTTTAAATGTGAGCACTATACTTTTATTCTAATAAAGAAGTGAATTTATGCAGTACTTTACTATATGAGGTTCTTCTTCTTTATATAACCTGGAATCTGCCTATACTACTGATGGATGCGATACTTGTATGATGCCATATCGTTTATATTGTTGTTATACTTATGGGAGAGCGGATCCAGGATTAACCCCTGAGGAGACTGGCACACAGCATTTGCCTGACAGAGGGAATACCTAATTTACTTCACGCTGGTTACCCCTGCAGGCGTGCCGAGTTCTGGTGAGTGTGGGGGATACTTTAGAGGGGAGCACTGGTTTCCTCACCCGGCACCCATTTTTACTATAATTTTTTTATAGAAGATCAATTTTTATACATATTTTTGTATGTATATGAACTTATTGTTATCTTTTATAAAAGATTACTTCTTATACATATGTTTTTTATATGTATATATACATTTTTCTATTTCTATTCTTATTCACCATTTTCACTTGCTAATTTATATTGGCACACTTGAGAATTTGCTCTCAGATCACCTTATATTATCATACATAATATGATACATAGATCATATTACGGTCACTGTCACTTTATTGCACTTATTAAGTTATTAGATTATTGATTGTTATTATTGTACTATCACCATTATTTAATGCCAATTGTTTTTATTATATTTATTATACCACTATGAATTATATATTTTCAAGTGGCACAACATATTCCATTTTTTCACCATTATAAATAGACCATAATATCACTTGGCAGCGCCACTTACCTCACCACCCCTACACACATTTGAATATAGCCTTCAGACTATATTTTGAGGTAGGCTGCAGCCATCAACTTTATCCAATAGCGCGTTATTCCCATTTTTCAAATCACTAGTGACACTCATTGAGTGTTTTTTTGTGCAGCTATGGATATTTTTAGCTTATTGGCAATAGAGATATTAATATAGGAGAAGTGTTTAACCAAGAAAGAGCTACAACCAATCACAATCTCTATACCTTTTTTAAGCAACTGAGACATGATCTCGAGAAACAGCTGAGAGTATGGTGGGACATTTCCACTTTGGAAATATACATAAAAGAAAGTCACTATTGGTTTGCGCTGACACAGATTCAATTCATTTTAAAAAGGGGCAATCATCTCTATTTCAGCAGCAGCTCACAAACTCATATTATTAAATTCAACATTGTGAATTTACACTAATATTTGGCACTTTAATCAGCACATAATTTATTTAGCAGCACTGACAGACACTCTATTTATTTTTTACTTTCTGCTATAAAACATTCCCAATAAAGAAAATTTAAAAATCTATTTTTTCATCATTTTAGGCCAATATATATTCTGCTACATATTTTTGATAGAAAAATCCCAAGTGTATATTGATTGGTTTGCGCAAAAGTTATCGTGTCTACAAACTAGGGGAAAGATTTGTCATTTTTATTTATTTCTTTGTTTTTTTACTAGTAATGGCAGCAATCAGCGTTTTTTAGCGAGATGCGACATTGCGGTGGACAGATTGGACACCTAACTGATATTTTTGACACTTTTGGGGCCAGTGACATTACTACAGTAATCAGTGCTAAAAATATGCAGTTACTGTACTAATGACACTGGCAGGGAAGGGGTTAACACCAGGGGCGATCAAAGGGTAAATGTGTCCCTAGGGGGTTCTTTCTATGTGGGGGATGGACTTGCAGAATGAACACAGAGACCTGTGTTCCTAAATAGGAGGAACACAGGATCCCTGTGTTCATCACTGACAGAACAGCGGTCTGCCATGTTTACATCAGCAGACCGCCATTCTGTCTCCACAGAGAGCGATTGCGGTGCCAGGCGGACGCGACCCCTATGGCCAATCAGCGCGCGTGCACGCCCCCACTAGCTGTTTTACAAAGCAACATACAGTTACGTCTTTTCGCGGGACAGAGCCGACCTGCCGCAGTATGAGTATGGCGGCAGGTTGGCAAAAGGTTAAACGGATGCTCCCTCTTAGGAATGGAGGCAGTAGTTGTGGGGTTGAGGCCACCAGGTAGAGATGCCCTCTAGGGCTTTGTTTTTTACTGGCATCTAGCTTCTTACAGGGAGTACTAAAACAACCCTGGTTTTCATAATCTAATTTCATTAGTCCTTAAAAAAACAAATACAGAAATAAAAATGTCATAAAAAATTGCAAAACGAGAAAATAAATAAAAATAGCAAAAAACGAGAAAATTATCAGTTTTAACCCTATAAATGTTTTTTAAAAAAAGTAGACAAATATCACACTAAACTATCAAACTACTTTTGAAAGTGTTTAAATATTTTCCATAAACTCTCTTTAACAAAGAATCACAGAGTTGGAAGCCTCAAATCAGAATTTCTATCTAACTCACCATGCCGGTGCCTTGGCAATAACCAATATCTGGATACAACCACGCCAGTCCGCGAAGCACTCTTCTGAGACGAGGCACACCTACACTTTGCAGATTGGAGAAACAAGCATTGCTGGGCATCGTTCGAAGCAGGTCCTTTTCAATCTGAAAAGTAGCACAATAATGATTTGGTCAGTTGTCCTTACATCTTTTTCTTTATTTTTATAACTATGATTTTCTAAAGTATAATTTCATTATTAACAGTCAGAACATTACTCAACAAATGTATGCACTTATTTAATACATTGCTTAAAGAATTTGCAAAACTTTTTGGTACTGTACAGTTTTACTGAGGTTTAATGGCACTCAAATGAGTAGGCACAATCATGCAGCTGTCAGCAACCAGTCGTCAGGAAGTGATTTGATGAACCAAAATGTGATTTCAATTATGTCAGCTTTTTTTAACGCATGTCAAAGTAGGTCTATGATAGGCAAAAGAGGGATCATGTCATTTGGTGGATTGAAGGGAGAATTTACACCCTGTTCCAAATTATTATGCAAATTCTATATTTAGGGTCCTTTCACACCTGTCCGTTCGGCCGACGGACTCCGTTCTGCTCAGCGGGGGGATCGATCCGCCGATCCCCGCTGAGCAGGTGGATGACAGCTCCGTCTCCGCTCTGTGTGCGGAGATGGAGCTGTCAGATCCCCGCTGTCCTCTATAGGGGAATCATATAAAAAAGGGACTGCCTGTCCGTTCTAATCCGATCCGCCAGACGGATGGAAAATAGGGTTTCCATCCGTCCGGATTTGACAGACAGGATCGGATGGCAGCGGCTGACATCCGATGCCCCATAGGGATGCATGGGGCAACCGATCAGGTCTGCCTGAAAAACTGACAGACGGATCTGATCTGACCGTATGTGTGAAAGGGGCCTTTAGTGTCACAAAGATTAAATATTTTGTTTTTCAGTTTAACTCATGGATGGCATTGTGTCTCAGGGCTCTTTTGATCACTGAAAACAATCTCGGACACCTGTGATAATTAGATTGCCAGGTGAGCCCAATTTAACAAAAAACTACTAAAGGAAGGTGTTCCACATTATTAAGCAGAGCACCATTTTCATGCAATATGGGGAAGAAAAATAATCTCTCTGCTGCTGAAAAGAGTGAAATAGTTCAATGCCTTGGACGAGGTATGAAAACATTCGATATTTCACGAAAACTTAAGCGTGATCATCGCACTATAAGGAGATTTGTGGCTAATTCAGAGCACAGACGGGTTCGTGCAAATAAAGGCACATTGAGGAAGATTTCTGCCAGATCCATGCATTGGATCAAGAGAGCAGCTGCTAAAATACCATTACATAGCAGCAAACAGATATTTGAAGCTGCTGGTGCCACAGACATCAAGGTGTAGAGTCCTCCAGAGTCTTGCAACTGTGCATAAACCTTCTATTCGGCCACCACTAGCCAATGCTCACAAGCTGAAATGGCTGCTGCATTGAGCAGAAAAATACATGAAGAATTTTTAAATACACATCGACACTGATGAGTGCCGTGCAACCCTGGATGGTCCAGGTGGATAGAGTAGGGGATGGTTGGTGGACGGCCACCCTGTTCCAACAAGGCTGCGACGTCAGCAAGGCAGTGGTGGAGTCATGTTTTGGGCTGGAATCATGGGAAGAGAGCTGGTTGGCCCCTTTAGGGTCCCCGAAGGTGTAAAGATGACCTCTGCAAAGTATGTGGAGTTTCTGACTGACGACTTTCTTCCCTGGTACAGAAGGAAGAAAATATGCTTTCCGTAATAAAATCATCTTCATGCATGACAATGCACCATCTCATGCTGCAAAGAATACCTCTGCATCAATGGCTGCTATGGGGATAAAAAGGAGAAAAAGTCATGGTGTGGCCTCCAAGATCTATGAGGGTGGGAGGCAATTTACATCCAAACAGCAGCTCTGGGAGGCTATTCTGACATCTTGCAAACAAATTCAAGCAGAAACTGTCCAAAAACTCACAAGTCCAATGGATGCAGGACTTGTGAAGCTGCTATCAAATAAGAGGGCCCTATGTTAAAATGTAACGTGACCTGTTAAAATGTTTACAAAGTTAAAATGTTGTTATAAGTTTGATTGAAATAGCTTTTGATTTCAGCAAATATGCTGCAAACAAAACAAATGGCATTTTTCAGTTCTTTACAACCTATAAAGTGTTTTGAAACTTACTGTGCGTAATAATTTGGAACAGTGCATTGTAAGTTTTTTGCTTTAAAAAAATATATTGTGATTAGATTTGTTCAATAAAATTTGAATTGTATTCTTAATAGTTGATAACATGTGAATTATGCTGACTGTTATTTACATCAATTATTTAGGTAAATAAGAAAAATATAATTTGCATAATAATTTGGAACAGGGTGTATACAAAGATAAATGCCAAATAGCCACGTTTTTTTCAGCGTTTTTAAGTTTTATCAGAGTTCGAAAAACTCTCAAAACCCACTAGCTCTGGGGTTTTTTACCAGCTAGAAAACGCCTCTGCCAAAAACAGCTGATAACAGCCTATGTGTGCATGGACACATAGGATAACATGCTGGGGAGTTTACTGGCTGTAGAAAAAAAACATCTGGCACCAAAAACAGCAGCTGTAAAAACATCCAGTGTGCATGAGGCTCTACTCTGGAAGTGCTGTATGGGATAATACCCATCTCTCATTGAATTCAGGTTGCTACCAAACAGTGCTTATACAGGTTACTTTGGATGTATCATTAACAATTGCTGTACCTGTGTGGTGTTCCTAAAGGAACTAGAATGTCCACACCTTTTGCACTTAAGAGTCGTTATATTTTTAGCTCTGCAGTTATGGCATGCTCAATTGATTGTACATGCATATTGATCTGATTGATCTTATCTGTTTTGCTCAGCAGTTGTGTACCTCAAGAACTTGTTTTCTCTGTACTCATCGATAATTACAACTTGAACTTAGTGCAGTGTCTCTTCTTTTGTCTCTATGCAACATGTTATTGCATTAGGAGTGTCAAAGAACACGAAACAGCCCAGAGGGAGCAATGTGAAGCTGTTTTTTCTTAATACCCTTTTGGTATGGGTTTTCTAACATCAGTCAGTGACTTGAATACACTTATTACCAGTGCATAAATGTTTTTTTCTGTCTTGGGTAGAAATCACTACCAGTTTTGCACTATAGAAACAACCAAAGGAAGTATTCCCAAACCTTTTGGAAGTACAAACAGGGACACACAAGCCACTGCTTCGAAAATCAGTGTAGTGCAATGGCAGATTATGATGTACAGCATACACTGCACAGTGAAGCATTAATGGACAGACATTAGTGTTAAAAGTTATGCAATGTAAAATATACAGTATTTCACAAAAGTGAGTACACCCCTCACATTTTTGTAAATATTTTTTTATAGCTTTTCATGTGACAACACTGAAGAATTGACACTTTGCTACAATGTAGTGAGTATACAGCTTGTATAACTGTGTAAATTTGCAGTCCCCTAAAAATAACTCTCCACAGCCATTTAGGTGTAAACCGCTGGCAACAAAAGTGAGTACACCCCTAAGTGAAAATGTCCAAATTGGGCCCAATTAGCCATTTTCCCTCCCCAGTGTCATGTGGCTCATTAGTGTTACAAAGTCTCAGGTGTGAATGGGGAGCAGGTGTGTTAAATTTGGTGTTATCACTCTCACTTTCCTACTGATCACTGGAAGTTAAACATGGCACCCCATGGCAAAGAACTCTGAGGATCTGAAAAAAAGAATTGTTGCTCTACATAAAGATGGCCTAGGCTATGTGAAGATTGCCAAGACCCTGAAACTGAGCTGCAGCATGGTGGCCAAGACCATACAGCAGTTTAACAGGACAGATTCCACTCAGAACAGGCCACGCCATGGTTGACCAAAGAAGTTGAGTGCAAGTGCTCATCGTCATATCCAGAGGTTGCCTTTGGGAAATACCCGTATGAGTGCTGACAGCATTGCTGTAGAGGTTGAAGGGGTGGGGGGGGGCAGCCTGTCAGTGCTAAGACCATACACGGCACACTGCATCAAATTGGTCTGCATTGCTGTCGTCCCAGAAGGAAGCCTCTTCTAAAAATGATGCAAGAAAGCCCGCAAACCATTTTCTGAAGACAAGCAGACTAAGGACATGGATTACTGGAACCATGTTCTGTGGTCTGACGAGACCAAGATAAATGTATTTTGTTCAGATTCAGATGGTGTCAAGCGAGTGGCAGCAACCAGGTGAGGAGTACAAAGAAAAGTGTGTCTTGCCTACATTTATGCAGGGTGGTGGGAGCGTCATGGTCTAGGGCTGCATGAGTGCTGCTGGAATAGGGGAGCTACAGTTCATTGAGGGAACCATGAATGCCAACATGTACTGTGACATACTAAAGCAGAGCATGATCCCCTACCTTTGGAGACTGGGCCACAGGGCAGTATTCCAACATAACGAACCCAAACACACCTCCAAGACAACCACTGCCTTGCTAAAGAAGCTGAAGGTGATGGATTGGCAAAGGATATATCTAGACCTAAACCCTACTGAGCATCTGTGGAGCATCCCCAAACTTAAGGTGGAGAAGCGCAAGGTCTCTAACATCCACCAGCTCCGTGATGTCATCACGGAGGAGTGGAAGAGGACTCCAGTGGCAAACTGTGAAGCTCTGGTGAACTCCATGCACAAGAGGGTTAAGGCAGTGCTGGAAAATAATGGTGGCCACACAAAATGTTGACACTTCGGGCCCAATTTAGACCTGTTCACTTATGGGCGAACTCACTTTTGTTGCCAGCGGTTTAGACATTAATGGCTGTGTGTTGAGTTATTTTGAGGGGACAGCAAATTGACACTGTTATACAAGCTGTACACTCACTACTTTAAATTGTAGCAAAATGTAATTTCTTCAGATATAATAAAATATTTACAAAAATGTGAGGGGTGTACTCAATTTTGTGAGATACTGTACAAAGTTAATAACAGTGTACGCAGCCAAGGCAGAGCATACAGTTGTGCTCATAAGTTTACATACCATGGCAGAATTTATGATTTCTTGGCCATTTTTCAGAGAATATGAATGATAACACAAAAACTTTTCTTGCACTCATGGTTAGTGTTTGGCTGAAGCCATTGTCAATCAACTGTGTTTACTCTTTTTAAACCCTAATGACAACAGAAACTATCCAAATTACCCTGATCAAAAGTTCATATACCCCAGTTCTTAATACAGTGTATTGCCCCCTTTAACATCAATAACAGCTTGAAGTATTTTGTGGTATTTGTGGAAGAGGCTCTTTATCTTCTCAGATGGTAAAGCTGTCCCTTCTTCCTGGCAAAAAGCCTCCAATTCCTGTAAATTCTTGGACTGTCTTGCATGAACTTCATGTTTGAGATCTCCCCAGAGTGGCTCAATGATATTGGGGTCAGGAGACTGAGATGGCCACTTCAGAACCTTCACTTTATTCTGCTGTAGCCAATGAAAGGTAGGACCATTGTCATGTTGCAATGTCCCAAGTACGTCCCATGCTGCCTCCTTATTGTGCATTTTGAAACAGCCGCACCACATATTTTCAGAGTCCTGTGTTTTACCTATTTGTGGGATTTTCTTTGCATCCCGAACACTTTTCCTGGCTGTTGTGGCTGAAATTTTAGTTGGTCTACCTGACCGTAGTTTGGTTTCAACATAACCACTCATTTTCCACTTCTTGATTAGGGTTTGAACACTGCTGATTGGCATTCTCAATTCCTTGGATATCTTTTTAGATCCCTTTCCTGTTTTATACAGAATCCAGAAACGTCAGTGCAGCACTGGATGAAAGATGCAAGGGTCTGTTAGGAGTCCAGAAACTTATTGACCTTATATACACACACTAATTACAAGCAAACAGATGATCACAGGTGAGAATGGTTATCTTAAAAAGCCATTTAAACCCCTTTGTGTCCACACTTGTGTGCATGTTATCAGGCCAAAATCACCAGGTTATGTCTTTTGATCAGGGTAATTTGGGTAGTTTCTGTTGTCATTATGATTTAAAAAGAGTAAACATTGTTGATTGAGCCAAACACCAACCATGAGTGAAAGAAAAGTTTGTGTGTTATAATTTATATTCTCGGAAAAATGGCCAAGAAATCATAAATTATGCCAGGGTATGTAAACTTATGAGCACAACTGTACACAATTAAACATACAAGCACAGGTTATTTACATTAAACTGATAGTTCAACTGATATCTTTAAGAATATAAAAAAAATAAAAAGTGACAGTTCCCCTTAAAATGTTAAAGGACATACAAACTCAACTTTTTATATTCCTGACATGAGCCTGCATTAAAAAAATGGAAAAGTATCCTGTTGTCTTTGTATGCTTCCTTTGTGTGAAATACCTGGTGTTCCTGCCAGTCTGACCACAAAAACAACCTCTATAGGGACGGCCTACCCCCGCATCATCACACCCTTCGGCACACAGTGGGAACAGGTAAGGGCAGTGTTGAGTAAACACTGGCAAGTTCTTACAGTGTCTCCCCCTATAGAGCGTATTGTTGGACCACGACCACTATTAACAGCTAAACGGGCACAGAATCTTAAAGATAATCTGTGCCACTCTTTTCACACGCTCTCGAGGGGAAGACAACTGGCTTACCTCGCTGCCCAGAATAAAGGGTATGTTCCCCTGTGGTAGATGTACGATCTGTAAATCGGTATTAAAATGCAAAACCTTTTCAAGCTGTGATGGACAGAGGGAGTTCACCATCAACAGTTTTATAAACTGTCAGACAGAGCGCGTAATTTACGAATTGATTTGCCCCTGTAACAAATCCTACATCGGCAAAACAAAACGCCAACTTAAAGTGCGCATCTCCGAACACATTTCTGACATCAGGAACAAGGTGGACAACAGGACCATACCCCTCCACTTTCTTGAGCATCACAATGCCGATCCAGAGGGCCTGAAAGTAAGGGGCATTTATGCACTAAAATTACCAGCTAGAAGGGGGACTTTGACAATGTCCTCCTTCAAAAAGAAAAGATGTGGATATACATGATGGGGTCCCGTGTACCTCGCGGCTTGAACGTTGAGTTCAACCTCCAGCCTTTTCTTAATGCATAACTCAGGCCCCCTGGACATTGTGTGTGCTCGGAGGGTATATGTGGGGCTATGGTCCTATATTGCCAAACTCCAGATGATCCATCTCCCTTTATATCACTCCATTTGGGATAATCCCTAGATACATACATATTCATTATCACTATCTGGAGTATAACATCTAGTCCAGGTCATTCAACACCCGGATGATATGGTGACATATCTGATATATAACCATCAGCACTTTGACTCCCTAAATCTGATTTATCTGGCTGCTTATACTCTTTCTACCTTATGCGGAATAGATAGCTCCTCCCCTTGCGTATGTCGGTTCCCATGGTGATGGCAATCACACTGACTTCAATTTTAATTTTTATTTTTGTCTTTGGAACAATGTGTGTCTCTTTATTATGCAGTATTTTTAAATGTTTTGAATTTTGTGATTAAGATGGCTGCCTAGCAGTTGTGGCTACCGGTCCATATGGGTAAAAGGATCGTTACCTTAACCCGAAAAGTATGTATATTATTGGACCCTTTGCCACCCTGTGCGGCAGCCATAACGCCGGTACACCTAGTGGTGCCACCTTTAATGACTGGTATGTTTATCTGGCAACAAGATGCGAGGGTTCTTTATCCATTGGGGAGACAATACCAACAGTGATCCCCTGAATGGGTTAACCGCCGCATCGGTGATGAAATGGTTAAATTACCACAGCCAATCATGACCAGTATATAGGCCGGCACCCTGGGTAACATCATTAGCTCTGAAGAAACCGACCTGCCCGTCGGTGAAACGCGTCAGCGTGTGGCGTTGTGGCACCCCGCACACTGTGTCCCCTCGTGCAGCATTGCCCAAATTGTCTGTCACCTTCCATGGTCACTGTCTCGCGGCTGTTCCCCTTTAAGGCACCCGGCGGATCAAACTACCGGAAGTGACGTCGGTCACCCAGACCAGGAAGTCGTAGAATCTTCATGCCGAGGTAGCCGGGCTTCGGGTTTGAACGCCGCACAGAAGGAGACAGTGAACCGGGCAGCACGCAACATCGGGACTGGGACAGAGCCTCGTACCTTCATAGACCCTGTCTAGAGCTCAGTCGGACTCCACACACACATGACGCCTGCAGGTAAAGCTGTGATAACACCACTGTGAAACATCCTTTTTTCCTCGGCTTGTCCTGTGAGGATATCCCCTATTTGGTGTTACACGCATCAGTGGATCCGTATTTTTGGACTCTATACCAGTGACCATCAACCATCCTTTCATCGATCCCCCTGAATACTCCTATTTCCACCCTCTTTTTGGAGTCAATAGCCCCCCACGTACCTCGTCCATAGAGGACTGCCCGACCCACAGGACTGTTGCAATATATACATATCTCTATCGGGCTCATTGTGGGCACTCCACGGGGTAATAGGCTGTTCTTACAACGGGAGTACTCCCTAGGATATTGACATTGGATGCATCTATAAAGGTACCTTTACACCACCTGGCATTTATGCCGACCTAATTGGTCGACATATGCCTGTGGGTGTGCACAACTATCACGTAGATATAAGCCTAACAGCCGGGTTCAGTGCTCCATACCATCAATTGGTGTGTTAGCCATCCTGGCCAGTCATATTGGCAGGTTCTCGTGTATTGTTTATATGCTCTAGTCCCTCATCACATGTGCTGAGTGCCACTTTTTAATGAATGTTTTTTATACGTTATCATGCAGTGTGTCTCCTTATTGCCTTGTTATTTTGAATTTTGCACAGGCACAAGTGCCTAAATAAAATCAACTCTTTTCACTTCAATAGTGGCAGTAGCGTCCTTAGTTGGCTTTCTGTGGTTGTGCTCCAGTGTTGGATCACTCCTACTCCCCCTTTTTCAATTTTGTACTCCCCATCCAATGGCCACTTTCTGTCCTCTCTCAGCCCATCAGTTGTGCTCATGTACACAATACTGTGTGGCTGGGTACATTTTTTGGTTTGATACCTTTGAGGCCCATTACGGATCACCACCAATTTTGGTTTTTTTCTTCCATTCCTGCCAGTCTCTCTGCTTTCCTATCAAAAACAGATCACACTAGTTATGAGCGTTATCAGACTTCTCTGTCCCTGCTGAAGAAAAGCATCCCCACAACATGATGCTGCCACCACTATGTTTCATGGTGGGGATGATGTGTTTGGGGTGATGTGCAGTGTACTGTATGTATTCCGCAACACATAGCATTTTGCTTTTAGGCCACAAAGTTCAATTTTGGTCTCATCTGACCAGAGCACCTTCTTCCACATGTTTGCCGTGTTCCCCACATGGCTTCTCGCAAACTGCAAATGGGACTTCTTATGGCTTTCTTTCAACAATGGCTTTCTTCTTGGCACTCTTCTATAAAGGCCAGATTTTTGAAGTGCACAAGTAATAGTCGTCCTTTGAACAGATTCTCCCACCTGAGCTGTGGATCTCTGCAGCTCCTCCAGAGTTAACATGGGCCTCTTGGTTGCTTCTCGTAATTAATGCTCTCCTTGCCTGGGCCTGTCAGTTTAGGTGGACAATTCTCTCCACATTTTTCGTAATTTTTTCTTCAAATGAAGACAGAAGATATGCTGTTTACCCCGATCAAAGATCATGGAATCTAAGGGGTTAGCTATCAGAGCCATCCTAAAAAGTCAATGGACTAAAAATATGGTACCTGAGCCTCGGGAAGCAGATACAAGTTTTTGCTTGTAATGCTGTCCTTTTAAGGAGCGCTGGACTCTGGAACCTGGACCCTTGGAATACCAAACCCCAAAGGCGCTCCGTGCAGGGCGCTCTACAGGTCTAAGGCCGTGGCCCCTCTAAAAAAAAAAAAAAAGGTCGCCAAGACAAAGCTCGCCGTCATGGGTAAAGATTGGATTTCTGTTTCAAGCAGAATCCTGCGGCTGGACTGGTGAGTCTAATTTAAAATATTTACTTATTCAGCAAACCTTAAAGGTAAAAATTGCTGGCATAATTGCAAATTGTAAATATTATGTGCACTGTTCCTTTTAAAAGATAACAGAGACCATGTGCCATATGTATCCCTCCATGAGTCTATGGATGTTATGCTTGCAAGTTACATCTTGTTGAGGCTGTTCTGGGATTGTTCCAAAGCTTGATTTAAATCATTACAGTATTTCTTTGCCTATTGTTATCACATTGTGTTTTTCTACCCTAAGCTGATTACCTGAAAACAATCAGATGTGACAAACAAGATTCAGCCTAAGCTGCTCTCACCCCATATGGTGGTGGTGGTTGTTGTTTTCACACTGGCGCATAAGCGTCCGCATTTTCGTCTCTACCTTGTTCACGTGTCTATGACGTAGGCCTATTCGCACGTGCGGGAATCTTCGCCTTTAAGTACAGGTGTGCGCCGCGCGGAGGGCATATTCTTACGCAATACCGTGCATGTGGACACCACGTACCACATCGCGCATGCACGATACAGCATGTTCTGCAAGGAACTGTTTCCAACACACTGGCTTCTATCAAAGGCTGAAGGGGACACAGAGCAGCAGCAATTGGGTTGCGTGAGTCACTGTGGGTGTATGTTACTGGCACAAACAAGTCCTGTATCTTGGGATAATCAGTGCTGTGTGCATTAGGCTGTATAAGCTTGGCACAAGCTTTGAGTACACTTAAAGTTAGTACCTCAAGTTTGTCCTGCCTTAAAGCAATGTCTGCCCGAAAAAGGGCCGGGGGGAGGCACAGTTGGAAAAGGTACTGTGATGCCACCGTCAGGCCTTGAAGGTCCTAGCCATGTTTCCACTGTGTAACCTTCCTCCTGAAGAGCCAGAGGCATCTTCCCAATCTGAGCAATTACGGTTGTAAGGCATAGTAGCGAACAGTACTTCTGCCGCAACCTACGTCACTAAGGATGATTTGGCTGTGGCATTGGCCAGCCTTGAGGGTAGGATTGCTGGTATCATTGCAGCATTTCAAGGGAATAAACGTGATAGATCTCCCTCACCTGAGCCACCCCCTGAGTCAGTTCAGGATTGGGCAGAGGATGTGGAGGAAGTAGCTGTTGGTGACACTATGGAAGGTTACATAGTTAATGAGGTTGAAAAAAGACATCAGTCCATCCAGTTCAACCCATAATGTGTGTGTGTGTGTGCGCGGCTAACCATACATTGTACAATCCTTTATAGGTGCCCATCTAATAGTTTTTTTAAATAGTTTTTTAAAGGTCAAGCTGAGGTTTCTACTTCTGGGGAGTCAGAGGAGTCTCTATCTACCTCTCAGGCCCAGAGATTATTTATTCAGTCTCTTACTGAAATGGTCCAGTCTGGATACAAATTTCCTCCCCTAGAGACAGCTGAAGTCTCCTTTTCCTCTCTAGGCTCATTGCGCCCTACTCATAGTCCTCAAACATTTCCCATACATCCACTCTTGGAGTAAGAAATGTATAAAGATTGGGATTGGGATTATCCTGATAGGATTTTTGTTCCTCCTGAAAGGTTTTCATTATTGTATCCTATGGAGGAAACGTTTACTAAGAAATGGAATATAACCACTGTGGAAGCTTCTATTTCTGCGATTAACAAGAGTTTAACCTGTCCTGTGGATAATGCCCAGGTTTTTAATGATCAAGCCGATAGAGTTGGAATTTACTGAAAGCCTCCTTTGTGGTCGCAGATTCTACAATACAACCAGCAGTAGCGGCCATAGGAGTTTGTCAGTCTTTAAAAGACCGTTTGAAGTGAGTGTCTAAGACAGTTCCTTCTCAAGGAGAGTCTATGGAAGATCTGTCAGATCTACTTCGCATTTTGTGTTTTGCAGTGGATGCTCTTAGGGACTCCATAAGGCAAATGTCACGATTTGCACTGATTTCAATGCATACATGCAGAATCCTTTGGTTAAAGAATTGATCTGCGGAATTACCATGTAAAAATTTACTGGTTGGCTTCCCTTTTCAGGGAGAACGCCTTTTTGGTCATTATCTAGATAAGTATATCCAAAAAATCCTTGGGGGGGGGGGGGGGGGGTTGTACGTTGCTACCTGTAAAAAGGAAGAGCAAGTGTCCTTTTTAAAATCCCCAGCACTCATACTACCAGTGCTTCTACTTCCAGACAGTGGTGACGGCCTCAACCATCTGGATCTGGAACCAAGCCTTCAGGGCAGGGTCAGAAAAAGCCCTGGGCCCAGAAACCAGCCAAGTCTTCCGCTAAGCCCTCTCTGTGAAGGGGTGCCCCCCACTCACGTGGGGGGGGGGGAAGCTTGCGGCAGTTCTCAAGGGTTTGGATGGAATAGATCCAAGACAACTGGGTTATCTCCACAATTTCACAGGGGTACAAACTGCAATTTTGGGTGTTCCCATACCCCCGTTTTATAAGGTCAAGTATACCAACAGACCCCCTAAAAAGAAGGTCTCTATTTCTGGCATTAGACCAGCTGAAGGCTCAAAAATTGATAATAGAGGTTCCAGAGGACGAAAAGTTCAAGGGGTTTTACTCAAACCGGTTAGTAGTCTCCAAACCAAACGGTGAGACCTATTTTGGATCTCAAAGCTTTAAACCAGTTTCTGAACATTTGTACTTTCCATATGCAGTCAATTCGTTCAGTCATAGCCTCCTTGTAGGGAGAGGAATTTCTAGCATCCATAGACCTCAAGGATGCATATCTTCATGTGCCTATATTCCAGGCTCATCAAAGGTTCCTAAACTTTGCAATAGAGAACAGTCATTTTCAGTTTGTGGCCCTGCCCTTCGGGTTAGCCACAGCTCCAAGAGCGTTCACAAAGATCCTAGCGCCAGTATTGGCTGTTCTAAAGTCCCGAGGGATATCTATAATAGGATATCTGAATGATCTACTACTAATAGATCAATCGGCTTTGGCTCCAAGCCAAAATGTCCACCAGCCAGTGCAGTTCCTAGAACGTCTGGGTTGGATACTGAACTTGGTAAAGTCAGCATTACAGCCAGTCCATCGTCTAGAATATCAGGGTCTTCTTGTGGACACAGCACAGGCAAAGATATTCTTGCTGGCAAGAAAGGTCACAGACCTAAAGGATCCGGTTCGGTCCGTTGTAAGGCTGAGATATCCTTCTATACGTCTTTGCATGAAGTTATTGGGGTAGATGGTGTCCACATTTGAGGCAATACCCTATGCTCAATCCCATGCCAGACCCTTACAGAACAATATTCTGTCTACCTAGACCAGAAAGGTTCAGTCTCTGGACCGGTCCACGTCTCTGGTACCATGAGTACGTCAGAGTCTAAACTGGTGGTTGTTGACCAGAAATCTAGAAAAAGGGAAATCCTTTCTTCCGGCTGGGGAACAGTTCTGGAGGAAACCACTGTCCAGGGGAAATGGTCATGGGTAGAGAAAAGTCTCCCCATCAAAGATGAGCAGTCAGTCAGTCAGGCTTTGGAATTCTTGACATCCAGGCCTCGGGGTCACCCTGTCAGGGTACAATCCGACAATGCCATGGCTGTGGCTTATATCAACCCTCAAGGAAGCACAAAGGAGTTGGTCAGCCCAGAAAGAAGTGGATTTTATCCCGTCTTGGGCAGAGAAGTTTGTGCCACGCCTGACAGAAGATTTCATTCTGGGAATAGAGAACTGGCAGGCAGACTTTTTGAGTCGTCAACAGATGTTTCCAGGGGAATGGTCCTTATACCCCAAGGTTTTTCAATCAATCTGCCTATGCTGGGGGGTCCCAGACGTAGATCTGTTGACATCCAGGTTCGACAAGTTGAAGTGATTTGTGTCCAGGACCAGGGATCCACTCGCAGTTAGAGTGGATGCTTTAGTGACTCCTTGGGAGGAGTATTCCCTGATGTATGCCTTTCCTCCAGTGCAGCTGATACCACGTCTGTTGCGCAGGATCCAGCTAGAGGGGAAACCAGTAATTCTAGTAGCTCCGGCATGGCCGAGGAGGGATTGGTATGCACAAATCCAGAGGTTGGCAGTGACGAGGCCTTGGGCCATTCCACTGCGTCCAGACCTACTTTCTCAAGGTCCGATATTCCACCCAGCTGTACAGTCTCAAAATGCGACGACTTAGCTATTGAAGCCTTAATCTTGAAGGAGCGGGGTGTATCTGGCCCTGCAGTTCATACACTGATAAATGCTAGAAAACCAGTCTCTAGAAACATTTATTACAGGGTCCGGTAATCCTACATTGCCTGATGTGAAGCCAGGAAATGGCATCCGAGCAAATATATCATCGGCAGAATTCTAGCTTTCCTTCAAACAGGAGTAGATATGAAGTTAGCCTTGAGCTCTATCAAGGGGCAGATTTCAGCCTCAATCGGTTTTCTTCCAGGAACCGATCACTTCCCATTCGTTGAGTCAGACCTTCGTCCAGGGAACGTTACGTTTGCTTCCGCCTGTGAAGCCACCATTGTGTCCTTGGGACTTGAATTTGCTGTTGGCAGTTTTGCAAAATCAGTCTTTTGAGCCTCTGGGGCAAGTTCCCCTGGTTCTTTTGACCAGAAAACTGGTATTTTTGATTGCGATAACTTCAGCTAGAAGAGTATCGGAACTAGCAGCTCTTTCTTGTAAAGAGCCATTCTTGATATTTCATCAAGATAGGGTGATTCTACATCCACACCCAGGCCTTTCATTTGAATCAAGACATTATACTACCTTCTTTTTTTCCAGATCCTCACTCAGAGGAGGAAAAGTGATTACATTCTCTTGATGTAATGCGTGCACTTAAGTTTTACTTACAGAAATCAGCTCAGATTCGTGAGACCAAGAGCTTGTTGGTGCTGCCAGAAGGGCCCAGAAAGGGGTTGGCAGCATCTAAATCTACTATTTTTGTGTTGGATTCGCTAGGTTATTACCCAGGCATTTGGTTTAATAGGAAAGGTTCCACCTTTTCCTGTAAAGGCACATTCTACCAGAAGAGTAGGGGCCTCTCTTGGGTACATCGCCATTAAGCCTCTATCGCTCAGATTTGCAAGGCTGCGACCTGGTCGTCGGTGCATACGTTTACTCGTTTCTATTGAGTGGATGTTGGGACCCAGGAGAAATCTGCATTTGGCGGCAGTGTTCTGCATGCCTTTTGTCGTCTCCCTCCCCTCAGATGCATTGCTTTAGGACACAGGTGTCAAACACAAGGCCCGCGGGCCGAATCCGGCCCTCCAGCCCATTTTATGTGGCCCTCGCACCTCTCCTGTAGCTGCAGGAGAGCTTCAGTCCTCCTCCAGACCTTATACTTTCTGCTTTCCATTAATGCCCCCAGCTTCTTCCCAGCAGCACCACAAGGTAAGGGAGGTGCACTGTGATGTAAGGGAGGGTGGGGGACTCAGCGTTTGATGGTGGAGAGGATCTTGGCGTCTTATGTAAGGGTAGGGGATGCTCTTGACATCTAGTCTTACAGATACAACCGGCCCTTTTGAGGGCAATCATAATGCTGATGCGGCCCGCGATTAAATTGAGTTTGACACCAATGCTTTAGGACATCCCATATGTTATTTATGGCTCTGTGTCCCGTGATGTACGAAAAGAAAAATTGATTTTTTTAATACAGACTTACCTGTAAAATCCATTTCTAGAAGTACATCACGGGACACACAGGTCCCTCCCCTATGGGGTCTTTATTACTTGCTACAAAACTGAGGTACTTCCTGCGTGGGAGGGGTTATATAGGGGGCGTCAATTCGGATTGGTTGCCAGTGTCCTTCACCTAAAGGTGGCTATAACCCATATGTTATGATTTATGGCTCTGTGTCCCGTGATGTACTTCAAGAAATGGATTTTACAGGTAAGTCTGTATTAAAAAAAACGGAATTTTTGTAAAATCTTACCTGTAAAATTCCTTTCTCTGAGTCCTCCGACAGTCACCGCCTCTTCAAATTCGTCACTAATGGGGTTATTGACCTTTGCTCCGTAGGAGTAGCTAGGCAACAGAATATATTAATATCAAAGCTTTTAGCATATCCCACCCCCAGGGGGTGGTCCCCTCAGTCAATACCTCCCTGCTTCCTGCATTTCCAACTCAGTTTCAGTAGCATAGCAGTAGAGTACATAAACAAACCCCAAAAGAGGGGCGGGGGCGGCGACTGTCGGAGGACTCAGAGAAAGGAATTTTACGGTAAGATTTTACAAAAATTCAGTTCTCTCTTACGTCCTCCGACAGTCGCCGCCTCTTCAAATTCGTCACTAATGGGGACGTCCCATAGCAGTCTAGACATGAGGGGTGGGAAAAAAGCAGCTGCGCCTAAAGCAACGCAGTACCCACATCAGAGAAAGGAACCTTACCAAAGCAAGAGAACCAACTGGGCAACAGGAAAAAAACGTGCTCAACAGGAGCAACAACCCAGGAAAGAACAAGTAACCTAGGGGTAAAAACACCCCAACAGCCAAGAGCCCAAACAAGGGACTCTAAGGCACTGCCGCACTAAGAACTTTACGGCCAAAGGAAGCATCTGCCGATGCCTGAACATCCACTTTGTAAAACTTGGAGAAGGTGTGAACGGACGACCAAGTCGCCGCCTTACACACCTGGGCCACAGAAGCCTGATGACGATAGGCCCAAGACGTACTCAGAGACCTGGTAGAGTGCGCCTTCACAGGGAAAGGAGGAACCTTCCCCCTCAAAGCATAGGCTTGCACAATGGTCTGTCTGATCCATTTGGCGATGGTCGCAGCCGACGCCGCCATGCCCTTCCGAGGTCCCTCAGGAAGGACAAAGAGAGAATCCGACTTGCGAAAGGATTTAGTTGATGACAGGTAAACCCTGATTGCCCTAACAACATCCAAGGAATGCAACGCCACCTCCTTCGGATGCTTAGGCTTCGCGCAAAGCGAAGGCAGGACAATATCCTCATTGAGGTGAAATTCCGAGATCCTCTTCGGAAGAAAAGACGGGTTAGGTCGCAAGACCACCTT
Organism: Pelophylax lessonae; assembly: GCF_965119305.1. Taxonomy (NCBI): domain Eukaryota; kingdom Metazoa; phylum Chordata; class Amphibia; order Anura; family Ranidae; genus Pelophylax; species Pelophylax lessonae. The sequence continues at coordinate 107,380,023 of NC_138775.1, forward strand.
ATCCAAGTGAATCACCAAATACGGGGATTTGCAGGACAAGGCCGCCAGCTCCGACACTCTGCGAGCCGAAGTTATAGCCACCAAAAAGGCAACCTTCTTGGACAACAGAGACAACGAGATCTCCCTGATCTTTTCAAAAGGAGCATGTTGCAACGCGGACAGAACAAGGTTCAAATCCCATGGAGGCAAAGGCTCCCTCCTAGGAGGGACCAGATGTCGCACCCCTTGAACAAAGGTGCTAACCAAAGAGTTAGACGCCACAGGGCGTTGAAAGAGAACGGCCAGCGCAGAAATCTGACCCTTAATCGTGGCCAACGCCAAACGTTGGTCCACGCCCGTTTGAAGGAAAGCCAACACTCTCGACACCGAGTACGAGCGAAGGGAATATCCCCTGGACTCACACCAGGCAAAGTATGCTTTCCAAGTACGGTAGTAAATTTTTCCTGAGGAGGCTTTTCTAGCCTTGACCAAAGTGGGAATGACCTCAGGGGAGAGACCCCTATCCTTCAGGACCTGGCTTTCAACAGCCAGGCCGTTAAAGCCAGCGACTGTAAAGCAGGATGGAATATCGGTCTTTGAGACAGGTCTTCCCGAAGTGGCAGACGCCACGGAGCGTCGACCGCCAGATTCACGAGGTCTGCGTACCAAGACCGGCGAGGCCAGTCCGGTGCCACCAGAATCACCGTGTGCGGTTCCGAGGCTAACCTGCGAAGGAGCCTGGACAGCAGCTGAATCGGTGGAAAGGCATACATCAGACGATACTGATGCCAGGGCGCCACTAACGCGTCTGAGGCGTCTGCCCGAGGATCGCGCGTTCTTGCCACGAACCTTTCCACCTTGTTGTTTAGATGAGACGCGAACAGATCCACATCTGGGGACCCCCACTTCGCGCACAACATCTGGAAGACATCCGGGTGAAGGGACCATTCTCCCTGGTCCAGGGTCTGGCGGCTCAGATAATCCGCCTGCCAGTTCTCCACCCCCGGAATGTGAACTGCAGATATCGCCGGGACGTGCGTCTCGGCCCAAGACAGAATGTCGGCTACTTCCCGAGCCGCTCGGGCACTCCGGGTGCCCCCTTGGTGGTTGATGTAGGCCACCGCTGTGGCATTGTCCGTCTGTACCCGAACTGGACGGCCCTGAAGCCTGTCCGTCCAATGCAGAAGACAGAGATTTATCGCTCGCAATTCCAGAATGTTGATCGGAAGGGAGGATTCCTCCTCCGACCAAGTTCCCTGGGCGGACAGAACGCCCAGAACACCACCCCAGCCCGACAGGCTGGCATCCGTGGTGATCACCGTCGAAGACAAAGGACGAAAGGACTTGCCCCCCGACACCGCCGGGGACTGGAGCCACCACAAAAGACCCCTGCGGGTGAGGTGGCTCAACGACAGCCACAGATCCAGAGACTGCGGATGCCCGTCCCATTTTGCCAGGACCTCTGCCTGAAGATCCCGCGTGTGAAACTGGGCGAAGGGAATCGCCTCGAAAGCCGAAACCATCAATCCCAGACACCTCATACACGTCCGGAGGGACGAGCACTGATTGTCCCTGAGGGACCTGACTTCGCACTGAAGTATCCGAAGTTTGTCTTCCGGTAGGAAGACCTTCGCCTGAACAGAGTCCAGTATCACCAGGCCCTGACTGGTCGCGGACCGAATCAGGATATCCTCCAGATACCCCAGGACAGAAATGCCCTGGGCTCTCAATAAAGCCAGAACCGGCGCAAGCACCTTGGTGAAAACCCGCGGAGCCGAAGCGAGACCAAAGGGCAACGCTACGAATTGGTAATAATCCTCCGCAATGGCGAATCGAAGGTACCTCTGGTGACCCTCGAAAATGGGGATGTGAAGGTACGCATCCTTCTAGTCGATGGAGGCCATGAATTCCCCCGGAACCAGGGCAGCCACCACCGAGCGCAGGGATTCCATGCGGAACTTGCGAACCCGCACAAAGCGGTTCAGAGCTTTCAAGTCCAGAATCGGACGTACCTTGCCCTCCTTTCTGGGCACAGTGAACAGATTGGAATAGAACCCCCGAAATCTGTCCCGATGAGGCACCGGGACCACCACTCCCTGGGCCCGCAGGTCCCGCACCGCCAGGTGCAGATCCTGCAATCGCTCCGGTGTCAGCTGAAGGTTTGAGGGGAAAAATCTGCCCACCGGCCGAGAGAGAAACTCCATCTTGTATCCAGATCGAACGATTTCCTGAACCCACCTGTCCCGAATGCGGTCCAGCCAGGGTTGAAGAAAACCGAGCAAACGTCCCCCCACCCCAGAACAGGGTGAGGGCGTCCCTTCAGGCCGTATTGTTATGGGCAGCAGACCCAGACTGGCCGGACTTCTGCTTACCCGCCCACGTCTTCTTCTGGGAGCCTTGTCCCTTGAAGGGCTTGCCCTTATAGTGCGACCGAAAGGCACGAAAGGACCCCTGAGAGGGTCTAAACGAGGTATTCTTCTTACCACGAACAAACTTATTCTTGTGCGTTTGGGGTAAGAGAGAGCTCTTACCCCCAGAAATACCCTTTATCAGAGTATCCAAGGATTCGCCAAAAAGGCGAGATCCGGCGTAGGGCAAATTAGCCAAAGTCTTGCGAGAAGATTGGACAACAGACCAACATTTCAGTCATATCAGGCGACGGTTCAACACCGCCACACTAGAAAGGCGCGCAGCCAAAGGGACCATATCTAAGTCCGCATCACACAAATACATGACACCCTGATGAATTTGATCCACCTTAGCCAAAGTTGTCGGCGCGTGATCCACTTGAGGCGGCACACACCATCGCTCATCAGTGGCGGGTGTATCATCAACAGCGCGCTGAAATGCCGTAGAGCAAGGAAAAACCTGCGATGTTTTGTGCTTTCTTTGCGTCCCATAAGAGGACATCAAAACAGGAGGACATGGTTCATCCTGTAAATGCAGCGTTTGCTTGATAGAAGCAACCAACTCATCCATGAGTGCAAGCTCTTCAGACGAGCCAGGGGGAGAATTAACCCCTTCCACCTCAGCCTCCCCCTCAGACCCCACAAGGTCTAGAGATGAGTGAGACCCTGAGAAGGGCACACCAGCCATAGCAGCCCCATCGCCCTCTGAATCAGAGGAAATAGACACTCTGGGCCGTTTTGTGGATCGATCAGCCACCAGCATCTGCACCTGAGCAGCTAAGTTTGCCACAATAGTGGCCAGATCAGCCCCCTCGGGGGAAGCAGCAGCCCCTTGGCCCCCCACCAAGGTGGGAGGAAACTTGCAATCCTGAGAATCCATGCCCCAGCAAATTAGTAAGAAAAGGGTACTGCCCCTTTAAGATCGCGGCGAGCGTAGCCCACCGCACCCACTGAACACACCGACCCCCACAGGGACAAGAAACTGGGCAAGGAATACAGGAAAAAAGGGAAGATAAAAACCTGGAGAGATCACACAGGCTGCTGCCACCGATCGCTGTCCCAGAGCAAAAGGAAGTGATGCAAGACTGACCGCCCCTATGAAGCCTATGCAAGGCTACACAACATGGCCGCTCGGCTGAGGATTCCTTGGGCAAACAGAAAATGGCGCCGACATGTGGCCTGATCGATCGCCGCCAAAATGGCGGCGCTTGGCGCCAAAACGCCGTGCATAACCACACAGGACCGGCCACCATGATTCTGCCCAAAAAAATGGCGGGTCGCCGCAGCGATCGCCGCACAGCATGTCCAAAATCATACTGCTTCATGCTGACACCCAGCAGAGCGGGAGAGCCTCCCCCTCACAGCCCACACACAGGCAGCAAGTCCACACAGGAACTGACAGGGAGCACAGCAGCCACACAGACATGCAGGGTCACACAGTCCCAGACTGACACCCAAATAGACAGGTCCCCACATAGATTACACTTACCAGTCCGGATGGCGTGGGGAGCCTGCTCCAGCGACCAAACCGCTGCACTGAGGACAGGGAGTGTCGCAAGCATGACGCAGTTGGAACTGCAGTGCGAAACCGCAATGGCGTCCAGTGCCACCTCACCGATAGCATCCCTGCAGCGAACAGGGATGGGTCGTTCAATGTGCCAGGGCAAAACCTAAGCTGAACGCTCGATGGCAGGCTGGGAAGCCCCTGGCCCTGAGCCCTGAGATCCAGGGTGGCCAGACTAAGACCCAGCGCCGCACGATCATCTTCATCCGGAGAAGCTAACTAATGCTGAAAATCAACAGCTAAGTAAAAGAAAGCGAGAAAAGACTCAAAATAAAATCAAAAAGAGAATAGAGGCTGAGACAGCGAGCCCCAGCACAGTTGGAAATGCAGGAAGCAGGGAGGTATTGACTGAGGCGACCACCCCCTGGGGGTGGGATATGCTAAAAGCTTTGATATTAATATATTCTGTTGCCTAGCTACTCCTACGGAGCAAAGGTCAATAACCCCATTAGTGACGAATTTGAAGAGGAGGCGACTGTCGGAGGACGTAAGAGAAAATACATTTTTATTGCGAAGGAATTGACCAATAGGTATTCCATTTTGTAGCCATTCTGGATGGTGACTGTCTGCCAGAAGCAATGTATTTGCTGCCGTGTCCGTTCGAAAGGTGCGTGAAATAAAATTTTCCTGTTCAATGGTAATCAAAAGATTCAAAAAAGGGATCTGCGCCTTATCGAATGTGTATGGAAGGCGGATATTCCTAATATTGGAATTTAAACCCTCAATGAACAAATGTATGTTTATATTGCCTTTCCAAAAGACAAGCATTTCATCGATTTACCTTAGCCATGTATAAACGTGGCCATGATACAGTGGCGAGGTAAGGACATCAAATATCTCCCATAGCCCAAGGTGTAGGCGTGCATATGCTGGTGCCCATGGAGCACCCATTGATGTCCCTCTAATTTCCTGGTAGGATTTACTGGAAAACTGAAAAAAGTTGTTTTCCAAGGCAAACTCCAGGAGGTCGAAGATTAATTTATTTTGTGGGCCTAGGGCAGAGTAATTATTGTCTAGGAAGAACCTGACTGCCTGTAATCCACAGTGATGTGGGATTAAAATGTACAGATTTTACACATGTATGCCCATTATCCACATATCACTTTCTACTTTTAGGTCCTTTATCTTGCTCAATACATCTCTAGTGTCCTGTACGTAGGATTTAAGTTGTGTCACCATATCCTTTAGTAATAGATCCAGATATTTACCAATTTTTTACAATGGCCAATTTATTGCCGATACTATGGGTATGCCTTGGTGGTTTTACCAAACTTTTATGGACTTGGGATAATGTAAAATGTCGGTATATTATAATTACCCTTAAGTAAACAAATTCAAGCTTGGTGAATAATCCTGCTTTTCTGGCCATATCTAGTTTTTCATTTAGTTTCCTTGTTACAATAGGGACAAAGAGTGACAAAGGGGGGAATATGGTCATTTTAAATGAAAGAGATGAGGATGAGGTTAAAAGACAGTTAAAAGATGAGACTAGGTATAGAAAATTAGACACTGACCCATTCCCTATTGTAACAAGGAAACTAAATGAAAAACTAGATATGGCCAGAGAAGCAGGATTACTCACCAAGCATGAATTTGATTATTTAAAGGTAATAGATTATAATATACCGACATTTTACATGACCCCAAAAGTCCATATAAGTTTGGTAAAACCACCAGACAGACCCATAGTTTCGGCAATAAATGGGTCGTTGGAAACAATTGGTAAATATTAGGATCTTTTATTAGAGGATCTTGACACAACTTGAATCCTACGTACAGGACACTAGAGATGTATTGAGCAAGATAAAGGACTTAAAGTGATATGTGGCTAGTGGGCATAGATGTGGAGAATCTGTGCACTTCCCTCCCACATCACTGTGGATTACAGGCAGTCAAGTTTTTCCTAGACAATCATTACCCTGCCCTAGGCCCACAAAATAAATTAATCTTAGACCTCCTGGAGTTTGCCTTGGAAAACAACTTTTTTCAGTTTTCCAGTAGATACTACCAGCAGATTAGAGGGACATCAGTGGGAGCTCCATGTGCACCGGCATATGCATGCCTACACCTTGGGCTATGGGAGATATTTGATGTTTTTACCTCACCGCTGTACCTTGGCTATGTTTATACATGGCTAAGATACATTGATGACATGCTTGTCTTATGGAAAGGCGAGATAAACATCTTACATTCGTTAATCAAAGGTTTAAATTCCTACATTAGGAATATCCACCTTACATACACATTTGATAAAGGTGCAGATCCCTTTTTTGGATCTTTTGATTACCATTGAACAGGAAAATTTGATTACACGCACCTTTCGAAAGGACACTCCAGCAAATACATTGCTTCAGGCAGACAGCCACCATCCGGAATGGCTAAAAAATGGAATTAAAAGAAATTGTGCAAAACAAAGACTATAAAACAGGAACAAAAAACTGGATTTTTGTCTTACCATGCAATCCTTTTCTCTATGGTTCACTAACAGACACAGCTTCAATCCTTCAGATTTTTGGGCTTTATGCTCTCTATCTCTAGGAGGACGACTCGGTGGAAACCTTTTTGGTTACATCCCTGGGGCAGTCCCAGAGGGTATACCATCACATTCTGCTGTAGGATTCCAGTTTGTAACAAGCAGTGTCAGAAGAACAAATAACTCAACCTCAACAGAGAGGTGATGCTGTGTCTGTCAGTTAACCTCAGAGAAAAGTATTTTACAGTAAGACAAAAAAAATGTTTTTTCTTTCGTTCACTGACAGACAGCTTCAATTCTTCAGACCATTGGGATGTCCCAAAGTAGTGTCAATATGAGGGATGGGAAAAAACACAAACGCAGAATTCCCAATAAGGCTAAACACATCCAACCAGGCAACTGCAGCCTGCAAAACTTTGCGGCCAAATGCCACATTCCAAGATGCAAGTACATAAACCTTATAAAATTTTGTGAATGTGTGCCCAGACGACCACGTAGCCGCCTTGCACACCTGAACCACTGACGCCTGATGACGGAAGGCCCAGGAGGCATTAAACGTACTCGTAGAATGTGCTTTAACAGGGAAAAGGAGGAACCTGACCCTTATTGGAGCACCACCGTCTGCCTGAACCACTTGGAAATGGTCGCAGCAGATGCGGCCTGCCCCTTACGAGGTCCATCCATAAGAACAAATAAAGAATCGGATTTCCTAATCAGTTTAGTCACCGCCACTGTAAACCCAAATCGCTCTTACCACATCTAAGGTATGCAAGGTAATTCCTTGGGATGTTTAGGCTTAGGATATAAGGACGGTAGCACAATGTCCTCATTCAAATGAAACCCAGAGACAACCTTAGGGAGGAACACCTGACAGGGTCGTAACACCACTTTGTTCCTATGAATCACCAAGTAAGATGACCGACAGGACAAAGCAGCCAACTCTGATGTGTGGAAGTAATAACTACCAAGAAAGCCACCTTCTGCGACAGAGTGAGCAGAGGAATTTCTCAAATATTTTCAAAAGGAGGCCTTTGAAGCACCAACAGAACAAACCTGGGATCCCATGGAGGTACCAGGGATCACACCGGAGGAGCCAGATGACGAACTCCCTGTACAAAAGTGTGAACCAAAGACATCGCCAACAACAGCTTTTGAAAAAAAAATAGCCATGGCGGAAATCTGGCCACTGTTGGTGCCCAGAGCAAAACGTTGATCTACACCCAATTGTAGAAACTCCAACAGGCGAGAAACAAAAAAGAAGCAGGGAGAAACTGCCGGCGACACACACCAAGCAATATACGCCTTCCAAACTTGATGATAAACCTTCCTTGAAGTAGATTTCCTAGCCTTCAACAGCATAGGAATCACCAACTCCGACAGCCCTCTGTCTTTATGCACCTGGCTTTCGCCGTTAAAGCCAGCGACCGTGAAGCAGGATGGAAGATTGGTCCCTGAGACAGAATATCTTCCCTGAGAGGAAGTTTCCAAGGAACATCTGCTACCAGTTTTACCAGGCCTGCATACCAGGACCAGCGAGGCCAGTCTGGTGCCACCAGAATGACTGGAATTCCTTCTACCTCAATTCTGCGTAGTAGTAGTCATGACAGAAGTTGTATTGGAGGAAAGGCGTAAATCAGACAATACGGACCCCCAAGGGGCCACCAGAGCGCCTGTGGCGTCAGCCAGAGGATCCCCGAGACCTTGACACAAACCTATGCACCTTCCTTTTGAGACGAGAAGCCAGCAGGTCCACATCGGGGGTCCCTCACCGAAGACACAGTTGGTGAAATACCTCTGGGGGAAGAGACCATTCTCCCTGATCCAACGTCTGCCGACTGAGATAGTCCGCTTGCCAATTTTCCACCCCCGGAATGTGCACAGCAGAGAGGGGCCGGAACATATTGTTGTGCCCTCCTCAAGATGCCGGCCACTTCCCAGGGTGCCAGGGCACTCTTTGTGCCCACTTGATGCTTGACCTATGTCACAGCCGTAGCATTGTCCGATTGTACTCGCCAAGGGCGCCCCTGCAAACAATCCATCCACTGAGACAAAGTCTGATCGCCCGAATTTCCAGGATGTTGATCGGCAACCTAGACTCCTCTCGAGTCCAGACACCTTGGGCTGAACACACTCCCAAGACACCTCCCCATCCGGACAGACTGGCAGCCATGGTGATTACAGTCCAATACAGGGGAAGAAAAGACTTTCCCAGATGCAGGGCTGGGGAGCGGAGCCACCATAGGAGAGACTCCCTTTGCAAAGGTCTGGTGTGGAACTGCGCAAACGGAACCGCCTCGAAGGCAATTCCTGAAAGACAATCGATGGTTGGACAACAGGAGCCGAACAGCCTCCTGTAGCTTCAGAAGTTTTGTCAGAGGAAGAAACACCCGGGCTGACGCTGAATCCAGCATCAGACCCAAGTAGTCCAGCTTTGTGGATGGAGACAGTGCCGATTTCTGAAAATTCAGTGTCCACCCGAACTCCTGCACAGTTCGCACCGTAACCTCCAAGTCGGCTTCTAGAGTCGAAGAAGACTCTGCACGCAGATTGTCCAGGTAACCCAGTACCATGATCCCCTTCTGCCGTAACAAGGCCACCACTGGGGCTAAAACCTTTGTGAGCACTACTCGCCCACGGCAAAATTAAGAAAACGCTGATTCCCGAAATATACTATAATATGAAGGTAAGCGTCCTTGAGATCGATAGAAGCCATCACATCTCCTTGATGAAGGAAAGCTACTACTCTGTGGATGGACTCCATCAGAAATTTCTGAACCCGCACAAAGTGGTTCAGACCTTGAGGACCAAGATTGGACAAACCTTGCCTTCCTTCCTGGAAACTACACAGATTTGAATAAAAACCTTGGAAACGTTCCGACTCTGGAACCGGCACAATAACTCCTTGTGCTAACAGGTCCTGCACTGCTCCGTAAAGGCCCTGTAGCCGCTCTGGAGACAGGCCTACTTTTGCTGGAGGCAAGGACGGAAACTCGATCTTGTAACCAAACCGAAAAAGTTTGTGGACCCATTTGTCCTGAATGAGCAAGGTCCACAGATCCGGAAAAAGATGAAGACGTCCCCCCACTCCAGATGCGGGTGAGGGTGCCCCTTGTGGCTGTAGAAAGCTTGCCTGTGGAACCAGACGTGCCCGCTTTGGACTTACCATTTCAGGGTCTCTTGAAGCCTCCCTCAAAGTTACGGGTGGATCTCAAGCCCCTTTCCTGCGATCCAGGCAGAAGAAAGGGCCACTTGTGAGACGAAAAGAAGGGACCCCTCTTACGGCGAGGTTCCTTGCCCTTAGCAGCCTGTGGAAGCAAAGTACTCTTGCCTCGCATGAGGCCCTTAATAATCTCTTCCATAGAGGCACCGAACAAACGGTCACCTACAAAGGGAAGATCAGTCAGTACCTTTTTAGAAGCCTGGTCAGTACTTCTACCAGGTCATGCGGCGAAGAATCACCGCCGTCACAGAAACCGTGCCGGCCAGGGGGGCCACATCCAGGGATGCATCACAAATATAAATGTAACCCTTGAATCAACTGATCCGCCAGCTCAGGAGGATGTTGATTCCCCTCCAGATCCTGGTGCAAAACCTTAGCCCATTCTGATAAGGTCTGGGATACCAAGATGATAGCAAAGATCGGTCTTAAAATTGAACCAGCCCCAGTGAAAAGGTACCAGATCAGAGTCTCCGCTCTTTTGTACATGGGGTCCATAAAAGATGGGGAATCTTCTTACGGCAAAAGTGTGGTCTTATTCAGCCAGGAAACTTGAGTCCACCGAAGGTGGAACCGTCATTTTCTTTGGATGAGACTCCTCAAAGGGATATCTTCAAGCAAAACGCTTTGGTATACCAACCATGCGTTTCGGGGGACCCCACTGACTAGTGACAATCTCGTCAAAATAGACAGGAAAGGGAAAAACCTTATTCACCTTGGAAGATTTGTGGGTGCCAAATTGCACCGGCGTACCCGACTCAGCAGCAGCTGAGTCCTCCACCAAAGTTTCCCGCACTGATACAATCAGGGAATCCACCAGCGCTTATTCATGCACGGCCGCAGAGAAGGAGGACTCATCCTTACTATTAGAGCACTCAGAGTGCAGACCAAGTGGGCTGACTCTGGTCCGCGGCGGCCAAATCCACCTCAGAATCTGAGGAAGCAGAGGATACAGGTGCTGCCGTCATTGCTGCCTGAACACACTGAGACCCAGAGAGTTCCACAGCTTCCAGGAGTGGATCGGTGATGAAACGAGCTTCCCCAGCCTCCAAGATCGCAAAGGGTAAAGCGGAACCACTGCTCAGCAAAGAAATTTTTTTTTTCTTTTTGAAAAAAAAAAAAAAAATGGGAGGCCCCTCCTCTCTGTGCACCGCTGTGGCACTACAAGAAGCTGCACACCCGCGGCGCTATATACAGCAAGGAAGGATAGTCTACCCCCAGAGACTCACAACCTGAGCTGGAAAGCACCAAAACGATCTTCCACACTGCTAGAAAGAGTAAGAGGAAACACTGACCTGACACAGCCTCAGCACTGTCTCCGACTACAGCAAAATGGCTGCCAATGCAAGTCTATGGGGAAACCAAAAACATGGCTGCTGAGCCACAGAAACATGGGCGCCGAACCGGGAATCCCAGAGACCACGGAAAACTGGCCGTACCACCCCCAGCGCTGCACAGGACCCCAGGAGAGGATCCCCCCGCAGCACCCATGAACGGACAATCCAAACCAGGACAGTCAGCGGCATCACCCACCACTCCTCCAGCCCAGCATCATGTAATGAAGCCCCCCTACCCAATTTCATCCATGCCCCCAAACAGGGACAAGGACAGGTGAGGTCATCGAAATGTAGGGGGGGAACAATCCTGCAAGGAGGAGGAGGGGGCCCGTGACCACCCCAACAATTTAGCAGGAAAGGAGGGGGGGTCACGACTCACCATACCAAAGTCACCAAGTGGGCACCACTCCCAGCAGCCCACTGCACCATCTTAGAATGGGGGTGCTGTGGCCCGAGGATCGCTGCGACTCTGGTCCTGACTGCGGTCATGACCAATGCTATGCGACCTCGTGAGTTGTTTCACTCGCCGGTCAGCCCCCGTCCAGTGGGACTATGTCGCAGCCAACTTGGCACAGAGCTAGTAGTTGAGTCACGCACGCAGGCCAGACTGGGAAGACTGTAAAGATCTAGAATACCCAGTGTGTCGCCCAGTCCGGCTATTGATTGTAGTTCTCACAGGAACAGTTGATTGTAGTTCACAAAGGAACAAAAATAATAAAAGAAAAAGTAAAAAAATCCATTTAAATAGAAAAAAATGCCAGGACCGCAGATCCCAGCAGAGAGCCAGATCCTTACACCTGAACTAGGCAGAAAAAAACTGGAAGTCCTACAGAAGGAAGTGATGGTATACCCTCTGGGACTACCCCAGGGGCGTAGTCAAAAAGGTTTCCGCCTAGTCCTACTCCTAGAGAGCAAGAGCTCAAGCCCAATGGTCTGAAGACTTGAAGCTGTGTCTGTCAGCAAATGAAAGAGAAAGTACTCTTTCCCCTGTGAGGCTCTTAATGTTCTCATCCAAGGAAGCTCAAAACCGGCGACCCCCCACAAATGCAAGATCAGATAAGGCCTTCTTAGAAGTCTGAGCATTTCAGCCAGCTAATAAGCCGAAGGACCACTGCTGAGACAGTCTGGAAATCAAGGGAGCCACATCTAAAGAGGCATCACAGACAAACTGTAGCCCCTGGACCAATTGATCTGCCAGCTCCGCAAAGACAGGGGGAAGCTGTTCCTCCTCCAGGTCCCGGAGTAAAAGTTTAGCCCACTCGGTCAGAGTTTGCGACACCAGGGCAATAGTAAATACCGGCCTAAGTGCTGAACCAGCCACAGTGAACATATGGCGGGTCAGAGCCTCCGACCTACTATCAGCCAGATCTTTAAAGGCCGGATACTCCTCAACCGGAATTAAGGTGGCTTCCACTACAGGTGGGACCGTCCACTTTATAAGTAAGGAATCTTCATAAGGATACTGCATCACAAAACGCTTAGGAATCGTAAAAGTGCATTTTGGACAACCCCACTGTTTAGTGACAATATTATCAAAGTAAGTGGGAAAGGGGAATACCCTCTTCGCCTTGGAGGGCCTGTGGGTGCCAAAAGGGACCATCGCCTCCAACGCAGCATCAGCCGCACCCTCCATCTCTAAAGTTTCATGCACTGACACAATCAGCACATCCAGCAGCGCCTTTTCGTGGAGCAGAGGAATCATCCTCACTGTCTGAGCACGCAGGGTGCATGGACGCAGACCCAGAAGGGTAAATCGCATCCGCAGCGGCTGAATCAGATTTAGGGTCTGATGAGACAGAAGCAGGTGAAGGCGGGGACGCTTTTTGCTAGCCCGTTTTTCCAGGACCAAATCCACCTTGGACACTAAGGACTCCAGGATTGCCATCAGTGCAGTCAGTGATTGGTGGGACCCGGAGGGCACGACAGCATCTGAGAGAGGATCAGGTGGGGAAATGTGCTCCGGGGACTCCATTAGAGAAGAGGAGGACCCAGACAAAAAAGTGTATAACACTGCTAGAGACACCCCCACCGAGATGGCGGTACCACAGGGTCCAGCACAGAGCACTACCACTGCTATAGCAGAGTGAGGGAGAGAAAACCCCACAAAAAGACTCACCACCACCGATCAGGCACTTACAGCACCAGGCAAACTGCACAGAATGCGGTGATCAGGAAAAGAAAGAGCCAGGAGTCCGCACTAAGGGATGAGGAGGGGCTCCTGCCACCGAAGTCACCGCCCATATAGCTTCAAAAACATGGCCACCGCTATTTTAAATGAGAAAACCACAATAAAATGGCAGAGGCTACACAAACATGGATGCCGATGCACAGCACAAAAGGCCCCAAGAAAAACAGAATTTTTGTAAAATCTTACCGTAAAATTCTTTTCTCTGTGTCCTCTGACAGTCGCCGCCCATTCCTACAGTCTTCACAATTGGGTATTGGCCTTCTCCGCAGGAGCAAACTAGGCAGTAATTTTGTTAATACAACAAACATTAACATATAGACACACCCACAGGGGGCCGTCCCCCTGGCCTATATCCTCCAGCCAGTACCACTCTAATCCAGTTATGTAGCAAGCAGTCCATGAAAAACCGTCAACCCCAAAGAGAGGGGCGGGGGCGGCGACTGTCAGAGGACTCTGTCAGAGGATTTTACAAAAATTCTATTTTCTCTTACGTCCTCTGACAGTCGCCGCCCATTCATACAGTGTTCACGATTGGGTCGTCCCAAAGCAGTGTAGATGTGAGGGGTGGGAAGACGCAACCTTAAAATAGGCAACGCAGCACCCAGGTCAGAGAAAACACTGAACTGAACCAGTGGGGTAAGTAAAGCTCAACAGGAGCTAACCCAGGAAAAAAAAAAAATAAACCCCATGACTAAGAGACATTAAAAAATAGCATGTCTTTAAACCACTGCCGCACTCAAAATCTTGCGGCCAAAATAAGCATCCGAGGATGCCAACACATCAAGTTTGTAAAAAACTTAGAAAAGGTGTGTACAGATGACCAGGTCGCCACTTTGCACAGCTGAGCCACCGACGCCTGGCGGTGAAAAGTACAAGACGCACTAACCGCTCTAGTGGAGTGCGCCTTAACAGGGAAAGGAGGAACCCGACCCTTAAGCGAATAGGCCTGCAAAATCGTCTGTCTGATCCATTTGGAAATGGTTGCCGCAGACGCAGCTGTACCCTTCAGAGGTCCTTCAGGAAAGACAAACAGACAATCCGACTTCCGGAAAGGTAAACCTTGATCACCCGGACCACGTACAAGGAATGCAAGGCAAATTCCTTCGGATGCTTAGGCTTCGCACAAAGCGAAGGCAACACAATATCCTCATTGAGGTGGAAGGCTGAAACCACCTTAGGAAGAAAAGACTGATTTGGTCGCAGGACCACTTTATCCCTATGAACATCCAGATAGGGAGAGCGGCAAGACGGAGCCGCCAACTCAGACACTCTGCGAGCAGATGTGATCGCCACTAGAAAGGCAACTTTCTGTAACACAGGCAGAGGGATCTCTCTGATGTTCTCAAAGGGAGGTTGATGTAAAACGGACAGAACCAGATTCAGATCCCAGGGAGGTAAAGGGAGCCTTCCTTGGGGGAGCCAGATGACGCATCCCCTGAATAAAGGTGCGCATCAAGGAATTAGACGCCAAAGAGCGCAGAAAAAGAATGGCCGATAATTGGCCTTTGATCGTGGTTAGCGCCAGGCGCTGATCCACCTTAGTCTGTAGGAAGGCCAAAACCCTCGCCACTTAAAATGAGCGGGGGTGAAGACCTTGTGACTCACACCAGGCAAAATATGCCCTCCAGGTGCGATGATAAATCTTCCCAGAGGAAGCTTTTCTAGCTTTTAGCAAGGTAGGAATGGCAGCCGACGGGGTACCCCTGTCTCTCAAGACTTGACTTTCAACAGCCAAGCTGTCAAAGCCAGCGACTGTATAACCGGATGGAAGATCGGCCCCTGAGACAGAAGATTGTTTCTTAGTAGAAGCCGCCAGGGAGGCTCGACAACCATCTGCATAATGTCTGCGTACCAAGACCGACGCGGCCAGTCTGGAGCTACCAGAATCACCAGCATCCGTTCCGAGGCTAACCTGCGGAGGAACCTGGACAACATTTGAATCGGAGGAAAGGCATATATCAGCAGATACCAATGCCACAGCACCACTAACGCGTCCGAGGCGTCCGCCAGAGAATCGCGAGTTCGAGCCACGAATCTTTCCACTATTGTGTTTAGACGGGATGCAAACAGATCCACGTCCGGAGACCCCCACCAGATACACAGAAGGTAAAACACGTCCGGGTGTAAGGACCATTTCCCCTGGTCCAGAGTCTGGTGACTCAGATAGTCCGCCTGCCAGTTTTCCACACCTGGAATGTGGGCAGCCGAAATCGCAGAAACATGCGATTCGGCCCAAGACAGAATCTCGGCCACCTCCCTGGCCACCCGGGCACTCCTGGTGCCCCCCTGATGATTGATGTATGCCACCGCTGTGGCGTTGTCAGTCTGCACTCGTACAGTGCAGCCCTGAATCCGAGCCGACCAGCGGAACAAACAGAGCTTGTTTGCCTGGAGCTCCAGGACATTTATCGGTAGGGAGAACTCCTCCCCCGACCATGTCCCCTGGGCACAAATCGTGCCCAGAACTCAACCCCAGCCTGACAGGCTGGCATCCGTGGAGAGACCCCCGTCCACAATAACGGCCGGAAGGACTTGCCTTGTGTCAGAATCGGTGACTGGAGCAACCACAAAAGATCCGATCTCACCTGGCGGCTTAGAGAAAGCCTTCTGTCCCAGACTGAGGATGCCTGTCCCACCTGGTAAGGATCTCTGCCCCGTAGCAGAGCCCACACATGAGCCAAAACCTAGGTGAACACTCTTGAAGCTGAAGTGAGAACGAAGGGCAACGCCACGGACTGGTAATGCTCCTCTGCGATTGCGAAGCGGAGATACCGCGGATGACCCTCGTAAATAGGGATGTGCAGATATGCATCTTTTAGGTCGATGGAGGCCATAAATTCCCCTGGACTCAGATGCCACCACCGACCTGATGGATTCCATCCAGAACTTCTGTACCCGCACAAAGCGGTTCAGTAAATTTAGGTCCAAAAGCGGACGCACCTTGCCCTCTTTTCTGGGCACTTTGAACAGATTGGAGTAAAACCCCCGAAACCTGTCCCGCAGAGGGACCGGTACGATGACCCCTTGGGCGAGAAGATCTTGAACCGCCCATTTTGGCCCCCGGAAACGATCGGGAGTCAGATGGAGATTTGATGGAAAGAATCGGTCTGCGGGGAAAGATCGGAACTTTATGTTGTACCCTGAACGAATGAGCTCGCGAACCCACCTGTCCTGAATGTCGGACAGCCAGGGCTCGAGAAAACAACGCAGACGTCCCCCCACCCCTGATACGGGTGAGGGCGTCCCTTCAGGAAGGGGTGGACTGGGTTGCCTGCCCAGCTTGACCCGTTTTTGGCTTACCCGCCCAAAATTTCTTGTGTCCACTGGGGGTTCTTGAAGGACTTACCCTTTTCCTGTGCCCCAAAGGCACGAAAGGACCCCTGTTAGTCTTAAAGGATGGACCCTGCTTAGCGTAGGGAGATTTACTTTTCAAGACTTGAGGCAAGAGAGTACTCTTACCCCCAGTAAGCCCCTTGATCAGCTCATCCAGAGAGTCACCAAAAAGACGATCCCCCGCATAAGGGATGTCAGACACTGTCTTCTTAGAAGCGTGGTTGGCCGACCAGCTTTTCAACCAAATAATGCGGCGGATAACAATCCCGACCGCAGATAGACGTGCAACCAAATGAGCCTCCCCCAAAGCCGCGTCACACAGGTACATCAAAGCCTGTGCCATTTGATTCAACATGTCCAGCGCAGCAGCAGAAACCGACTCTGCTACCAGAGTGCGCCTAAGCACCTTGGCCCATTCTGCGATAGTCTGAGAGACCATCACTGAGGCTTTCAGTAGGGAACACGCCACCATATACATAAAGCGTTTCCACCCGTCTATCTGCCGGGTCCTTAAACACCGGGGAGTCTTCCACAGGCATCAAGGTGGATTTATTAAGTCTGGAAACTGTGGTCCACTTTAGGAACCACAGTCCAGCGAGTATCAACCGAATCCGCAAAGGGTACTTAAATCTCTTAGGTACTACCAACGTCTGCTTAATGCAACGCCATTGGTCATTTACCATTTCCTGAAACTCCTCGGGACAAGGAAAAACCTGACCCGACTTCAGGGCCTTGCGGGTCCCGAAGGAAACCCACTTACCTGCCATGGAGGGCTCATCATCAAGATTTAAAGTCTCCTTAACGGAGCTAATAAGTGAGTCTACCGCAGCGCGGTCACGTGCTATCCCAGAGGAAGAATACTCCTTCTCCACATCCGACTGAGAAGACGGGGACCACTCAAGGGGGACGTCGCCCGTGGCAACCAATTCAGGCTCTGAGTCAGAAGACTGAGAGGGCATAGACCGTTTCTTTGTAACTCGATCAGACATCAGCAGATCAAATTTTTGAACGCTAAAGTCGCAAGTGCAGCAGATAAAGAGGCTAAGGAAGTGGGATTAGGGGTACCTGAACCACCAACTAGGTCTGTGGGGAAATGCTATCCTGGGACTCCATATTAGCAAAGTGCAAAAAAATGACACTGGCCCTTTAAAACAGCTGTTCCCGCGGACCCCTATCGCAAACTGCACTACAGGTGGAGACCCTTCCCTTAACTAAAGCTAAACTGACAAAAGAGTGCTAGCAGAAATATAGCCAGAAAAAAACAGTAAAACCCCCCCACAGTGTCCCTATACTTGCCACGCTGCTTTTGAGAAGGCTGATTATAAAGAGGAAGTGACCTCACACCCCTAGAGGCAAAAGCCAGCCCTGAGCCACAAAAAAATGGTGCCTGATAAGAGTCAAATGGAGGAAAAGCACTTAGAAAATAGCCGCTGCCCAGACCGGACATCCGCCCACACTAAAGATGGCGCCCGATCGGCGCTGGCAATGATGATGGAAAATGGCCACTGCCCTTACTCTGAGGCCAAACAGCCAGCCCTTACCAAACATGGCGGCTGGGCGAAACCGTGCCAAACGCCCACACTGGCCCCCACCGGGATCTACACAGAGCACCCCCGGGGAGAAGGAAGCCCCCACACCCCCCCCCCGTATGGCGGTCAGCACCGCAGGAGCGCCCCCGCAGGGACAGGGAGGTTAAGACACAGGGGGCCAATCCCACGGTCATGAGGGGGATATTACCGCAAAGTTTACATGAAACGCCATCCCCAGAGTGGGCCCACTGAATACCACCTCAAAAACCTGTTCCCAGGGACAGAGGGGTAGTAGTACTCACCATACTGCGAACGTGGGCACCGCTCAGACACAGGAGACCTCCCACCTGGGTGGGGATGCTGTCAGCCAATCTGTTCCAACGTTAAAACATCCCAGCAAAGACAGAGAAACTTTGCAGGCTCGTCCCCACTTCTAGGGGCACTGTCGTTGCGAGGCCTGGGCGTACCAAAAGCCTGCGACGCTCGATGGCAGACTGGGACTCCATAAGGTTCTATATTAACCAGTACGAAGTCCAGTTCTGCTGACGCTTGTAGTCCTCCAAATACTGACTAACTAGCGTAGGTGAGAAAAAATAAAAAGCTATGCTTAAAAAGAAAAAACACTTTTCAGCAATAAAACAAGAAAAAAAACTGACACACTAGGTCCCAGCAGGGAAAACCTAGCCTACTCCTGACGCTAGGCAGCAAAGAACTGGATTAGAGTGGTACTGGCTGGAGGATATAGGCCAGAGGGACAGCCCCCTGTGGGTGTGTCTATATGTTAATGTTTGTTGTATTAACAAAATTACTGCCTAGCTTGCTCCTGCGGAGAAGGCCAATACCCAATCGTGAAGACTGTATGAATGGGTGGCGACTGTCAGAGGACGCAAGAGAAATGGCAGTGCCCCGTGGCTCCTGGGGGCCCAGGGGTGACCCCAGGAGCAGCGAACATGATCCCAGCAGGAAGGGGGACCCTAGTAGGAGCCCCCACCAGGTTCAGCCCCCCCCCCCCCAAAAGATCTGTACCGGCTGCGCACTCCCCCATTGCCAGCTCGACACCCCAGACCGACCTAAAAAGGTATGGCCACCCCATGGAAGGGGAGGGGGGAGAGAGGGTGTGGGCAGATGGGGGTTAACAAGTCTACAAAGGATCACCGAGAAGGGGGGGGCGCTGCATGGGAAGGAGGGGAACCCAGGGGTCCGACTGTCCCCGGGAGGGGCCCATGTCCACCCCAAAAACCTCCAGGGTTAGAGGGGGGTCAGCGGGGGGTCAGCTACTTTCCATACCAGGAACAGGGTGGGCACCGCTCCTGACAGACCACCGCTTCATCGGAATAGAGGGGGCTGTTGACCAGGAGGAACGCTGCGACTCAGGCTGAGGACAGGTTGTATGCACCCTCGCGAAGAGTTTAACTCACAGGCAAGCTCTCGTCCAGTGGGGCTATGTCGCGGCCAACCTAGCGTGGAGCTGAGGCCCTTGGCCAGACTGGGGGGACCCTCTGGATCTAGATTATCCAGTCCGTCACCCAGTCCGGCAGTTTCTAGTAGATTCTCACAGGAACAAAATATTAAAGATAGAAAAAAGATTCCATTTAAAACTAAAAAAATTGCCAGGAGCAGAGATACCAGCAAGGAACTAGGTCCTTACTCCTGACTAGGCAGAAAAAAAAAAAATGAATGCCTATAGCTTAGAGTGGGAGTATACCCCCTGGGACTGCCCCATAGGCATAGTCAAGCTTTTTCCTGCCTAGTGTCCTACTTCTCTAGGGGGCAGTATAACCCAACAGTCAAGAAGAATCAGGAGCGGTGTCCGTCAATGAACAAAAGAGAAATACATTTCACTGCCTTTAAAAATAACTAAACAGTAAAGTTAGCCCAATTTTTTGTATATTGTGAAAGATGATGTCACGCCGAGTAAATAGATACCCAACATGTTACAGTTTAAAATTGTGCACACTTGTGGAATGGCTACAAACTACAGTACTTAAAAATCTCCATAGGCGACGCTTTAAAATTTTTTAATGGTTACCAGTGTAGAGTTACAGATGAGGCCTTTTTCTAGAATTATTGTTCTCGCTCTGGCGATCACAGCGATACCTCACGTGTGATTTGAACACCGTTTTTATTTGTGGGCGTTTTCTTTCGTGCGCGAGCTCACGGGGACGAGGGCGCTTTAAAGTTTTATTACCTTGTTTTCCTATTTTTTTTATTAAATTTTTTATTTTTAGCACGGTTTTTAAATAAAATAAAATAAAAATCGGATCACTTATTTCTGTCACAAGCAATGTAAACATCCCTTGTGACAGTAATAGGCAGGGACAGGTACACTGCAGGCATCATTCCGGTACAACCACTTCTGCAAGGCGTCGTACAGGTACATCGGTTTGTGGGAAGTGGTTAATGAACAAATGTCTAGTACTCTAAAGGACATGCACGCCAAGTTCCTGAAAATTTGGGATCCATGGTTTGCGTATGCCTTCCCTGACCTCCCCATGACACGTATGGGTCGGCTCTAACGGGTGTCTCCAATGATCCTGGGGCCCAACTCTTCCCCTCTCACCTGGGTCTTATTTTCTTGTTTCCACCCTCTGTCATTTCTCTCTTGATGGGTTTGTAAGCCCTCTTTAGTCTCTTACTTGTGCTCTGGACTAATCACAATGTGGTTTTCTCCCTTATATGTCCTGGCTGATTTTGCTAACCACAGGGACTTCCCAAGAACCTATACATGCTACATTTAGGTTTATTGTAATTGTCTCTGGAGGGTGTTCCTCCTCCTTTGTTCATGCTGTGTATTTTTGTTCTTCCTTATATCGCCAGTCATAAACCCTGTGTGGGCAGACTAGGTGCCTTCTTGGGTTACTGTGTTTGCATGATATAGTTGAATAAATTCATTGAACCAGAAACACTTCCTTTACAATCACTTTAAACACTGGGACTTGAAGTTCTATATTTGCTGTGTGCTGCTATTGGAACACGTGGCCTTGCAGTCTTAGACGTGCTATGTGCTGCTACTGGAAAGCGGTGGCTTGTAGCTCCAAAACTGTTTTGTGCTGCTAATGAAATGCTAGGTCTTATGGTATAGATTTATTGCATGTAGCTAGTGGAATTTTGGGACTTGTAGTTCTTAACTCCTTGTGTGCTGGTTATGGAAAGTTGAATCATGTAGTTCTATACTTGCTTTGTGCTCCTAACAGAATGTTGTGACCTGTAGTGTGCAGAGCCCTGTAACCGTCTATGTTGTTATCAAGTCCATTCTCCACTGGCACTGGAAAACCCGTTGATGCCCCTAGACCCATATATTGCGAACCAACAGATTTCTTCTGGTGTTGGAGTACACCCTGTGACCACACTAGACAAAGGACTGTCCAGGATTTAATGGACATTTAACCCTACTTCTTTTATCTTCTTCCATCCTGTCCTTCCCACCCTACTCTCAAATAATGCCCTGCCAACTATGCTCTTTGTGCTTAAACTCCATATGCTTTCTCTCTGCACCAGTTCATCACACCAGTATTGACACACGGAAATGCATTAAAACATTAAAGAAAGACACGTATATGTGAAGAAGAGTGACAGAAAAGGGCAAATTGACTGATAGCATTTATCAGTACCTGTTTAGCTGCTAGAGTCTCATCATTGGAGCTGTTCCGTACAATGTCTCTGTAAGTCATCTCTGAATTCCTTTTCTTCTGCAGTGCACCTGAGAGCCGCATCCAAAGCTTACATATATATAAAAAAAATAAAAAAAAATAGAATTTTTGTAAGACCTTGCCGTAAAATTATTTTCTCTGAGTCCTCTGACAGTCGCTGCCCGTTCAGTCAACCTTCACTAGTGGGTAATGGCGCCCTCTGCAGGAGTAAGCTAGGCAGTTTGAATTGTTAATAAAAAAACTTTCTATACTTAGACACACCTCTAGGGGGCCGTCCCCCAGCCATTATCCTGATCCAGTTATCACTGTTCCTCAGTTTGTAGCAAGCAGCACAAGAAGGCAAAAACCCCCAGATCCAAGAACAAGAGGGGTGGGGGCAGGGGCGGGGGCGGCAACTGTCAGAGGAATCAGAGAAAATAATTTGGCGGTAAGTTCTTACAAAAATTCTATTTTCTATTACGTCCTCTGACAGTCGCTGCCCGTTTAGTCAGCCTTCACTAGGGGGACGTCCCAAAGCAGTGTAGATGTGAGGGGTGGGGAAAAAAAAACGCAACCTGCCCAATAGGCAACGTAACAACCAGGCCAGAGGAAACAAACCAACTGGGCCAACAGGGCAACAGAAGCTCAACAGGAGCTAACCCAGAATAAAAAAAGAACCCCACTAGGAAGAAACAGGACAAAAAACCTGACTCTTCAGACAACTGCCGCACACAAAACTTTGCGGCCAAAGGAAGCATCCGAGGATGCCATCACATCAAGATCGTAAAATTTTGTGAAAAGTGTGCACAGACGACCAGGTCGTCACTTTGCACACCTGAGCCACAGAAGTCTGTTGGCGAAAACGCCCAAGAGGCACCGACGGCTCTAGTAGAATGTGAGAAACTTATATAGCGATATATATAAATGCCCGCGCTCAACCAATCAAACACACTTTGTAATTGTGCAAGTAATAAATGGATAAATGGTATCAAATTTAACACATAATAAAAGTGCAATAGCAATAAAGCAAAACAATATAAAATAGCGAATATGTGAATGGTTTAAATAGTCTCTTGATTCCAAGATGTTCTTAATGGAACAGTTCTTAATATGTCTCCACACCTCCACCAGATCAAGACCACCCAGTGTGCAAAACTACTTACTGGAATGAATGGACCCCTTAATTACAGGGGGTCGGTTATAGCTGTAACTCAAAAGCTGTTGATACAGGGTAATGGCAAGCAAACCGATATGTATAATTCTCCAGTAAACACCTCCAGCACCTTCAACGTCCGCCTTTTAGATCCTTATGACCAAAAATCATCCTCTCGTGTGACGTGGTTAGCAGGGATAGGAAAGACAAGGAATGCTCTCATGGTGAAGTACGTATATCATGGCGTTTATTGGATAAATAAAATGCACCTACATATAAGTTGCTTGCAATCGACATAGAGAAATAAAAGCTGCGGTTTCCAAGTGAAGAACCCCGCTTCTGCGTTCCAACTGCGTTCCACCCAGAGCCGGAAGTGACGTGATTACGATCCTACGTTCCGACGCGTTTCGGTAGCGCGTAGCCAATGTCATCAGGGTCATCCTAGTAGAATGTGCCTTTACAGGGAAAGGAGGAACCTGACCCGTGATTGAAGAGGCTTGAACAACCATCTTTCTGATCCATGTAGAAATGGTTGCCGCGAATGCAGCCGAAAACTTCCGAGATCCATCAGGAAGAACAAACAGGGAATCAGATGTCCTAACGGACTCCGTGGAGGACAGGTAAACCCTGATCACCCGAACTACATCCAAGGAATGCAGGGCAAAGTCCTTGGGACGCTTGGGCGTCGCACAAAGCGGAGGCAGAAGAATATTCTCATTGAGATGGAAAGCGGATACCACAATGGGAAGATTGACCGGGTCGCAAGACCACCTTATCCCTATGAACAACCAGATAAGGTGAACGGCAAGACAGAGCCGACAAGTCAGATAGAGTCGATAGCCACCAGAAAGGCAACTTTCTGGGACAACACAGGCAGAGGAATTTCTCTGATGTTCCCAAAGGGAGGCCGTTGCAAAACGGACAAAACAAGATTCAGGTCCCAGGGATGCAAGGGAGCCTCCCTTGGGGGAGCCAGATGCCGCACCCCTAGAATAAAGATGCAAATCATGAATTAGTTGCCAAAAGGAGGTTGAAAAAGAAATGGCCAAAGCCGACAACGGACCTTTGATTGTGGTTAGCGCCAGGCGCTGATCCAAACCTTCCTGCAGGCAGGCCAAAACCCTCGCCACCGAAAAGGAGCAGGGATGGAAACCATGCGACACACACCAGGCAATATACGCCATCCAGGTGCGATGACAACAGCATTCAGGAGTTCTCTGTCCTTCAAGACTTGGCTTTCAACAGCCACGCCGTCAAAGCCAGAGACTGCAAAGCAGGATGGAAGATCGGCCCTTGAGACAGTAGATCGTCTCAGTGGAAGCCACCAGGGAGTCTCGACGACCATCTGCACGATGTCTGTGTACTAAGACCAGCGCGGCCAGTCTGGGCCACCAGAATTACTTGAATCCATTCTGACGCCAACCTGCGGAGGAACCTGGATAACAGCTTAATCGGAGGGAAGGCACAAATCAGCCAGTACTGGTGCCAAGGCACCACTAACGTGTCCGTGGCGTCTGCCAGGGGATCGTGGGTTCAGGTCACAAACCTTCCCACCACTTGAAGGAGACGGGACGCAAACAGATCTACGTCCGGAGTCCCCCACTGGGCACACAGGAGGCGAAACACCTCCAGATGCAGGGACCATTCCCCCTGGTCCAGGGCCAGGAGACTCAGATAGTCCCCTTGCCAGATGTCCACACCCAGAATGTGGACCACCAAAACGGCTGGAACATGCGTCTCGGTCCAAGATAGGATCACAGCCACTTCCCTGGCCGCTCGGCATTGTACCCGAACCAGGCAACCCTAAAGCAGACTTGACCAACGGAACAAGCACAGCTTGATTGCATGGAGCTCCAAAACATTTATCGGCAAGGAAGCCTCCTCCGTGACCACAACCCCTGGGCACAGAGCGTGCCCAGAACTCCACCCCAGCCCATCAGGCTGGCATCCGTGGTGAGCACCGTCCACAGCAGAGGCCAGAAGGACTTGCCCTGTGTCAGATTTGGTGACAAAAGCCACCAAGATCCGATCTTGCAAGGTTGCTCAGAGAAATCCTCCTGTCCAACGACTGAGGCGTTCCATCCCACCTGGCAAAAAACTGTGCTTGCAGAGTTCTTGTGTGAAAACTGAGCAAAAGGGATAGCCTTGAAGCTGAAACCATCAGACCCAGGGACCGCATGCAGGCCCGCAGAGAGGAGAGATCGGCATCCCCGAGGGACCCGATCCTGCCCTGTAAGGTCCGGAGCTTGTCCTCCGGAAGAAAGACTTACGCCAGAGCGGAGTCCAGGACCATCCCCAGGTACGGAAGGCGAACCGAAGGAAGCAGAGACGACTTCCGGAAGTTGACGGTCCACCCGAATTCCTGGAGTGTCTGAACCGTGAGCGACAGATCGCTCGCCAAAGTGGCACATGAGCTCGACCCTAACAGGAGGTCGTCCAGATAATCGAGGACCGCAATCCCCTTAAAACGCAGTGAAGCCAGCACTGGAGCCAAAACCCTGGTGAATACCCTGGGAGCCAAAGCAAAGCCAAAGGACAACGCCACCCACAGATAAAGCTCCTCTGCCACCGCAAAGCGAAGGTACCGCTGGAGACCCTCACAGATGGGGATGTGCAGATACGCATCCTGCAAGTCGATGGAGGCTAGAAAGTCCTCTTTAGAGGCCTGGGGAAAAAAAGAACTCTTGCCCCCCCCCCCGTAAGACCTTTGAACAACTCATCTAGAGTGTCCCCAAAAAAATGACAACCCACATAAGGGGCATCAGACACAGTCTTTTTGGAAGCGTGGTCCGCCGACCAGCTTCTTAGCCACACAATGCGGCAGATCCCAACCCTGACCGCAGACAGCCGTGTGACCAAAGGGGCCCCAGCTAGGGCTCCGGCACACCGGGACATCATGGCCCGGGTCACTTGATCCACCATGTCCAGGGCTGCCAGAGATACCGACTCCGCCACTAATGCGTGTCTTAGTCCTCCGGTCTATTCCGCGACAGCTTAGGAAACCATCCCTGAAGCGAACACAGGTGCAAACAGGGAGCCCGCCACCAAGTAGATATAGCGGGAAGGCGTCTCCCAAGCCTATCTGTCAGATCCTGAAACACCGGGGAGTCCTCCACGGCATTAAAGTGGATTTACATAGTCTAGAAACAGTGTGATCCACGTAGGGGATACCGTCAAACGGTTATCAACGGAATCCGCAAAAGGATAACGGTATGAAAACCGCCTAGGTACCGTCAGCATATGCCTAATGCGACGCCACTGGTCGTTCACAGTTTCGTGAAACTCCTCGGGACAGGGGAAAACCTAACCCGATTTCTGGGCTGTGCGGGACCCAAAGGAAACCCGCTTACCCGACAGGGAGGGCTCATCAGCAAGATGTAAAGTCTCCTTAATGGAGCTAATGAGCGGAGCAACCGCGTCACGTTCCCGTGCCGTCATGGAGGAAGACTCCTCCCCCTCACCATCCGAACGGGAAGACTGGGACCCCGCAGGGGGGACGTTGTCTGGGGCAACCAAATCGGGCTCTGAGTCAGAAGACTGCGAGGGCATAGGCAGTTTGTGATAAGTGCGTTGAAACATCAGCAGATCCACTTTGGACGCCAAAGTCGCAAGAGCAGCATATAATGAAGCCATGGAAGAGTATTCAGGAGTACTTAAAGCCACAACCAGGTCTGTGGGGGAACTGTTATCCAGGGAGTCGATTATTGTAATTTAAAATTAATGGGACGCTCGCCCTTTAAAACAGCGGTTCCCACGGACCCCCACCACAACTTGCACTACCTGTGGAGCCCCTTCAGAGACGGTAATAGCCACAAGAGAAAAAGGTTTTAACATGATAATGCCCGAGAAAACAGTAAAAATCCCCCACAGTGTCAGTGTTTTCCACACGCTGCTCAGTGAAAAGGAGAGGAGGGAGGAAGTGACCTCCCCCTTAGAGGCCTATGCCCGCCCTGAGCCACAAAAAAAATGGTGCCTAATGAAAGTCAATGGGAGGAATCACATGCAAAATGGCTGCCGCCCTTACTAGGCTTTTGCCCACACCCAAGATGGTGCCCGATCGGCACCAGAACAGGGAGCTAAAATGGCTGCTTCCCTTACAATGAGCCCAGCCAGCCTGTCCTCACTAAAGATGGCGGCAGCTCTAAACGACACTAAATAAAGCACACAAGCACTATCTGGCCACCACAGGGAACCCCAGAGAGAACCCCTGGACGCTATAGAGCCCCTCAGGTATAGCAAGTGCACCACACAGCGCCCTCAGCAGGGCCAGGGAGGGAGGAAAACTTACCACGCTGGCCAGAAGGGGGATATCACAGAAGCCACCAGTACTGCCATCCCCTAAGAGTGGGCCCACAGAACCCCCCTACAGGTCCTAGTCCCAGGGACAAGGGGGTAGTAGTACTCACCAATCCAGAGAATGCAGGCACCGATCCAATACGGGAGATATCCCACCCTGAGTGGGGGTGCTGTCAGCCAAGGAGGGATGCTAGCTACACACGGTCATTCCGGAGTTGAGACACCCCCGGCGAAGATGGACCTCCGCAGGCTCGTCCCCATCCCGAGGGGCACTGTCGCTGCGAGGCCTGGGCGCACGAGTGACTTGCGACGCTCGTTGGCAAGCTGGGACTCCATAAGGATCTATATTATCCAGTGTAAGGCCCAGCTCTGCAGTCGCTTGTAGTCCTCCTGGAAATTCCCTGACTAACGATAGGGAGAGAAATAAAAAGCTATTTTCAAAAGAAAAAAAAATATTTTAAGAAAAAAACAAAGGAACTGAGACACTAGGTCCCAGCAGGAAAGAGCTAGCCTACTCCTGATGCTAGGCAGCAAAAAACTTAGGAACAGTGATAACTGGATCAGGATAATGGCTGGGGCACAGCACCCTAGAGGTGTGTCTAAGTATAGAAAGTTTTTTATTAACATTTCAAACTGCCTAGCTTACTCCTGCAGAGGGCGCCATTACCCACTAGTGAAGGCTGACTGAACGGGCGGCGACTGTCAGAGGACGTAAGAGAAAAAGGACTAGTTTTTTTTTCCTACTAAAATTAATACTACATTTTAAAACCCAATTCAAGTTATTTATTTTTTAATATGTTCCCTGAAAAAAGTTCCTTACTGCCTTTTTGCTCTGATCCATACTAGTTCTCTTTTGGGCTGAAAATACCACCCACTCGGCATCAACCCATTTTCTTTGAACATAGGATGTACAGTGGATATAGAAAAGAACCACCCCCTTTAAAATAATCACATTTTGTTGCTTTGCAGTCTCAAATGAAGACAGACACAGTTTTTGTTTTATCCAGTTGTATTTTCTGTATTTGGTTGAACCACCTTTTGCTTTAATTACATCCTTTAGTCTGTTGGAATATGTCTCTACTAACTTTGCACATCTAGACTTTGCAATATTTGCCCACTTTTTTGCAGAACTGCTCAAGTTCAGTTATATTTAATGGTGACCATTTGTGGACTGCAGTCTTCAAGTCATTGCACAGATTTTCAATGGGGTTTGAGAGGTGGCATTTTTCTTGCAACCTTCCCATACAAGCCACATTTTGGAGAATTTTTGATATTTTTGTCACATGCACACAATGACCACTCTGTCTTAAGTTCCTGCAACTGCTTAAGAGGTACTGTAGGCCTCTTTCATTCAGTTTGGAACGATGTCCTGATCCAGGAAGGGTCTGTGTTGTATCAAATACCTTCCACTTTTCAAAAATAGGCTTCACTGTTGCTAGGCCAGGGGTGTCAAACTCAATTTAATCGCGGGCCGCATCAGCATTATGGTTGCCCTCAAAGGGCCAGTTATATCTGCAGGATTAGATGTCCAGAGCACCCCATGCCCCCTTACATGAGATGTCAAGAACCCCCCAACCATCAGTAGTCAAAAGTTACCCACCCTTCCTTACATCACAATGCACCCCTTACCTTGTGAAGCTGTCAGGAAGAAGATGTGGGTGGATCTGGGAAGAAATGCAGGGTCTGGAGGAGAATCAGAGGAGGGCTGGAGTCAGCTTCCAGAGTCTGCCTGAATGCTGAGACCAGGGGAGGCAAAGGCAAGGTAGTGTTGGGGCTGCACAGAGGTGCAGGATCTGTAGGAGGAGTTCTGCCCTACTCTCTGCTGCGAATTGCTGAGAAAGGGAGGGGGTGGGCAAAGACGAGCCTTTCTGCAGCTGCACAGAATCTGGCAAAGAAGTTCTGTCCTCTCTGCTGCCGACTACAGAGACAAGGTGGGGGCAGAGACAAGGGGGGTGCCGCAGCTGCAGGGGAGGCGCAAGGGTCACATGAAATGGCATGGGGGGGGGGCATTCGTTTTGACACCTGTGTTCTAGGCATTGATAAAGCCTTTGACATTTTCTGACTTGTGCCTGTCCACAACTTTATCCCAGAGACCTTTTGACAGTGCCTTGCCACCCACAGTTGATTGTTTGCTTCAATTCCACTACTGGGGACTGAAATGATCCAGGAAAGCCTTTTTTATGCTGAGCTAATAAAAATGAACACAGCTGATCACAGTTGAAAGTCAAATGGCTTTGTTGGCCACTGGAAAGGTGATCAGCTACACCTGATTGAGTTTACAAGTCATTTTTAGGGGGGGGGTAATTGTTTTTCCAACTCAGTGATTCTCTTTTTGAATTTTGTTTATTTTTTCTAACAGTAAATACTGCTGGATAAAACAAAAACTGTAAAAAAAGTTTAAAGATCTATCAGCGCAATAAATGTACAATATCAAAAATAAATCTGTGATAAAGCTGCAAACACTAAATTGTGATCCCACTACACTAAAAAGCAAACACATCCAAGGTAAATGTGTTGTGCTAAATCATAAAATGCATAATGACCGCGCTCTGCGACTGACTGCGACCGACGTGCTCTGCGACCGACCTCTGCGACTGACTAACCGTGCTCTGCGACTGAGTACCTGGGAGGACTGGTAAGTATCTTAACGACTGGTGAGTATCTTAGCGACTGGTGAGTACCCCAGGTTTAGTACCAGGGGAGATAGAGGTAGTGTAAGTAAGGAATAGCAGGTCGTTACTAATTATCCCCATAGAGTAGAGGGTAATAATGTCCGACAGGATTGGTGATGCCACTCAGTGCACTTCTTGCTCCATGTATGCGTTCCTTGATGAACCAATCGAGGGCGAATACTGCTGTGCAAGATGTGTGCGACTTGTTTCTCTGGAAGCCCAGATCCTGGATCTAGAAAACATAGTGGCAACACTGCGTAGCATCAACAACCTGGAAAGGAGCTTGGACAATACCCATCAAGCGCTGGCAGGGACAAGCATAGAGGTGGGAGGAGAAGAGGAGACGCAGGCTAGGCAACTAGGCATCAGAGGTATGCAGTTGGGTGACCATTAGGAATGGTAGAGGGAGGAGTGCCAGTCCTGAGTTGGTACACCCTAACAAATTTGCCAAGTTGCAGGTTGAGGGGGATATCAGCTCAGGGGTGGCAGTGCTGGAGCAGGCGCCCTCCCCCAGCTGCCAGGGGAGTGGCGGTTGCAGGAAGAAGGGGGGCCGAGATTCAGGAAAGGTTAGACAGGTTGTGGTAGTGGGGGACTCAATCATCAAGAGGACAGAGGGCAATCAGTCGAAAACATTGTGGTAGCCGGACAGTATGTTGTTTACCGGGCGCTCGAGTTCGGCACATCGCGGATCGGGTAGACAGATTATTGGGCGGGGCTAGGGATGACCCAGCGGTCATGGAGCATGTGGGCACTAATGAACAAGAGGAAGGTGGAGGATCCCAAAGAACGATTTCAGGGAATAGATTGAGGAATAGGACCTCCAAGGTGGTTTTCTCTGAAATACTGCCGGTACCTCGAGCCACACAGGAGAGACAGAAGGAGATTAGGGAACATGGCAAGTGGCTGAGGAATTGGTGTAGGAAGGAGGGGTTTGGGTTCCTGGAGAACTGGGCTGACTTCTCAGTCGGCTACCGGCTCTTTAGTAAGGATGGGCTGCACCTTAATGGGGATGGTACAGCTATTTTGGAGAGAAAGATGGCCACCAAGTTGGAGGGGCTTTTAAACTAGGAGACGGGGGGAGGGCTCAGAAGTAGTCAGTCAGGAGGGAGCAAAGGACAGAAGGCAGTATTAGAGTCAGCAGTGACAGTAGTTCCATAACGTCAATTGGGGGGTCTGTGCGGGAAAACCTCAGACCAAACAGGAATAAAAATAATCACCATTCACTATCAACTTCCACAAAACTAAGAGGGGTATATGCAAATGCCAGGAGCCTAGCTAATAAAATGGATGAGTTGGAATTGTTAGCACATGAGGAGGACATAGACCTTGTGGGAATAGCGGAAACTTGGTTCGACCCCTCACATGACTGGCTGGCCAATATCCAAGGGTATTCGGTGTACCAGAAGGACAGGGTAGGAAAAAGAGGGGAAGGGGTATGTCTCTATGTCAAGAATAATGTAAGGGTGATAGAGAGGAGTGATATTATGGAAGGGATAAGTATGGAGTTAGAATCCGTGTAGGTAGAACTCCATAGGGAAGAAGAAAAGTAATTGTGGGGGTTTGCTATAGGCCACCCAACCAAAGGGAGGAGGTAGAGCAGGAATTTATAGCACTGTTGGGTAAAGTGGCAAAACTGGGATCAGTCATCATATTGGGGAACTTCAATTATCCCGACATTGACTGGGAAGAGGGGACTACACACTCACAGAAGGCCCGTCTATTCATGAAAACCTTACAGGACAACTACATGTCTTAGTTGGTGGATTCTCCTACTAGAGAAAATGTAGTCCTGGATCTATTGATCACTAATGACCCAGACCTAATCTCGGAGGTAGGAGTCCAGGACAACCTGGGCTCTAGCGATCACAGGATGATCACATTTAGCGTAAATAACAATATAACAAGGCAAGTGGGGAACATAAGAACCCTAAACTTCAGAAGGGCAAACTTTTCCAAATTGTGCTCAATGATGGAAAGGGTAAACTGGGACCAAACCCTGGGAACACTGACCACGGAGGAAAAATGGGAAGGCTTTAGGAACATATTAAACAAATGCATCTCGCAGTGCATTCCTATGGGAAATAAATTTAGAAGAGACAAAGCCAAACCTGGCTGGCTAAACCGTAATGTTAGGGGAAAAAAATGGCCTTCAAGAAATATAAATCAGAGGGCACAGTATCAGCTTTCGAGCAATACAAGGAGGCAAATAAGAAAAGTAAATACGAAATCAAAATGGCCAAAATCAACTTTGAGAGCCAAATAGCGGAGGATAGTAAAAAGAACCCAAAGAAATTCCTTAAATATATCAACAGCAAAAAAACTAGGGCAGAGCATATTGCACACATAATTAACGATGATGGGAGGATGGTTACAGAGGACACTGAAAAAGCAACCGTGCTGAATGCTTTTTTCTCGTCAGTCTTTACACAGGAAAAGGAGGGGTACACTGACCACGACTATATGGTTAGTAGTAATACACAGAACTTGCCGCTATGGCTAACAGAGGGTGAAATCAGGGAAAGGCTGGATAAAATTAACAAAAATAAATCACCAGGCCCGGATGGCGTACATCCGAGAGTACTCAAAGAACTTCGTAAGATTATATCTAGACCACTGTTCCTGATCTTTGCTGACAGTATTATGACAGGAAATGTACCAGGGGATTGGAGGAAAGCTAACGTGATACTGATATTCAAAAAAGGGCAGAGGCATGTCCCGAGAAATTCTAGGCCTGTCAGTCTGACATCGATAGTATGTAAACTTCTGGAGGGGATGATAAGGGACTATATTGTAGAGTTTGCTAAAGACAACAACATCATCAGCAGTAATCAGCATGGGTTTCAAATGGCGTTCTTGTCAAACCAATCTCTTAACATTCTACGAGGAGGTGAGCTGTGAGCTAGATAAAGGGAGACCAGTGGATGTGGTGTACCTGGATTTCACTAAGGCGTTTGATACAGTTCCCCACAAGCGCTTAATTTATAAAATAAGGTCTGCAGGCATCGACCGCAAGGTTTGCTCTTGGATACGGAACTGGCTAAAAGGGCCTGTCCAAAGGGTGGTAATAAATAGTGCATACTCAGACTGGTCTGAGGTGGTAAGTGGGGTCCCCCAAGGCTCAGTCCTGGGACCAACCTTGTTCAATTTATTCATAAACAGCATTGAGGACGGGATCAGTAGTTCTATATCAGTTTTTGCAGATGACACAAAATTAGGCAGGGCAATAACTGCACAGCATGATGCAGATATCCTACAGAATGACCTGGACAAAATAACAGAGTGGGCAACGACACGAGAGACACATGAGGTTTAATGTGAAGTGAAAGGTTTTGCACTTGGGGACTAAAAACATAAAAGCACAATACACTTTTGGGGGGGAACCTTTGGGGGAATCAAAAATGGAGAAAGATCTGGGAGTCTTGGTAGAGGATAGACTAGTCAATAGCGTGCAATGTCAAGCGGCAGCTGCCAAAGCCGGCAGAATATTAGCATGCATAAAGAAAGGGATGTATTCCAGAGAAAAAACTATAATCCCTCCACTTTATAAAACTCTGATCCGACCACATCTGGAGTATTCTGTCCAGTTCTGGTCACCAGTCCTCAGGAGGGATGTGTTGGAGCTGGAGAGAGTCCAGAGAAGGGCAACTAAACTAATTAGGGGATTGGAGGTCCTTAATTATGAAGAGCGTCTGCAATCGCTCTATTTATTCTCCCTGGAGAAGAGACGCCTGAGAGGGGACATGATGGCAATTTATAAATATCTCAATGGTGATCTCAGCATAGAAAAAAAGCTATTCAGTTGAAAGGATTGCATGAGGACTCGAGGGCATGCAATGCGATTAGAGGAGAAGCGTTTTAACCTCAGGAAACGTTGGGGGTTCTTTACTGTTAAGGCTACAAGATTGTGGAATTCTCTACCACAAGAGGTGGATACTGCGGGAAGTATGGTGGCTTTCAAAAGACTCTTAGACTTACACCTCAAGGATCAGAACATTCAGGGGTATGAGAGATGATTACGGCCACACACACCTACACAGGTTGAACTGGATGGACCATTGTCTTTATTCAACCTCACCTACTATGTAACTATGTAATAAATAAATACATGTGATAATATGGTTCAACAATATAAAAAAATGTGAAAAAAGTCCATAAATTCCAAGTAAGTGATAATAGTGCTAGATAAGCCCCTTAGGGTAAATATTATAAAGTCCTCGTGTAAAAACAAATAATAGTGCTGTGATCAAGTCTCCAAGCGAGAGAGGAAAGGGAGTGATGTCTTCAGGGGGGCGGAGCCGTGCTGCGGACATCACTCCCTTTCCGCTCTCGCGTGGAGACTTGTTTGTTTGCCTTGCCTGACTCCATTGAGTGTATTGTGAGTACCCCTTTCTTCAAATAAACGTTTGCTGATTGATTTATAGACAGAGAGCACTAGATTGTGTTTGTTTTCTGCCCTCATATTCATCCGGTTTTATGGATTTATGGGCTTCATGATCCTGGACTCGTCTGAGATATCGTTTTGCTGGCTTAGATCACCCCTGCAGGAGACTGCTGTTTCTGACCCTGGGTGGCAAAGCAACAAAAT
Source organism: Pelophylax lessonae (assembly GCF_965119305.1). Taxonomy (NCBI): domain Eukaryota; kingdom Metazoa; phylum Chordata; class Amphibia; order Anura; family Ranidae; genus Pelophylax; species Pelophylax lessonae. The sequence goes on from NC_138775.1 coordinate 107,414,386, forward strand.
GTAATTCTTTTAAAGGGGGTTATTATTTTCTTTACACACTGTATTCCCTGTGACTTCCTGTGAAAGCAGCAATCTTCCCATACTCCCATTTTGCAGATGTAAAAAAAGAGTTGAAAGTGCCATACAATGCCTATTGAAGCCAAACAAACTGCTGACTAGGCCTGTGCTTTAAATTCCCACCGGAAAAATACCATCGTAGGTCCAGTTCACTTCTGGTTCGTTCACTGTGTTGCCAGTCAAGCCCCGATGAAGGGGGCAATTAGACCCCCGAAATGCGTTGGATATTTTTTTTTATTTTACCCCTGACCTTTAATGGAATAAAGTTGTATCTGGACCTCTTAGAAGTGGTGTGGCACTTCAATTTTAACTCTTTAAATCACACTACGAGACAAGAAGTCTGTGGAGATCCTCTGGGGTGTAGAAGCTGCATGCCCAGGAACCAAATCATTTACAATTGTAATACTTTAAGATAACAATACCAGTAAAATAAGACTACAGGTCCAGCACTATCTTTTAACTTTCCTCAACCCATTTTCCAGGTGTCACAGGGCAGAAGTGAGAGTGAATCTTCCTAATGATGATACAGGTAAAAAACAAAACAAACTGACATTTTCACTCTTTTCCCATCTCAAACTAAATGAAAAAGGTTTGGCTGGAGCAAAGTTGATTTCCGTGCAACCCGAGGTTGCAGGAAAGAAGTTTGCACCGGCAATTGGACTGACTAAATTAGCTAAACTTATTTAATTCCCTCTTGAAAAGAGGCAATTAAGGGGGGGATAAGTGGCTATATAGTGACTCTGGTATGCAGTGAGAAACTTACCTTGAAATGAAGCCTTCCAGCAGTGCATGCACTGTCATAGCTACAGGCACTTCCATCTTCACCCAGTCTTCATTCCAGGTCAGTGGGCTGCTGAAGCTTGAATGGCTGAGCCGCATTGACGTCACTCCTGCGCATGCGCGTGGGAGACTCATCATGGCACACAGCTCTGAAGGAATGGTACAGGTATGTACAGTAGCTTCTTCAAAGCGCATTCACCGGTGACGTCACCGGCTGCTGCTCGTCTAAATGCAATTTTACCTACAGGTAAGCTTTATTAGAAGCTTACCTGTAGGTAACAATCACAAATGAGAGTTTACTACCAGCTTAAGTTGTTACATCTGCCTGGAGTTTAAAGTGGAACTACACTGCATCTGAGCACCACAAACCAAAATGCTTTTTAATTCATTTTTAATATTCAGAGTAAATACATCCATCAATCAATGTCTCCATGCTTTATTTTGCTGAGAAATAACTTTGAAAAAACACCCTCTAGCATTTCTGGCTGTGGCTATCTTGAGTAAGGGCAGATGATTCATGTAATATTTACTTCCTTGAATCCACCTGCCCTTAGCTCATGCATGTGGGACTGTTTGTTTTTCTGAGAAAACCCCACCACCCCTACTTCCCTCCTGAGGACTCCTGGCATGTAGGACATCATTTGCCAATGTCTGGAAACCAAAGAAATGGGATACATTTTCCTATCTATTTACTGATGGTAGCAGCATAAGGATCACAAATAGTCAATGTTGATTGAGAAAGTGACGTTCCGTCACCTCTAAGGGTAAATCGGGTCTGTATTCATCCGATCCTATCCCCCAAACAGATGGAAAAATAGGACCACCATCCGTCTGGATTTTGTGGGCAGGATCGGATGGCAGCAGACATGTGTCCGCTAACATTCGCTGCTCCATAGGGGAGACTAGAGGGTCTGATAAGATCCACCTGAATAACTGACAGGTGGACCTGATCAGAAAGCCCGTTTGATAGGACCCTTAGGCCCCTTTCACACATGTGTAACGGTAAAGAACCTCGCGATTATGGTGTGTCTAGATAGATAATTATGGATAAATAAATAGATATAAATATAAAGGGTCTATACGATAGCTGCTAGCTGCAAATTAAAGTGCATGTGCCTTTAAATAAATGTGAAACCAGTGTTGCAGCGCTGCTTATAAAATCAACTTACATTAAATACCAAAAATGTGCAAATATATCAATTAGTGCAAATGTGCAAACATGTGCAGATCAAGGATGTGCAAATTTCCCAAAATGCTCAATCACTAATCATATCAAAAATTCATAAAAAATGACCATTACAGTGCTAATAAATTATGGATAATAATAAAGTTCATAAAAAATGTCCATCAAAGTGCTAATAGATAGTAGTGCTCCACTGTGTTGATCAATCAAGGTAAAAGACTATGTGACCTCGCGCTTGTGGTAAATAAATAAATAAAATAAATTGTGTAAGCTGCCTGCTGCAAGAAAAAAGTGCTACAGATGACGCTGTGATTGACCGCGAAACGCGTCTAGCAATTGGCCGAGCGGATAGCCACGTGATTTCCGGCCGGTGAGGCGCACGCTGCGGGAGCAGCTGACCACCGTGCCTAGTACATGCTTTTACATTGTAACATGTTTGTGAGTATTCCCTTTGCTTTTACCTCAATAAACGAAACTATTTAAAATGATCTTCACCATGATAAGCTTCTGTTTTTATGAGGATACCTGGGATTACTAAATCTTGAAAAGGATCTTTTCCGGCATTACTACAACAGCCTCTAAGGATTTCAAGGATAATATGATCAGCATTCCCTGCTTCTGTTTGACCACATTGTGGTAAGTAGATTTGCACAGGGGGCAACCCCACAAGCAGCACGGAACAAGCACCAAGCACTTTTTCGATTTTAAAAGGACTGTTGTATGGACATTTATGATGCACTTTGTTTGCACTTTATAATGTGATATATTTTAACACTTTTTTCAGCACAGTTTCTGCACAGCATATATTTTTTGCACAGTATTAATTTTCTGCATACTTTTTAATTATTTAACTTGATATGCACTGGTTGTTTTATATTTAAATTATTGAACACAGGCATTTTTAAGCAGCGCTGCAACCACTGACTGACACAGATCAATCAAGGTGCTCACCCCCTTGTGGTAATCTACTCACCACAAAACGCTCGGTCAGCAGCAGTTCAATCATAAAATGACAGCTTGCCTCGCCAGCTTGGTCACAGTGATTCTGTTGGAATGGATCCATTGTGTGGTCCTTGATACATACTAATGTGACAGTGCAGTTAGCTATGATGGGGTACGTCACCCAGGATTTTCACCCAGACAGGTTGAGGGGCTCCAGGATCATCAAAAATATGAATTTTTGATATTAGTGATTGAGCATTTTGGGAAATTTGCACATCCTTGATCTGCAAGTTTGCACATTTGCACTAATTGATATATTTGCACATTTTTGGTATTTAATGTAAGTTGATTTTATAAGCAGCGCTGCAACACTGGTTTCACACCCTTTTACACATGCAGACTGTTCATTTCATCAGTTCAGTCACGTTTTTTCAAAGAAAAAACGGATCAAGTTTACATCAGTTTTCATCAGTTTACCATCAGTTGCTCATCAGTATTTTTTTTACATCCACTACCAATGCCAAAACTGATGCAAAAATGGATGGTTTGTCCGTTTACATCAGTTTTTCGTCCGTTCCGTTTTTTTAAAGCAACAAAAATAGGGCTTTGATCGGTTTAAAAAAAAACAGATGTTGACGAAAGCGAATGTAAACTGATGTAAATGGATGATCATCCATTTATATCTGTTTTTCTATAGAGATACATTGATGTCTGTTTTTCATCCGTCAACAGATGGATGAAAAACGAACAAACGGTCTGTATGTGTGAAAGCAGCCTTAGAACTCCTTTATCCTCTGTTAAAGATTCTTTGAAGATAAATCAAGCAATGGGAGTGTGCAAAAGTCAATGCAAAGGCCCCTTTCACACATGCAGATAGATCATTTTATCCGTTCAAGCACGTTTTTTCAAAGAAAAAAACTAAGTTTACATCAGTTTCTCATGAGCTGCTCATCAGTTTGTTTCTACATCAGTTTTTTTACATCCACTACAAATGCAAAACAGATGCAAAAACAGACCGTTTGGGTCCTTTCACACGAGATTTCTGTTTGTTTCATCAGTTCAGTCACATTTTTTTTTTTTTTAAGAAAAAACAGATCAGTTTATAATAACAAAAATAGGGCTTTGATCCGTTTAAAAGAACATATGTTGACGAATGCAGATGTAAGCTGATGTAAATAGATAATCATTAACTTACTTCCATAATGATGCATCGATGTCTATTTTTCATCCGCAAACGCATGAATGAAAAACGGACAAACGAAATGCCTGTGTGAAAGGGGCCTCAGAAAAAATTAGTGTGTATCTTTACATAATAAATAATAATCGCAAAAACACATTTTTGGCAGTTGGATTAAACCTGACTGCTATCTAATGTCTATAGGCAGACAGCAGTTTTACATTATTTTCATATTTCCACTTGGAGAGGACTGTGGAATCATGAAGGGAAGCAGTGCTATCCTTGGAAAGCTGTAGGATTAGCATGTTACAGGATTTAAATTGATTCAAGCTGCTAAAGACAAGTTGACACTTTTGCTTCAAGCACTTGTGTACCTGTTGCCTCATACTGTGAGGAATTCCAGCTAGTACAAGGGAGCGCAGTTTGTCAGAATGAGGGAGTGTCACATCTATCTTATCCCATGTTAGGTCTCCTACGTCATGGTTGTGGGTAAACTCTAGGTGGGCTTGCCACTTTAGCCTCTGCTGGGGGTCTTCTGTCAGTGGTATACCCAATAGCTTACTTGAATTAGGTTCTGCACCATCTGCAATATGGAACACAAAAAAAAAAAAGAGAAAAAAAAAGGAGAAAACACAAATGAATGTATTCGGTAGCAGAGTAACAAATTTAGGGATTAATAGATAGATATGGAGGCTTCAGACATTAGGATAAGGTTTTCCTAAAACCCATTTTAAAAAGAAAATCGTCATAATTACCTTCTTTATCCACTCTGAATCCAAACTCATCATAGCGGAACTCTGGCTGCTCTACAGATTGCTCCTTCTGTAATTCACATAGGGAGACAAAGATATGCATAAAAAAACTCAATATTTAAGCAAATGTTTTCAGAACTACAAATATGCAAGTGTTCTAAAGGTGTATTTGTTCTTACCTGTGTGTATTTTGCAAGTATGTCCTGTGGCCACATGCTTGGTGTCAAAGCAGAGAAAGGGCCACCCGGGGATGGGGTGTAACTTCCTAAAGGAAAAGAAAATATATATATATATACTGTAATATATAATATACACAAACACACACACACACACACACACGTACACAATCAGTATATTTGAATATAGCGAATAAGTATTTATTTTGTGTTTTAAAATGATTATTTTTTGCAACGAAGGGGCACTGTGATGGGTTCTCACGCTGAACCGCCCTATCCTAATGCTTTTCTGACGTAGGTTGAAGAGAAATATGTGTATCAGCAACAATTATGAAACAATATTGTGTCATATGGATGAGGTTTCTGAAAGATGTTTTTGCTATTTAGCAGGATGACCTTGACACTTTTCTTTTGTTTCACCATTTGAATTCGGTGGTTCCCAACCTCCAATTTAATATCATATATGATCGGCCTTCTATCTAATTTCTGGACATCAGGGTATACCAGCAGGATGGCTGTCTCTATAGTGATTCAGTTATTTAACCCTTTCGCTGCCAGGGCCTTGCTCTCTACTTTTAAACTCAGCTGGCAAGAGCATTTCTAAAACTTTTCCTTTGCTTTTTATTTTTCACTTATAGCTTACAGCAGGGCTTGACAAATTTGCTTGGAATCTAGGAGCCCTTTTTTTTTTTTTCGCGCATGCCGAATGGTCGGCTTCTGTCGGACTGGCTGCCATACACACGGGCTGAATGACGGCCAGTTTTTATTGAACGGCTGGATGTTGCCTGGCATTCAGCCAGTGTGTACTTGGCTTGATGGTGTGATGGGCAGTAGCTCACTAGGGAAGGACAGTGCAGCAAGGTGGGGGTCGATAGGAGATCCAGTAACTCATACCACCTTTGGCCCCTTTCATACAGGCACCACCTCCAAGCGGAATCCGATTGCTCAGCGGGGATTTCTCCGCTAATCCCAGCTGAGCAGGCGGATGACAGGTCCTGTCCGCTCAACTATGCAGAGGGAACTCTAACACAGTCCCATTCGTCTCTAAGGAGAACTGGATGGAAATGGACTGCCTGTTCATTTCCATCCGATGCCATCTGATTTGATCCGCCGGACAGATGGAAAATAGGACCACCATTCATCTGTTTTTGGCAAACAGGATCATATGGCGGCGGTGGTCAGCGAACATCTGTTGCTCCATAGAGGAGACTGAAGGGTCCGATCAGGTCTGCCTGAAAAACTGACAGGCGGACCTAATCCGACAGCCCGTGTGAAAGGGGCTTTCGGCTGTGTGGCATGACTGGAAGAGAACGAAAAAATAATAAAAATTTATTTTCATGAAAAAAAAAAATATTAATAAAAAACGGTTTCCATCTTTGTGTGGTTGTAAATGGAACGGAGGCCGTTCAAACCAGCTGCCCCACATTCCCTGTCCACTGACCGGTAAGGACAGGGCGCCAGATCAAGCCCGTAACACCTTCAACCTCTTCTCTTTGAAAAGAGATGGGCGGGCAGTCAGGGGAAACCCACAGCGCCGCCAGTGACTACTTGTTGCAGCCCTGGTCACCACAAGAGGGCGCCAGTTCCCCAATGTAAGCGTTTCTCTCCAGCAGGCCGCAAAGCCATGGCCTCAATTACCAGCTGGCATGGCATCTTAGTCCACACACCCGCGGGCAGGGGACGCACATTGAGAGAAAACCTGCCGCAGTATAGCCCAGGTGCCAGGCCTCTAATTCTAGTCGCCAATGCGACCTGGTGCCTGGCGTATGTCAAGCCCAATACACTAAAATCATTATAAGCAGATAAAAACACAGCATATTTTACAAAATTCCTACTAAATATAAAAGCTTAACCTGTATTGAATTATTAAATAACAAATATTTGTAACTTTTAAATTGCGCCTTTTTACGAAATGGTGAAAATCGAACAGATGCAAAAATGTAAATATCCAAATTTCTCTAAATCTGAAGGTTTTCATTTTTCCCTTACAGCTTTCAGTATTTGTCAAAGACCCCCTACCCAACCATATCTTATTTTCTAAAAAAGCATATGACCTCTATAAAAAAAAAAAAAGAAGAAGGTGCTACTTATTTTTAAGGCCCCCGTGGTATTTGCATAAATGTTTATCAAAACAATATTTTTGCTAAAAATACACTAAAATCATTATTAGCAGACAAAAAACCCAACAGATTTGAAAAAATTCCTGCTAGATTCCTACTAAATATAAAAGCTTTAAGTGGTTGTACAGTCCGAAGGTTTTTTTTTATCTTGCATTCTATGCCCCCCTCAGCCCCATCTAGATCTCTCTCTCTCCCTCTTCATTGGCTAAGACAGTAGCAGAGCATCATTGGCTCCCGCTGCTCTCAAATAAAGTCAGTGAGCCAATGAGGAGAGACCAGTAGAATAAGAAGGAGGGGCTACTAATTTTTACGACCCTGCGATTTTGCCCCAAACCAAGCCACACACCCTCAACATGGGGAAGTGGGTGCTTTGGGACTCTACACCCCCTCACCCCAAAGCACCCTGTAACCATGTTGATGGGGTCAAGGTTCTCTTCCCGACAACCCTGGGTGGTGGTTGTGGGGGTCTGCGGGTAGGGGGCCTATCAGAATCTAAAAGCCTCCTTTTACAAGAGGGCCCCCAGAACCCCCCCCCCCCCCCACCACCACCCCATGTGAATGAGCATGAAGAGAAAAAGAGTGGGCAAATATTGCAAAGTCTAGATGTGCAAAGATAGTGGAGACATATCCAAACAGACAAAAGGCTGTAATTAAAGCAAAAGATGGTTTAACAAAACACTGACAAAAGGGGGTGATCCTTTTTCCAACTCTGTGATTCTGTTTTTGAATTTCTTTTTTCTGACATATGGTGTCATAGCTTTCACTTGGAGGTTATAAGGTGCACTAAGTAAATACAGCTGGATAAAACAAAAACTGTGTGTCTTCATTTCAGACTGCAAAGCAACAAAATGTGATCATTTTAAAAAGGAGGGTGAATCTTTACTATAGCCCCTGTATATTGACTAAACGATTATAATATCAAAGTGATTAGGGTGTGGATATCTTCCTGCAGCATGCTTTTACTGTAGATAACAAAAATTTTATGTGCACACAAAAGGAATTTTAGAAAAAATAAAGCCTAGTACACACGGCTGAATGTTGGTCAGCATCATCCAGTTCAATAGAAATGGGACAACATTTCCCCCGTGTGTACTGGAGTTGGTCTGACAGAAGCCGGGCTTTCAGGTGGCATCTGTAGAAGGGGCATAAAAAAAAAGGTTCTGCCGAAGTGACCAAAGTGTTCTGGTGGGGGGCCACCCCCCTGTCAGAACACAATAGAACAGCAGGTGAGATCACTGTTTTACTTGTTTATTTGCAGTTTTCTCTTGCCTGCAACCCTTCAAAAGTGCACATTTGTGATAAAATCATTATGCATCTGTGAGGAGTACAGAGGAGGGAGAGGATTGTACTGACAGCTCTTATACACTGTGTGAGAGCCGATTGGAGAAAAAGGGACACACACCCCTCCACATAGGCAGAGTAGTTCGAACTAATGAACATGCAGAGCAGTATTCTGAATAGACAAGCTCTGTGCTTATCTCCCTCCCGGACGCAAATTTTATCTCATATGTCAGGAAAACTGCTCATAAGTGACTGAGGAACAGAGGAATGAAGCACCAGAGAGAAATGACACTTTGAGCTTTGGAGAGAGATACGTAAACACTGCAGATATATGTGCTTAGTTCAAATTCCATTACAACAACTTTAAGAGTCCCTAAATAAAACCAAACTGATAAGAGGCACAGAGGAGTTCAGCTACGAGGAAAGATAAGAGGAATTGAACCTAAGGGCCGTACATACTTGACGAAAATCGGACGAAATATCCTCCGATTTTTCTCTGTCTTCTCTGCATTCATTACCGTTTTTAGTTGACAGTGCATAAATGTTTACGAAATTACTCGTCCGATTTTTATTTTTTTGGGGACATTTGTTCCTAGACTTCCGGGTTGTCAGCAACTTCAGATCATGCGCGGTCTTTCGTATCCGATTTTTCACGGACGTACTGCATACACATTAAACTAAAATCGGTCATCTGGGGACGGACGAAAAAAATTTTGGTGTTTGTCCCTTTGTTTTTTTTTCGTTGAAAATGTCGGCATCAGCTGCTGAAAGTTGTGTACACACTAGGCGAAAATCGGACGATTTTACCTCGGACGGGAATTTTCGGCAGATTTTCTACTAGTGTTGTACCCCACTTTATTCTCTCTTGAGAAGAGGAGATTAAGGCAGGATATAATCAACTAACAAGTGGCTCATTATAGTGAACTTGGTGTTAAGGTTAAGGTATTCACTTTAAGGGCATCAGAGTAAAAGAGGTTTAATCGCCAAATATGGAAAAGTTTCTTCACAGTAAGAGCTGTGAAAATGTGGAATAGACTTCAAGAGGTGTTTCTGTCCAGCTCAGTAGATTGCTTTAAAAAAGGACTGGATTATTTCCTAAATGTACATAATATCATTGGATACTAACACTTACAGGTAAAGTTAATCCAGGGAATATCCAATTGCCTCTCGGGGAATCAGGAAGGATATTTTTCCCCTGCTGGAGGAAATTGGATCATGCTTTGCTGGGGTTTTTTGCCTTACCTCTGGATAACAGTGGGTATAGGATTGCGTATACAGTTGCTTCTCAAAAAATGTGAATATCATCAAAAAGTAAATTTATTTCAGTATTTCATTTCAAAAAGTGATACTATTATATACATTTATTTCACACAGAGAGATATATTGCAAGTATTTCTTTCTTTTAATTTTGAGGATTATGGCTTCCAGCTAGTGAAAACCCAAAATTCAGTATCTCAGAAAATTAGAAGATTGTGAAAAAGTTTAATATTGTACACTCATGGTGCCACACTCTAATTAGTTAGTTAACGCAAAACACCTGTAAAGGTTTTCTGAGCCTTCAAATTGTCTCTCAGTCTGGTTCAGTAGGTTACGCAATCATGGGGAAGACTGCTGACTAGGGATGATCGAAGGGTTTGGGTCGACCATCGGTTCGACCCGAACATTGACTGTTCGAAATTCAGCCGAATTCCGAACTTTTTGCGGTAAAAGTTAGGAATTCGGCACCAGAACCGCCCAAAATGCAATGGAACAGGAACTGGGCTTTAAAAGCCCGTGATTGGACCAGAAACATGAGTAAAAGCCAATTGAGGGGGCAGGAGTCTGCTAGGAATGTGATTGAAGTGACTAATCAGTAGTGAATACGCCCCCCAGTATATAACATACCCCCGCCAAATCTCTAGCACTGTAATACAGGGGCTGTGGAAGAGAGTGGAAGCAGTTCTGTTACTCCTGCTGCAAAAGTGTCATTTAGCAATTATTAGTGTGAGGAAAGGGATATCTAGTGTAGTTAGGGTACTATATACCACTATAGTTCGATTCAATAATCTAGTTTCTGTAGGGAAAGTGTTAAGTGTCAGGGTGACCGTATTGTAGGGTGAACTGACTCTGACTGCTATGCCAGGGTGACAGAAGTTTTTGGCGTTTATTGGGCGTCTTTGGAGGCAGGCATGACATCTGAACTTGTGTGTGTGTGTGTGTGTGTATGCATATATACCCCTATACAGAAGTTCAGATGTCATGCCTGCCTGCAAAGACGCCCAAAAAATGCCCAATAAACGCCCAGGTGTGACAAGAGCGGAACCTCATCCCTGCGCTAATAAAAATTCTAAGAAAAATTATCTTTTTTTTTTTCTGGTTCTGGACATGCTACAGAGCTGAAACTTCACAGGTTCACTTTTTAGGCCCCCCAGACACTAAATCCAAAGAAATCTCATTTTTTTTTTTTCAATAATTTTTTTAATAATTGTCTCTCTATCAAAAACGACAATTTTTAAGAACTTTTTTTTGTGCGATTAATAGTCCCTGGGGCATGATTCTGGACCCTAGGCACTTTTTAGGGGCATTTATTGGGTTTTAGGGCTTCAAAATGGTGTTTTTTGATTACTGAAGTTCGGGTCCCATTGATTTCAATGTGGTTCTGGAATCCGGACCCGAACATTCGGGAATTTCGGGTGTTCTGGCCGAACCAAACTTTTCAAAAGTTCGATCATCCCTACTGATGACTTGACAGTTGTCCAGAAGACAGTCACTGACACATTGCACAAGAAGGGTAAGTCACAAAAGGTCTTTGCTATAGAAGCTGGCTGTTCACATAGTGCTGTATCTAAGCATATTAATGGGACGTTGATTGAAAAGAAAGAGTGTGGTAAAAAAGGTGCACAAGCAACAGGGATAACAGCAGTCTTGAGAGGATTGTGAAGCAAAGGCCATTCAAGAATATGGGTGAGATTCACAAGGAGTGGACTATGGCTGTTGTCGGTGCTTCAAGAGCCACCACACAATATCCAGAACATGGGCTACAACTGTCGAATCCCTTGTGTCAAGACACTCCTGAACCAGAGATAACGTCAGAAGCGTCTTACCTGGGCGAAAGAGTTCCAAAGTCCTCAAAAGGTACATTTTGTATTTCATTTGGAAATCAAGTTCCCAGAGTCTGGAGGAAGAGTGGAGAGGCACAAAATCAAAGCTGCATGAGGTCCAGTGTGAAGTTTCCACAGCCAGTGATGATTTGGGGGGCCATGTCATCTGCTGGTGTTGGTCCACTTCGTTTTATCAAGTACACAGTCAGTGCAGCCCCATACCAGGAAATTCTAGAGCACTTAATGCTTCCCTCGGCTGACCAGTTTTATGGAGTGGCGGATTTCACTTTCCAGCAGGACTTGGCACCTGCCCACTGCCAAAAGTACCAATACCTGGTTTAATGATCATGGTATCACTAAGCTTGCTTGGCCAGCAAACTCGCCTGACCTAAATCCCATAGAGTATCTATGGGGTATTGTCACAAGGAAGAAGAGAGGCACTAGACTGGACAATGCAGATGAGCCGAAGGCCGCTATCAAAAATATGGGCTTCCCTAACACCTCAGCAGTACCACAGGCTGATCGCCTCCATGCCACGCCGCACTGATGCAGTAATTCATGCAAAAGGAGCCCCAACCAAGTATTGAGTGCATACTATTTTGTACATGGACATACTTTTCAGTAAGCCAACATTTCTGTATTAAAAATCTATTTTTTTTTCTATTGGTCTTATGTAATAGTCTAATTTTCTGAGATACTGAATTTTGGGATTTCACTGAAAGACATACTGACTAAAATTAAAAAGACAAAAATGCTTGAAATATGGGACTCCTGTGTGTACTGAATCTATATAATATATAAATGTCACTTTTAATTGAAATACTGAAATAAATTAACTTTTGGATGATATTCTAATTTTTTGAGATGCACCTCTTTGGGATTGTATGATTTTTTCCCTCCTTTTATTGGCTGAACTAGATGAACTTGTGTCTTTTTTTAACTAGACTATGTAACAATAGACAACAAAAAATGAGTCCCAACCCCCCCCCCCCCTTACCTGACATGGTGCCAGAGTAATGAGTCTTGGATATAAGTGTAGAGTCTCCTTGGGCACAGTACAATTAGCAAAAAATGTTGACAACTATGTAAGCTCAAGAGAGAAGCTGGAAACAATCACGTCTTGCAGCCTTGACATCGGTGTCCTTTCAGAGGTGGATGCTGCCGTCAGGTGCTCAGTGCTGAAAAAAAAGAGAACAATTCAATGCATTCGCAGATTGACATTCCTGCAAAGTCTGAGGATTGTGGTTCTGTATTCAAGATATGTCCCCCAATGTTTGCACCCTAAAGCCTAGTACACACAGGCTGAATGTCAGGCGGCGTTGGCTGGTTCAATGGAAACTGATCGACATTCGGCCCATGTGTACGGCAGCCGGTCCGGCAGGCTTTTGTCACATAGTTACATAGTTAGTGAGGTTGAAAAAAGACATCAGTCCATCCAGTTCAACCTATGATGCTTGTGCGTGTTTGTTGTTAACTGTACATTGTATACCCCTGTATGTTGTGGTCTTTAAGGTGCCCATCTAATAGTTTTTTGAAACTATCAATGCTCCCTGCTGATACGACTGTTTGCGGAAGAGAATTCCACATCCTTACTACTCTGACAGTAAAGAACCCCCTAGGTACTTTAAGGTTAAACTGCCTTTCCTCTAGTTTTAGTGAGTGGCCACGTGTCTTATTGTATTTCCTTTCTCTGAATAGTTCGTTCCTTATGCTAGGGTCGCCAGTACAGTATTTGTACATTGATATCATATCCCCCCTCAAGCGTCTCTTCTCCAGAGAGAATAAGTTCAGTGCTTGTAGTCTTTCCTCATAGCGGATGTCCTCCATTCCCCTAATTATTTTTGTTGCCCTTCTCTGGACTCTTTCCAGTTCCAGCACATCCTTCCTGAGGACCAGTGCCCAGAACTGGACAGCATACTCCAGATGGGGCCGGACCAGAGTCTTGTAGAGAGGGAGAATAATCTCTTTATTTCTGGAGTGAATCCCCTTTTTTATACATCCCAGTATTCTGTTGGCTTCGCTTGCAGCGGCTTGGCATTGCATGCCACTGCCAAGCCTGTTGTCTACCAGTACCCCCAGGTCCTTTTCCATCTTAGATCCACCCAGAGGTTTCCCCCCCCCCCCCCCAGTGAGTAGCTTGCTTTCTGGTTTCTGGCACCCAAGTGCATTACTTTACATTTTTCAACATTAAACCTCATCTGCCATGTAGTTGCCCACCCCATTATTTTGTTCAGGTCCGCTTGTAAGGTTTCCACATCCTGCATAGAAGATATTGGCATGCTTAGTTTAGTATCATCCGCAAATACTGAGATTGTACTAGATATCTCCTCCTCTAGATCATTTATGAATAAATTAAACAGGATTGGCCCCAGGACAGAACCCTGGGGGACCCCACTTTCCACAGCCACCCAATCCGAGTACTCCCCATTAATCACCACCCTTTGAACTCTCACAGAGTCATGATCGCAAAAGGTCTGCCGACTGGCTACTGTTCGGCGATCTCAGCCAATGGCTGAGATCACTGACCGGAGTATTCTGGTTGGGGGTGGGAGGGAGGGCAGTCCCCCTGTCAGAACACAATAGTTTAGAACGGGGAGATCGCTGTACTTGCATTGGATTGTTAGTACAGTGGCTCCGACCTGAGCAGCCAGTTCTTTTTTTGTTCAACCCAGCCGGTTGAATGAAAAAAAATGCTTTAGGGCTAGCCTAGCACACACACACACACACACACACACACACACACACACACAAGTTGTTGATTCTGCCTACTGAGTGTCATTGCTCATCAACTCTGCACAAATATAAAATAGACACCACATACGATGATCTGTCTGCTAGAAATGTCCCGCTGAGCTGAAATTATCTTACACAATTTAGTAAATATCATATGAAAGATGAGGTTTACAAATTTAAATAGAAAACAATACAAAATAAAGAGGAGCTCCATTCTCCCCCAAAAAAGTCAGCGGTTACTAATACTGTAGATGCTTACATTTATTATAAGGACACTTACATGATCCTGGAATAAGCGCTGTCATGACCGAGACGATTCTTCAAAATCGTCTTTGGGTCCAGGCGCCGGGCATCTTGGCTAAAGGAAACCTGCAATGAAGCCTTGCAGCTTCACAGCCGATTTCCAACTGAGCATGCGTGAGCTAAGATAAGGAGCTGCGTCAGTTGATGAACGATCGAGAAAGAGGGTTTACTCCCACTTTAATTTCCAATATTACTTAAAAAACAAGTTTTTTTTTTTTTTTTTTAACAACTCGTCATAAAGCAATGTTGCTCAGTGAACCACAGCAATAACAAACCAACTTTCATTATTAAGTGCACTGAACGGCTAATAACACAGCAGCGGTTACCGCCATGCAAGCACATCACAACTCCTTGCCCAGCGGTTAACTAAATCACCACAGATAATCATTTCTGTACAACCAGTGTAGCTTGTAGCTTCAGACTAAATTGCTGACTCTACCCCAATTCCTTCAATACATTTATGCCCTCAGGGGCGGATTGATAAAGCAGCAGGAAGGCCTTACAATGCTGCTGGACATGCAAGAAGCCCCATGTTCATAGCTGCGCGTAGCTCTCCACTCGATTCAGAACTATGAAGGGTGCAGTGCAAAATCTGCTCTCCCCTTAGTGTTGTCTTTAAGTAACACAGTGCACAACAATGAAAGTAATGAATGGCACTGCAAAGCAATAACACATGTATGACATGTTGCAATAACGCGTGTAGTATTAAGACGCACAGGTGCGCGATTTTTTTTAACCAAAGTCAATGCAAACCATGCCGAAGTTGGACCAAGAGTAGTGTAGGAATCCAATTCCAAGTTGGAGCGACTCAAGTCACTCCTGTAAGAATGGTTCCATTGCAGCAAATGGGGCGCAACTTCTCATGTGACATGTGCTCTCAAAGTCAGAGTACACGTCGCATCAGTGTGAACGGGACAAAAGGTACGTTTATACAAGTATACAACATTAATGTTGGATGTACTGTGTACAATTAGCTTTTCTAGGTCCTCTGCAATCTTTCACTTAAGGGATTAGCCCACATCTATTCTATAGGCAAAGGCACTAACCTCTTCTCTTATTTGATCAATTCTGTTTGGCTCCATTCACACCTGAGCTTAACGTTTTCAAGCTTTTTGTGGGGCGTTTTTCAGGTGTTTTTTGCAGATGTTTGGAGGCAAGCATTGACATCTAACCAAAGCGCTTGTAATCTGCCAAAAAAGAAGCTCATAAACTTTTTTGAGCTTCAGGCTACAAAGCAGACACACATCTTGTATGTATAACGTCACTTTCCTGTTGCCAGTTTCCCTGGATGGCATGACAAGGAAATAATGTAATGCAGTGCAATCTGCACTGCATTACATTCAGTGTAGCACAGGGGGAGACACGCAGGGTCTTTTGGCCCCCAGATTATTATTATATAGGATTTATATAGCTCCGACAGTTTACGCAGCGCTTTACAACTTGAGGGTAGACAGTACAGATACAATACACTTTAATACAGTAGGAATCCGAGGGTCCTGCTCGTTAGAGCATACAATCTAAGAGGGAGGTTCAAGAGATACAAGGAGGTAATAACTGTGGGGGATGGGCTGATGGAGAAAATAAAAGTACAGTTGTTAGGTGGATGCCAGATAGGTTTCTCTGAAGAGATGTGTTTTCAGGGGTTGTCTGAATGTAGACAAAGTAGGAGATAGTTGGACAGATGGGGGTAGAGCATTCCAGAGGATGGGAGAAGCTCGAGAGAAGTCCTGGAGGCGAGCATGGGAAGTGGTTACAAGGGAGCTAGAGAGCAGGAGGTCCTGGGAGGAACGAAAAGAACAAGTCGGTCGGTATTTGGAGACAAGATTAGTGATGTAGCTGGATGGCTGGCTTGGTGGATGGATGGATGGCTTTGTAAGCTATGGTTAGTAACTTGAAATTAATTTCTTGGTTGAGTGGCAGCCAATGGAGGGATTGGCAAAGAGGGGTAGCAGACAGAGCAGTTTGCAAGGTGGATGAGCCTGGCAGCAGCGTTCATGATGGACTGAAGGGGGGATAATCTTTTTAAAGGTAAGCCAATGAGAAGGGAGTTGCAGTAATCTAAATTAGCGATGACCAGGGAGTGGATTAGAAGCTTTGTGGTATCATTGGTTTGGAAGGGACGTATCTTGGAGATGTTGTGGAGGTTGAGGCAGCAAGCTTTGGACAGTGACTGGATGTGTGGCCAAAAAGGAAAGTTCAGAGTCCAGGATTATACCTAGGACCTTGGCATGGATGGACGGGTTGATAGTTGTGCCGTTGATGTTGAAAGAGAAATCAGGGGAGGAGGACCGTGGGGGAGAAAATATGAGCTCGGTTTTGAATAGGTTGAGTTTGAGGAAGTGATGTGACATCCAGGCTGATGTGTCTGTTAGTAAGCTGGTGATGCGCAAAGAGACTGATGGAGTGAGCTGAGGGGTGGAGAGATAGATTTGGGTGTCATCAGCGTAGAGATGATATTGAAAGCCATGGGGGGCAAAAAGCTGTCCCAGGGAGGAGGTGTAGATTGAGAAAAGAAGTGGTCCAAGGACAGAACCTTGGGGGACCCCAACAGAGAAAGGAAGAGGAGAGGAGGTAGTAGAGTTGTAAGTAGCACTGAAGGTGCGTTGGGATAGGTAGGATGAGAAACAACGAAGAGTACGGTCACAGAGGCCAAAGGAGTGGAGCTTTTTGAGGAGGAGGGGGTGGTCTACTGTGTCAAAGGCAGCGGAGAGGTCAAGGAGGAGTAGTACAGAATAGTGTCCATTGGTGTTTGCTGTTAGTAGGTCGTTTGTGAGTTTAAGGAGAGCAGTTTCAGTGGAATGTTGAGGGCGAAATCCGGACTGAAGGGGATCAAGAAGATTGTTCTTAGTCAGATGGTCACTCAGTTGGTTGTAGACCAATCGTTCAAGGAGTTTGGAAGAGAAGGGGAGTAGGGAGATGGGGCATAGATTTGGGAAGGTTGGTGGGGCCCAGTGAGGGCTTTTTAAGGATGGGAGTAACTAGCGCCTGTTTTAGAGAATTAGGGAAGGTGCCAGAAGAGAGGGAGAGGTTGAAGATGTGAGTTAGAGAGCGTAAAATAGAGTCAAAGGGTGAGCGTAGCATGTGCGAGGGAGCAGGATCCATGGGGCAGGTGGTTAGATGGGGGTTAGAAAAAAGTACAGTAACCTCATTAATACTAGTAGGGTGGAATGAGGGAAGTCATGATTGTACCCGTGGATATGGATTGTTAAGTGGGGGAGGTTTTTGCACATTGGAGATCTCCTCGCAAATTGTATTGATCTTTTTTTTTTTAAGTGATTGGCGATCTCCTGGGCAGTGAGCGAGTTAGAGGCCAGAGTTGGTGGAGGACAGAGTAGAGAGTTAAAGGTAGAGAAGAGATGACGGGGACTAGAAGAGAATGGTTGGATGAGCTTCAAAAAATAGGTTTGCTTGGCAATGAGGAGGCAGGAATAGAAGGGCAGATTTATATTGGTTAAAGTCTTCCAGGGACTTAGTCTTACGCCACAGGCGCTCAAGAGTGCGGCTACGTTTTCAGAGACTTCTGGTGTCGTCTGTTTGCCAGGGTTGTAGGGGTCGGGCCGAATTCTGCATGTAGTGAGGGGAGCGTGAGCTTGTCTAGGGAGGATGACAGTGAGCTGTTATAGATGAAACTGGCTAGGTTGGGGCATGACAGGGGTGATATTTTATCATATAGATGGACAGTAGCAGAGTAGAGCATAGAAGGGTTGAGGTGGCGAAGGTTTCTACGGGTAACTGTTAAGCGGTTGTAGGAAGAGGAGGTGGAAGACCGGGAGAGTGCGAAAATAATAAGGTGGTGATCAGAGAGTGGGAGAGGTTTGTTGTAGAGGTTGCATGGAGTGCATAGATAGGAGAAGACAAGGTCAAGGGTGTTGCCAGTGGAGTGTGTAGGAGCCTGTATCCATTGCTTCAGGTCAAGAGATGAGGTTAGGCTGAGAAGTTTAGAAGCAGTAGTAGTATTGGCATTAACAGGGATGTTGAAGTCACCAAGAATGATTGTGGGGATTTCAGAAGAGAGAAAGTAGGGTAGCCAGGCAGAAAAGTCATCAAGGAAGGTTGATACTGGTCCAGGGGGCTGGTAGATGACAGCGATTCTTAAACAGGAGAAAATAAACAAATGCAATGCACCTCAAAAGAGGAGAATGTCAGAGAGGGAGGTGGGTGAAGTACCTGATAGGTGCTGTATGGGGCTAGAAGGATTGCCACTCCACCTTCCTTCCGTCCATCTGGTCTAGGGGAGGGAGTCCAGAGGAGGCCGCCATGGGAGAGCGAAGCAGGAGAAGTAGTATCGGAATTATGAAGCCAGGTTTCGGTGATGGCAAGTAGGTTAAAGGAATTTGTGATGAAGAGGTCATGGAGGGAGGTGAGTTTGTTACAGATGGAGCGGGCGTTCCAGAGGACGTAGGAGAAGGGGAGGCTGGTCTTAGGAAGAAGGGGAATGGAGACTAGGTTCTGTGGGTTGCGGCTGTTGGCAGAGGGTGTAGGGTGGTGGGAGCGTAGTGAAAAGCCATATGGAGGTCCTTGGTTTGGGGATATGTCACCAGAGGCAAGGAGAAGGGTGAGGGAGATAATGTGGGAGTGCGATTTATATAAAGGGACATGCCCTAGAGTCCTGGAAGTTTTCTAGGGAGAGGACAGAAGTTGGGATGATATTTATAAGCTGTGGGGTGGAGAAGAGGGGTGAAGGTGAGTTTGAGAAGAGAGGACACAACTGTCAGCAGGAGTGGTAGGGAGTGAATGTTACAGAGTGTGCAAAGAGCTGAATAGAGAGAAAAGGTCACCTGCAGCCAGTTTGGTGCTCCTTTTAGTGTTGTTTGTTGTGTATATTCGCCTTGTGCAATTGCTGAAGTGCAGAGCTTGAAGTGCGTATCACTTGTAGAAAGAATCACTTAGAGAAAGAAGCCTTAAAAGGAAAGATGCCCAGCAATGTGCTACCCCAGCAATGTGCTGACCCTTAAGGTTGCACTAAATTTATACAGGTATAAGGGTGGGGGTGGAAGTTGGTTAATTAATCATGAGTGGATATAAGGATGTCTACCAGAGTGGATCTTTCATCTGGGGGTACTAGTGGACAACAGGCTTGACAGTGGCATGCAATGCCAAGCCGCTGCAAGCAAAGCCAACAGAATACTGGCATGTATAAAAAAGGGGATTCACTCCAGAAATAAAGAGATTATTCTCCCACTCTACAAGACTCTGGTCCGGCCACATCTGGAGTATGCTGTCCAGTTCTGGGCACCGGTCCTCAGGAAGGATGTGCTGGAACTGGAGAGACTCCAGAGAAGGACAACAAAAATAATTAGGGGAATGGAGGACATAAGCTATGATGAAAGACTACAAGCACTGAACTTATTCTCCCTGGAGAAGAGACGCTTGAGGGGTGATATGATATCAATGTACAAATACTGTACTGGCGACCCTAGCATAAGGAACAAACTTTTCAGAGAAAGGGAATACAATAAGACACGTGGCCACTCACTAAAACTTGAG
Organism: Pelophylax lessonae; assembly: GCF_965119305.1. NCBI lineage: Eukaryota > Metazoa > Chordata > Amphibia > Anura > Ranidae > Pelophylax > Pelophylax lessonae. The sequence continues at coordinate 107,434,457 of NC_138775.1, forward strand.
GAAAAACGGTTTAACCTTAAAATACGTAAGGGGTTCTTCACTGTCAGCGCAGTATGGATGTGGAATTCGCTTCCACTAGCAGTCGTATCAGCAGGGAGCATCGATAGATTCAAAAAACTATAAGATGGGCACCTTAAAGCGGAGTTCCACCCTGGAATACTTTTTTTTTAATAAAAATACCCCCGGGACAGTCAGGGCTAGTACATTCCACAATGGCTAGCCTCTGCTCTGTCCCGGGTTGCACTTACCTTTTAGGACAAATACTTACCTTGAAAAAGTATTGTCCAGCGCTGCCATCTCAGGTGTGGGCAGCTTGAAGCCAGCGTGATCCTCTTCTGTGTCTTCTTCCGTCTTCTTCGGTCCCGCGATGCACTGCACCGGCCCCGCCGTCACTTCCGGTGCGCGCGCGTCATCCCTCCACAGCTTCTGGGCATGCCCAGAAGCTGTTTAGAAGGGAATGACGCGCGCGCCCCGAAACTGAGGTCGGGGCCGGTGCAGGCGCAATGATTCCTGGGAGCGATGACGTTCAGCTCCCAAGAATCATTGCAAAGCCAGGAAGTGACGACGGGCCGTGGCCGCCGAGGGGAGAAAAAGGAAGTAAGGTAAGTATTTTCTTCTCTACGAGGTAAGTAAAAAAAAAAAATGCAATTATCCATTTGTTTCTCAGGTGACCCGGAGCGAGAAGATGGAGGTAAGTATCATTTTAGGGTGGAACTCCACTTTAAAGACCACAACATACAGGGGTATACAATGTACTAACACACACACATCATAGGTTGAACTGGATGGACTGATGTCTTTTTTCAACCTCACAAACTATGTAACTTCTAAAGTCAGATTGGAAAGGGGCAAGCATGATTATAAAGATAAGGGCTGCTCGTCGGGCATTATTAGACACTTCAGAACAACAAAAACATCATGGTAATGCACACAGGGCAGCAGATGAAAAAGGCTACATACCAAAAGCACAAATACACAGAGAGAGTAAACAGGTTCCAGTTGCAGTTAAGGGTGGAGTTGCAGTTAAGAGTGGATGTCTCATTAAAGAGAATTTGTGCATGTAAATGTGATTCTTGTGCTATCACGGGAATAGGATAAACAAATTATGCAAATTATGAGCCCCTGATGCTGCAAGTACAAAAAACTGGTACCTTAACAGTCTAATAAACAGATATAAAAAGAGAGGGGTACTGCACTTCAGGGATGTAACCGATATAAATTCACATAAACAGATCAAAACACAATCACATATGGCATTCCATCATAAATGACATCAATATGTGAGTATATAAATGGTGCTCCAGTGAGTTTCTATATACAAAAGTGCTTGTGTGGATATAAATTAATCCATACTCATCATTATTATTAAAGTGTAAATCAAATAAGGTGCTTATAAATATAACCTGTGATAAAAATCATTTTTAATTTACATAAATAAACTGAAACCCGTTGTAAAAGTGCTGCGTGTGCAAAGAAATTGTGGGTAATATATGTGCAAACAACCAGTTGTTCATAAAAAGTACAAACAAGTATTGTGCAACCAATCAACTTGGTATATTTAAGGTGTACGTTTTGAAAGGTGTGTCGTTATAGGAGATAAAAAATCTAAATAAATAAAGATGGGATTAAAGTGCTATAGTGTCCAATTATTCGTGATGACTTCCCAGTATTTTCTTGTATAATTTTAAGGGTCCTTATTCAGTCCATTAACTTTCTCCACCATTGGGGTAGTGAATAGGAGTGCTCTTCTGTGATCACACTTATAAGTGTGCTAACTGCTCACCTCAATAACTTTATAAATACGCCTGTGGAATATAAGCCTGGGTTGCTGCTTTTCCTTCCACTCCTGCTATAGCATAGTATAGCCTCTAGCTCTCAGGGGGGTTATGGCTCCTTTTGTAAATACTCTTCTTTAGTGGGGGTACTAATTCCTCTCCCGGATGATTGATCCTTACAACTCAGTAAAGAAGGGGGGCCATCATGGTGCAGTATTACAAACTTTTTATTTAAAATAAAATAGTATCACTTACAATTCAAACTTTAAAATTCAGCAAAGACTCGAGCCACTGGACTGAGCTGCTGTGTCCAGATACGTCACTTCCGGTTTCTCTCTGTGAACGCCCTACGTGTTACGTCACAGAATCATGTAACTTCTTCAGGGAAATACAGGGAACGGGAGGTTACGTTTTTTTTTAGTAGTTTCAGAGCCGGAAATTGACAAGGCGCCACTTTTAGAAATCTTCTCTCACTATACTGACCGGAAATACTCAGGTCCCCATTTTTGAAAACCTTTATGTAATTCACATTATAATCCTAATTTAAATGGTTCTAATTTGCCACTGATTAATTATCTACAAATTATATATGATTTTAAGGGGATACTTATGTTTTCTAAACTGGAAGGGAGGCATACATATAGATAATCTCATTTTACAAGGCTCATAATTTAATTAAAATTACATATTAGATATATACATATAAATTAGAATTACATATTAGATATATACATATATATGACATAGATAAATACAATTATTCTTCCAAATTAGAATATAACTCATATAATTAGGTTAAAAGGTAAAAATATAAAGGATATAAAAAAAAGAGAGGAATTTTATTTTTATTATAAATTTATAAGAGACTATGAGGAGACACACTGCACTAACTCAGGGATAATTATATATTTAAAATGACTCTAGGGAACAGAGCGAATCAGGAATAATTACATAATTGAGAGAGTAAATGTTCTAAATGCACACCAATAGTTACTCTTCTCTGTTTCTTATATATTATTATTATTAATCTAATATGTAATATTTAATATACAACATCCTTATTTTTTGATGTTCTTATAGAGGGATATTAGGGGTGCAATTTTCTTCAACTCTAAGAAAGAGACAAGTTATTTTTACAATTTTATCTCAATATTATGGAGATTTATTCTTGGAGTGATGTCGTATATAAATATTCCTTAACCACTTGCCGACACAGTACATATACTGCGGCGGTCAGCTCCTCACAGGCAAAGTGACGTATGGGTACGTCACTAACCGGTGAGGCTCTGGGGAGCGAGCGCACGCCGCCGGAGGCGCGCTGCCGCTCCTGCTCGGTCACGGACCCCGCCGGGCACTCACGATCGTCCGTGACAGCAAATGATTTACAACTGATGTAAACAAGCCGCTTGTTATTCTCCCCTGTGTAGGAATAGTGATCATACGATTCTACTATGTAGGACCGTTGATCACTGTTCCTACAGCTCAAGCCACAGCCAATCACAGTTAGAATCACACCCCTAGGGACACACACCACCCATCCCTCTCAAAAAAAGTTAACCCCTTCACTACCAGTGTCATTTTACAGTAACAGTGCATATGTATAGCACTGATTACTGTAGTAATGTCACTGGTAACCCCAAAAGTGTCAAAAATGTCAGTCAAGGGTCCGATCTGTCCGCCCCAATATCGCAGTCCCGCAAAAAAAAAAAAAAAAAAAACGCAGATCGCCGCCATTACGCGTTAAAAAAAAAAAGACAAAAATCTTTCCCTTTGTTAGTAAACGCGATAACTTTTTTTTTTTTTTTTTGGAATTTCATATAAAAAAAATGTGAAAAATATTGTTTTCCTGACAGACACCATGGCAACATACGTTCGGGTAGCCCTGCCTCCTCTCCTACCCTATAGGACCCCACTCCCATAAATCTTTGCTCCCTTTCAGCATCCGTGTTCCTTTTTTGTCCTCCTTAAGCATGATTATGCGTTCCTACAAAGCAGTCCTATGTATATACTGGAAGCAAGGATTGGGTCAGCATGGAGCCTCCGCTAAGCCCTTTGCTCTTAGCAGGGTATGGAGGGGGCAATCGAAGAGACCCTGGGCGGGAGATCGGTGGTCTGGCCGAGAGAGCCCAGCTGCTGCGGGTGGCCTACCATTGCCCGAAGGAAAGCCTGGTGTTGCGTCTCCGTGGACCCGTCCCTGCTCCAGGAGGCAGGGTGGTAAGCCCCGTTATGGGACACTTTACTTCCTTGTTTTGGTGTTGATTTTACTTTCCATAAGCTAACTTGTGCCTCTTTCCCCTGTGTTATCGTCACATTTTGATCATGAGGCGCTTTTAATATAGTCAGGGTTGCCTGTGTGTCTTTTATATGTGTGTTTAGCCTTTTTTCCGGTATTTACCTCCCAGTCGTTGGCTGCACTCGGTCCGGCCGCCACTTTCGGGTTGCGCGGCATTCTGCGCATGCGCAGTGGGTGGCCGAGTGTCAGACTCGGCGCGCATGCGCGGAAGAGACGCGTGACGTCACTCGCGCATGCGCGCTGCGTCCGAGCGGCCGGCTATTTAAATTTCACTGATACCTGGAGATGGTGGGAAGGTCGGCGTTTGTGAATAGCCTCCCCCAGCGCCACGGTTTTCGTTGGCAAGGTAAGAGGCTTGGCTTGTCTTCCTCTTCCAGCCCCCCCCCCCCCCAGTCTATAGGCAGTTTATAACTAATCCTGGGTTTCTCTCTGTGCTTGATTCAGCCAGCAGGAACTTATTTCTGTGCATTAAGTTTGGATTCATCTCCGCCCCCTAGTGGCCAGCCCGCACATACTAGGTTTCTTTTGATGTCTGTCTATGGCCATTACTTTTCTATGTTTTTGCATGTCTGTCTCCAGCTCTTCCAGGTCCGATCCACAGCATAATGCACGCAGAGAAGATTGGCGTTCCAAATCGCAACACCGGCACTCCTCATCCAGGTCCAGACGCAGATCCCCCCATAGTCCGGGGCACGAGGGCCAGTCTTCTTCCGCAAAACATCATGGCCGCTCAGAGCGTCCTCATGGAAGAAAATGCTGGGGATGTGGTGTATTGGTTCCGGGCGGTACGTCCCTCTGCAACCGTTGTTATGCCCAAGCAACGGGCGAACGGGGAAATTCGGACCAGCACATTAAAGATGTAGTGCACAAGGTCCTCAAGGACTCTTTGGCAGAGCTTAATCGTCCAAGTACATCTGCAGGGCCGTCTCGCTCGCCAGAGAGAGACATTCTGGAACAAGATCCGTTTGAGCCTTCTCAACCCAGCCACCCTTCCATCCTTCCTTCAGATTCGGATACGGATGATTCCTCTCCGGGATTTGAATTCAACCTCGTTTCCCCCTTGGTAAGAGCCGTAAGAGATGCTCTCGATTGGGAGGATCCTGCAGTCTCCCCCCCAAAGCAGAAGAAATTCTTCAAACAATTATGTAAGGAACGTTTGAATCTTCCGTTCCTAGTGGAATTGGGAGATATCATCTCTGAGGAATGGGGTAAGGTTGAGAGGAAAAACTCCATGATTACGAAAATGGCGAAACTATACCCCTTCAAGCAGGAGGAAGTCAAACACTTGGAGTCTCCACCCCTAGTGGACGCCGCAGTGATGCGGCTTGTAAAACATGTTACTTTACCCATGGAAGACACGGTGTCCTTCAAGGAGCCTCTAGAGAGGAGAATTGATGCTGACCTCAAGAGGGTGTATCTCACAACAGGTATGGCCTGTAAAACAGCTCTAGCCCTGGCTACAGTTTCAAAAGCCATGGAGGTCTGGATCAATAGCCTTGATGAAACCCTCAAAGGAGTTTCAGAAGAAGCAGCAAAGAGCTCTCCAATCCAAGAGCGAAGGATGGCTGCGAGGTTCTTGGGGGAGGCTTCCATAGACATCATCCGCCTCTTGGCACGGGTAATGTTATCCTCCGTCCCCGCTAAACGCGCCCTTTGGCTTCGGCCTTGGGTGGCCGATGCCGCGTCTAAACAGGCATGGTGCTGGATTCCCTTTGAGGGCTCTTCCCTCTTTGGGAATAAATTGGACGCGGCCATAACTCAGGCCACGGGTGGTAGATCTGGTTTCCTTCCCCAGGGAGGCGCGCAGTTATAGACCAGGCAAGACATTCGGGAGAGGATGGAAGTCCAGGCAGTCCGCCTTCCAGAAGGGCTCCAAGGCCACTTCATCTGGAGACCACAAAATCCTTTTGAGAGTGGGCCCGCCCAGGCATCCCCAGTAGGAGCTCGGTTGCTCCGCTTTCGGGATGTGTGGGCGGCCTCAATTCAAGATCCCTGGGTCCTCAACACAGTGTCTCAAGGACACTCTTGGGTTTTCAACAGCACCCCCAGGACCAGGTTTGTCGCCACGTCTCTTCCCTCCTCAGCAGAAAAAAAGCAGATCCTTCTCTCTTACCTAGACTCGCTGGTGGTTCAGGAAGCTGTAATTCCAGTTCCAGAATCGGAAAGAGGTCAGGGAGTCTACTCACCCCTGTTCCTAGTTCAAAAGAAAAACGGCACCTGGAGGCCCGTGATAGATCTTACGTACCTCAACAAGTCTATCCGCAGAGAAAAGTTCAAAATGGAGTCTCTGGTCACGATTCAGTATTCAGTCCAACCAAGAGACTGGCTAGCGTCTATAGACCTGAAGGACGCTTACTTTCATGTTCCAGTAGCGAAAGAATTCCAACGGTTTCTCCACTTTGCCATCGGAAAAGCTCATATGCAATTCACCTGTCTCCTTCGGGCTTTCAACATCGCCTCGCACATTTTCCAAAACCTTATTGGCAGTAGTGGCCCTTATCAGGATCAGAGGCATCAGGTTACACCACTATCTAGACGACCTGCTTCTCCTGTCTCAAGACAGGTCTCAACTTCTTCTGCATCTATAGCAGGTGATCTCAATTCTCCAAGATTTCGGGTGGATCTTGAACTTTAAGAGTCACCTGGTGCCCACACAATCGCTTGTGTTTCTAGGAGCGCTGTTCGATATGGTGAAATATACCATCTCCCTGCCCGAGGAAAAGATCCCGGTGGTCCGAGACAGAGTGGCATTCGCCATGGCTTCATCTCATCTCACTGCTCGGCAGTGCCTGAGGATAGTAGGTACCCTGGTGGCCACAGCTCCCATGGTAAAATGGGCCTTGTGGAAGTTGAGGCCCTTCCAGAGGGGGTTTCTCCAGCAGTGGACTTCAGAGAGCATGTCTCAACAAATCCATCTGACCTCATCCATGAAGAGGTGTCTTCCCTGGTGGCTTCTACGGGAGAATCTCGTCAACTGCCATTCCATAGCTCCAGTTACGTGGATCACAGAAACCTCGGACACAAGCAGTACAGGTTGGGGAGCCCACTGCCAGTCAGAAGTGGCACAAGGCAGATGGGTTTTTCCCGCCCGCGGAGTAGTCTCTAATGTGTTCGAACTGCGGGCTGCCTTAAAAGCTCTGCAAGCTTTTCCGCCATCTGATCCAAGGATCCTCGGTAATGCTCAGGTTGGACAATACAACAGCGGTGGCGTATGTGAAGAGGTAGGGAGGGACCCGCAGCCTATCACTACTTCAGGAAACAGAGCCGATTATGTCCTGGGCTCAGAGGCACCTGGCCAATCTTTCGGCAGCCTATGTCCCAGGGACACTGAATGTGGAAGCAGATTTCCTTTCCAGATACAAACTCGACAACGAGTGGTCTCTCCATCAAGAGGTGTTCGAATGGGTTCTATCTCTGGGGTTCCGTCCGAAACCTAGGGTCAAAAGAGCCTTTCTTAACCTTCTTCTCGGATAGAGTGGTCCTGATTCCTATGTTGGGGTCAAATCCCAAAGTGACCTTCGTCTTTCATGAGAAGTTTATTTAACACTGTTAAAATTGGTGACTCACTGTCCGAGGTTGGGTGAGACGCCTGACGAAGGAGCACGGATGCTCTGAACGCGTGCAACCCCTATTTTTCTCCTGCCAGGAAGTGATGTCATCAGGGATCAGAAGTCGTCAGCCGGAGCCCTGTTGTGCATGCTCCGCCGCGGCCAGTGACAACTAGCAGCCCCACAGCGGCTCGGCTATACCTCTGGAACCTCACCACCTTCTCCTATGACCACTATCCTGGAAGAGGAAGATGGATGACCCTAACAGTCTTTGTGTACCGGTCTCACCCAACCTCGGACAGTGAGTCACCAATTTTAACAGTGTTAAATAAACTTGTACTATACTAAGCTGGCGCCGCTTTCTCCTTTCTTGCATCTCTCAGGGCTTCTCCACGCTTCAGCCGGCTGCCGCGGACTATAGCTTCCCTACAGTACCAAACTTTGTTCCCCCCCACGCAGCCCCATAACCCCCCCCCTCCCATCCACCCACATTCCTTGTACCACCTTGGGATATTAGAAGAGCGCCATGACACCCCCCACTTTCATGTCTTTCATGAGAATACAGACATAGTCCTTCCCACCTTCAAGACCAGTGAGAATTCTGAAGTTCATCCTCTGGATGTCGGTGACACCCTTAAACAATATCTGGCGGCCACTTCTTCCTTTCGCCAGTCGGATTTCCTTTTTGTCCTTCTTCAAGGGAAAAAGAGAGGTATGCATGCTTCTTCCAGAGCGGTGGCTGCGTGGATTGTCCAGGCTATCCAGTGGGCCTACAGAGCAAAGGGCTTGGTTCCTCCGGAGGCGGTGATGGCACATTCGACTCGTAGCATCTCTACGTCTTGGGCAGTCTCTAGGCATGTCACTCCTGATGTGATCTGCAGGGCAGCGTCTTGGTCATCTATGAACACTTTTCTTTCTCATTATTGTGTTGAACCGGCTGCCTTATCTTCTGTTAATTTTGGTGTTCAAGTGCTGTCAGTAGATGGCAATAATTTTTTTTGAAAATTTGTTTTTATTGAATTTTTGCACACAAAAAACAGACAAGACAATGCCACGCAGGGCAACAACCACCCTCAGTGACAACAGGTCAAACCCCTCCCACACCACCCCCCACCCACCCCCCCCCCCCCACCCCAGGCTCCATCCAGCACGTCCAGTGGAAAAACAAAGCATCCATCAGTAATAAAGATACCCCTCAAGACTGCTCCAATTATCCAGTAACAAGGTCATAGAACATTATAGATTAGTCCAGCACAGAGCCCACTAGCAGCAACCCCATGGCTTAGTCAATAAAAAAAAAAAAAAAAAAAAAAAAAAAATATAGAGAGACTTCTATACATGCAGTTAGAGCACAATGAACAGGAATATATCACCGACCGGCATGGCCATCCCCCCCCCCCCCCAGACAGTCCCGAACAGTAGCACATAAAACACTAAAGCTGATCTACGGAGGTCGAGGCCGGAGAGTCTATCCATGTTTTCCATACTTTATCAAACTTGCGGGGGCACCCCCTACTGAGATACGTGGCCTTATAGAGCGGAGTCACTTTATTAACCAAGCCTTTCCAGAAAAGGATCGTGGGAGCCAAGGGACTCTTCCAGTGTAAGAGCAGAGCCTTGCGCGCATAGAAAAGCAGCAAGCTGACCAGAGTACGAATGGCCCTCGCAGGGGCTAAGCCATCCACCAACCCCAAGAGGCAAACCTCCACGGAGCTGGGGACCGGAATCTTAACCACCTCCACAATACAAGCTAAGACGGATGCCCAATAGTCCTTGACCACCGGGCACCCCCAGAAGATGTGACTGAAGTCCGCCGGTGAATGAGAACAACGCCAGCACTCCGCCGAGGCCGTCTGATAAATACGTGCCAGCCTCGCCGGCGTGTAATAAATCCGATGCAGAAATTTAAAGTGAATCAGACGGTCCCTCGCAGAGACCAGGTAGGCGAAGGGTGAACTCCACATATCATCCCAGTCATCACCATCCAGGTCAGGCACCTCCTCCACCCAGCGTTCCCGACATCTACGTACAGCAGGCGGAGTGACAGCGAACAATTCCCTGTACAATTCTGAGAGAGGCTTCCGCATACCCGCCGCTTGTATCGCTGTTTCAAGAGCTGAAGCTTTAATCACAACCCGAGAGGAACCGAATTGTGCCACAAACGCATGGCGAAGTTGGAGATAGCGAAAAAAATACCCATTTGGAAGATCATAACGCGCCTTCAGGGCATCAAAGGAGCACAGCTCCTCACCAGAGACAATATCCCCCAGCAACTTCACCCCCTTAACGGCCCAGATGGTAGGATCAGGGATCGAGGCAAAATGAGGAAACTTGGGGTTCCACCACAATGGGGAGGCCGGGGAAACACCAGTGGCTCCTGGCTCCACCAGCACCTGCATCTGTTCCCAGGCTTTGATGGTAGAACGCATCGTTCCTGTCAGCTGAAATGTAGCCCTGGACCCTCGATGCAGTAAAAGGCGAAGACTCTCGTAGGAGCCCAAAACAGCCGCCTCCAGCACCGTGGCGGAGTCCCCATCGTCCCCTGCAAGCCAGCGTCGCGCCACCACCCCCTGCCCAGCCAGGAAATATTTATAAAGATCAGGTAAAGCCAATCCCCCCTGACCGCAGGGCTCCTGCAACACCTGCAGACCAATTCTAGGAGGAGAGGTACCCCAAATAAAGGAACCTATCAGGCCATGAACGCGGCGGAAGAAAGAACGCGGGACCCACACCGGGGAATTTCTAAGGAAGTATAGAAAGACAGGGAGAAGTTTCATTTTCACCAAGTTAATGCGCCCCAGAACCGACAAAGGTAAGTCGCGCCACACCTCCGCCCTGCGTTTAAAGACCTCCAGCAGTGGGTTAAGATTCAGAGTAAGATAATCCGCCACCCTTGCCGACACCCTGACTCCCAGGTAGGTGAACTCCGTCACCCATTTCAATGGTAGCGCCCCATCAGCTGCAGCAATGGCACCAGGATCAATAGGGAGCATAGTGGATTTATCCCAATTCACCCTTAGGCCGGAAAACTTTGCAAAAGTGTCCAGGATATTGAACACCGCCCGCAGAGAAGCATTGGGATCCTTCAAAAATAAAAGCATATCATCCGCATAAAGTGCCAGGCACTCCTTAATGGAGCCCACTTCCAAAGCCCCCACCTCAGGAGATGCACGCAACGCAATAGCCAAGGGTTCAATCATCAGAGAGAACAAAAAGGGCGAAAGAGGGCAGCCCTGCCTAGTCCCCCTACCTACTGCAAAAAATGGAGACAGGGAAGATCCAATCTTCAACGCCATACGCGGGGAGGAATACAAAAGGGAAATCCACTTGCAAAATTTAGGACCAAACCCCATGCGCCTCAGCACCACCCCCATGTACCCCCAATCCACCGTGTCGAAGGCCTTGGCAATGTCCAAGGACACCACCACCCTAGTGCCAACGGAGGCATGGGACACCTGCAAATGAGTAAACAGACGTCGAAGGTTGGTGTCCGTGGACTTGCCCGGCATAAACCCGGTCTGATCAATGTCCACCAGGGAAGGCAAGACCACCGCCAGCCTAGTAGCCAAGACCTTCGTGAGTATCTTGAGATCCACATTGAGTAAGGCAATGGGGCGGTAGGAGGAACACAGGGTGCGATCCCTCCCCGGCTTGGGCAGGAGAACAACATACGCCTCGAGCATGGAACCCGGCAGGGCCCCCTGATCGAAACACGCAGCATACAATGCCTGGAGCCTGGGAGCCAGGGAGTCTGAGTACTGTCGATACCACTCCACCGGGAACCCATCAGGGCCCGGCGATTTATTGGAGGGAAAGGATGAGATGGCTCTCTCTATTTCCTTCAACGTGATGTCATTGTCCAGCCACGCACTGTCCTCACCCTCCAAGACCGGAACCGGCAAGCCAGATAAAAGGCGCTCCAACTCCTCCAGGTCATATGCAGGTAGGGGGGAATAGGTGTCAGAGTAGTAATCCATAAAGACCCGGGAGATCTCCCCCGGGTCCCTAACCAGTTCCCCTGAACTAGACTGGATGCACGGAACACTTACCGAAGCCCTCTGATCTGCCACCAAAAAGGCCAAAAGCTTACCATTCTTGTCTCCCTTCTCAAAAAGTGACTCCGCTCTATGTTTAAGGTTGGCATGCGCAAAATCAGTATCCAACAAAGCCAAACGCCTCCTGGCCTCCTCCAGGGCCGCATAGGCCGCCGGTCCCGGAGTGGCCGAGTATTCATCTTCCAACCTACGGACCTCCAGCAGAACAGCTTCCCTGTCAGCATTAGCCTCCCTACGAGATGCCTTAATCGCAGAGATGTAATGACCCCGCATAACCGCTTTGAAAGCATCCCACAGGACCACCCCTACCGTGGACGAGGCATTATCTTCCCAATATGTAGGCATCTGGGGCTCCACCTGTTGCATCACCTTGTCAGTTTGCAGCCAACCCGGCGAAAGGCGCCATGCACCCCTAGTTCTACCCGTTCCCACCCGCAGAGTCAACAGCAGTGGGTTGTGATCAGAGAGGCCACCCGCCAAATATGTAGCATCCTGGACCAAAGCAAGACAAGGCCCATTAGCAAAAGCCAGATCTATCCTGGACGCCGTTCTGTGCACCCCAGACCAACAGGAGTAGCCACGTACCCCAGGGTTTTTCCAGCGCCACAGCTCCGTAAGCTGAGCCGCGGAAGACCAGGACACCAGTTCAGGAGACGACAGTCTACCCGGGTTAGAGGAGTCCAGCCCGCCGTCCAGAACAGCATTGAAATCCCCCGCCATAATTAGAGGAAGATGCATATAAGGGGCCAAGGTCACCAGGAGATCCACCAGAATCTGAGAGTGGAACGGGGGAGGTAAGTAGACACTCACCAGTACCACCTGCCGGTGAAAAATCTCCAGTAGAACAATAACATACCGTCCGCCAGGATCCGTAATTACCTTTTGAATCGAGCAGGGTGCATTTCTACCCAGCAAAATAGACACCCCACGGGCATACGTGGAGTAAGTGGCATTGAAGATCCTCTGAATCCAAGGCCTCTTCAAGGCAAGCACCTGCTACCATCCAAATGCAGTGGCGGCCCGTGCATAGGGGGCGCCAGGGCGCCGCCCCCCCTAAAAAAAGAAAAAAAAAAAAAAAAGACAAAATGAACAATAAAGTTTTCAAAAAAAAAAAAATTGCGTTCGCAAACCTCGCCGCCGCCGGCCTATGTGGAGGCTGGGGGTGGGGGGGTGGGGTGGTTATGACCCACAAGAGGCGCCGATTGGCTGCCTTTTGGGGGCGTAACCTGGGCGCAGGGCACATTTCTTGGACACCCCCACTTCGTGGATTCCTGGCTGTGATTGGTCCAGTCTCCAGCCTGGACCAATCATACAGGACATCCTGGGTGACGTCGCATAGGGGCGGTGCGTCAATCACTCACCGTCCCGGCCGTCACCTTCCCGCCCGCCTTCAGAGCCGCTGTCGGTGGAGAAGTCTCTCCGGAGTCCTGTCACCTCTGCAGCAGACGCCAGTGAAGTCGGCCCGGTCCCGGTCGTGAAAGAGCCAGCCCAAGACAAGCAGGTAAGTGATAACTGGAAGCAGCCTCAGTGCCTCCTCTCTCTCCTGTGTGCGCAGGGCCGGCCCTACAATAGGAGCGGAGCGCTCCTAGTTTGAGAAGCGGGGAGCCCAGCCCAGCCCTGGACAGAGTGACCGAATGGGAGTCCGCCAGGACTGGAGGCAGCGGGGAGGAGGAGGGGGGATCTGGGATCAGAGGTGAGCAGAGGGCTCATTCTTTCAAGCGGTATGATGTGGGTCAGCTTTCTCACTGAGAGAAGACAGGCAGGAGGAGCGCAGCAACGGTCAGACATCTGCCTGAAACCCTCCACCTCCTGACCACTGCACCCCTGGCCTATCTATCCTCACCCCCCCCCCCCCCCCCATGCTCACCTTCCTAACTGGGACTGCACGAGCCCCACTACCCACCACTGCCTAATGACCTGATGCTGGAGAGGTTCTCCACTGTCCTGTCTCTCAGCCCACCTCCTGTGATGCTGCCCATCTTCTGTGACGCTGCCCCCCACCTGTCCCTCTGCCCACCTCCTGTACCATGACCTGTGACATGCCTGTACCATGACCTGTACCATGACCTGTGCCATGACCTGTGCCATGCCCTTACCATGACCTGTGCCATGCCCTTACCATGACCTGTGCCATGCCCTTACCATGACCTGTGCCATGCCCGTACCATGACCTGTGCCATGCCCTTACCATGACCTGTGCCATGCCCTTACCATGACCTGTGCCAGGCCCTTACCATGACCTGTGCCATGCCCTTACCATGACCTGTGCCATGCCTGTACCATCACCTGTGCCATGCCTGTACCATGACCTGTGCCATGCCTGTACCATGACCTGTGCCATGCCTGTACCATGACCTGTGCCATGCCTATACCATGACCTGTGCCATGCCTATACCATGACCTGTGCCATGCCTATACCATGACCTGTGCCATGCCTATAACATCTCCTGTACCATGACCTGTGCAATGCCTGTACCATGACCTGTGCAATGCCTGTACCATGACCTGTGCCATGCCTGTACCATGACCTGTGCCATGCCTGTACCATGACCTGTGCCATGCCTGTGCCATGCCTGTACCATGACCTGTGCCATGCCTGTACCATGACCTGTGCCATGCCTATACCATGACCTGTGCCATGCCTATACCATGACCTGTGCCATGCCTATACCATGACCTGTGCCATGCCTATAACATCTCCTGTACCATGACCTGTGCAATGCCTGTACCATGACCTGTGCAATGCCTGTACCATGACCTGTGCCATGCCTGTACCATGACCTGTGCCATGCCTGTACCATGACCTGTGCCATGCCTGTGCCATGCCTGTACCATGACCTGTGCCATGCCTGTACCATCACCTGTGCCATGCCTGTACCATCACCTGTGCCATGCCCTTACCATGACCTGTGCCATGCCTATAACATCTCCTGTACCATGACCTGTGACATGCCTATGCCATCACCTGTGCCATGCCTGTACCATGACCTCAAAATCACGCAATTTTTTAGCGCGTTTTTTGCCGCGAAGCAATACCTATTACATTTTTCTTTTTGCGCCCCCCAAAAATTTTGAGCACCAGCCGCCACTGTCCAAATGCGTCTCCTGGAGGAGGATAACATGCGGTTGAACAGATTTAATGTACCTAAAAATGGCCGTGCGTTTCACCTTGTCATTGAGACCCGGCACATTCCATGACATAATTTTAAGTAGCTCAGCCATAGAACAGCAGAGGGACATATAGCAGGAGGGAGCCGGAGGACCAAGCACAGCCCGAGGACCAACCCGATCCCCCAACTCCATCCAGACATTCAGCAATACAGACACATAAGTAAAAAAGAACAGTGACCACCGGATGGAGCCTGGAGCCAAAAACAGAAAAACATCCCTGCTGTGATACCCAAACCTGGAACAAAAAAAAGTGCAACAGGGTACCCAGCCTAATCCCAAAACCCAGCAAAAATTTTAAAGGCATGGCTGCAACATAAAAACCGCAGCCGGCGTTACTCTTGTCCACCAACGGCAGCCCCAAAAAAGGGGGGGGCCGCTAGATAGTCATTCCTCAAAAAAAAAAGGAAAAAAAAACCTAAAGAGAGGAAAAATAGAGTCAAAACAAAAAAAGAGAAAAATGTCAGTTCAACAACGTGTAGCACACAGAGCTCCAATGACCTGTAGACCAGTCCACAGCCCCAGGAATAGAAGCATGGATCCAGCCCAGGGCAACCCAGGAAACTTCAGGGCAGGATCAACAATACAGGAACCGTAGATGTCCCCCCAGCAGCAATTGAGGAGGCAGACCGTGCGTAGACAGGAGCTGCAAATAGGGAGTACAGTGCAGCAGGGCCCCAAGAGCCCCATATCATCCAAGATAGCAGGTGCATCAGAGGAAATTAAATGGAGTCCAACCAGTCAGCAGCCTCCCCCGCCGAATTGAAGAAAAGGACAGATCCCTTGTAATCCACACGCAAGCGGCTCGGGTACATCATACCATATTTCAGGCCCTTGGTTCTCAGGAGTTTGCGCACTTCAGTAAATGATCTGCGTTTCTTCTGCGTTTCCACAGAGAAGTCAGGAAATAACATTATCTTGCTGTTCTCAAACTGCAATTCCTCCTGCTTCCTGGCCTCAGAGAGGATACGATCCCTGTCACGGAAGTTCAAAAAGCGGACCAGAAACGGGCGCGGGGGGGCCCCGGGTGGCCGAGGTCCCGTGGGAACCCTATGGGCCCTCTCCACCACATATGTCGGGGGAGGGGGAGGCAATTTGAGTAGATCACAAAAGAACTTCTCAGCAAACAATGTAGAATTAGATCCCTCAGCCTTCTCTGGCAAGCCGACCACCCTGATATTGTTGCGACGCTGTCGGTTCTCAGCATCCTCCATCTTGTCCGCCAAAGCATTCACCTGGGCCTGCATGGCAATGATTTGTGCCGAATGGGAAGCGGTAACATCCTCCACCTCAGACACCCTGCCCTCAGTCTCAGTCAGGCGCCCCCTGATTTTATCCAGATCATGGCGGATTAGGGTACATTCAGAGGCCAGGTGGTCAATCCGGAGCATCAGGGCAGTTTTTGAGGCGTCTATAGCAGCCAGTATGGGAGCAGTAATATCCCCCCCTCCATGCGACCCCCCATTCTGACCAGCGGTCCCCGGCAGAGACCCCCCGGTACCTGAGTCCATAGGCTGTGCCATAGGAGGGTCCCCGGCCCCCGCGGACATCTTTCCCGACTTCAGGAAGGCCTGGGCGCCTGTGGCTGCAGAGGAAGAAGATGAGGCCTGGACCTGCAAGATGGCGGCGGCCGCTTTCGCGCCTCGCGGCGGGACCGCTCGTTTAGGCCGCGGGGTCGGTGCTGAAACCCGGGATTTTCTCCCCGGCATCCGTGCCCCACCTGTGCCCGATGCGGAGGAGGGCAAAACCGCCGCGATCCGAGGCACAGGGGCCGTGGATGGAGCCGGATAAGATCAGGATGGTGGAGAGCTCTGCTAACACACGTCCGGCGCCGTCTACATCCCGGCCACGCCCCAGATGGCAATAATTAAAAGTCTTTTGTTCAGCATCTTCCCACCCGGGAGTGTATAGCGAGTTATTTCCCGAACGTATGCTGCCATGGAGTCTGTCAGGAAAATGGAAAATTGATATCAATACTTACCGTAATTTTCCTTTCCTGATGGACTCCATGGCAGCAGGAGTCCCCTCCCAATTCCTGAGTAGGCTAGTTATAGAACACAGATGCTGAAAGGGAGCAAAGATTTATGGGAGTGGGGTCCTATAGGGTAGGAGAGGAGGCGGGGCTACCCGAATGTATGCTGCCATGGAGTCCATCAGGAAAGGAAAATTACGGTAAGTATTGATATCAATTTTCCGTTATTTTTGCAAAATTGATGCTCTTTTTTTGTTTATAGTGCATGATCAAAAAATCGCACAGGTGATCAAATACCACCAAAATAAAGCTCTGTTTGTGGGAAAAAAAGGACGTCAAATTCGTTTAGGTACAGCGTCGCGCGACCGTGCAATTGTCCGTTTAAGTCACACAGTGCCGAATCGCAAAATACCCCCTGGTCAGGAAGGGGGTAAAATCTTCCGGGGCTTAAGTGGGTAAATAGGAGAGGTGTTCATTTAAAATTTATATTTAAAACTCTTTAAAATTATATATGTAATAATTAATTAAAAATCACTGATAAAAAGATTTAAATCAAATCCTATGTTTAAGCCTTTTGGTGCAAAAGAATCCATTCTAAAAATCCATTGGGATTCTAATTTGCTCAAGGTACGAATCTTATGGCTTCCTCTCCAGTGTCTTTTGAATGGTTCTATGCCCCAAAATCTAAGATGGGAGGGATCTCTTTCATGGTACTGGTCAAAATGTCTTGAAACGCTGTGTTTGTCCTAGCCTCTTAGTATATTTTGTATATGCTCTTTAATCCTGATCCGGAGCAATCTCTTTGTTCTTCCAATGTATTGTAATCCACAGCTACATTCCAGCGCGTATACAGTGCCTTCTGTATTACAACTTATAAAAGCTTTAATTTTGAAGGAGGACTTGTTACTTGAAGATGTGAATTTGAATATTTTCTCTTTTGGATATTTTGTTCTGAGACATAAATAGCATCTTTTACACGGGTAAAAACCCTTTCTGGTGAAAAAAACGGGGAAACTTTTTTTTGGTGGATCCATTACAGTTTTTACTATCTTGTTTCATAATGTTGGGGCCTTTCTGTAAACAAATCTCGTTTTTTTTTGGTAGGGTATCTTGTAGATGTGTATGTGCAAATCTTGAACCCATTGCTACACCATTTTTTTGGTGGTAATAGGTGTGTTGGTACCAGAAATAATTTTTCTTTAAACAAAATTCCAAACATTTAATCAGATATTTTCTTTGTTTGCATATCAATGCTGTATATTTCCTTAGCGCCCATTTTACAGCCACACATGCTTGGTGGTGACGTATAATTGTATATAACGATGCCCCATCTATAGTTGCCATTTGTAGTGTTTCTTCATTATTTGGAATATCTTATAATATTTGTAAAATGTGCTTTGTATCCCTAACATAGGCCCTGGTTTTCTGAATAGTTGGTTGCAGGAATGAGTCAATATACTGACCCATTCTAGCAGTTAAAAAATCAATTCCATTTATTAATCGGTCTTGGAGGTGGGTTTTCTTTATCTTTATGAATTTTCGGTATCGCGTAAATTATTGGAGTTCTACATGTCTCAGGTATCTTGCTACTTCTTTATTCAGTAAACCTTTCTTCAATCCCAAATGTATTATTTGTTCTAGTTCTTTTTTATATTTAAAGACTGGATTACTTGATCATTTTCTAATTCATAATTTGTTACCATAATCTGATTCCTGCTGCAATCATGGATGTTTTTAACTTTATTGAAAAAAGAAATAATAACTTCTTCAATGCAGAAAACAATAAAAGAGAAGGAGATATGGAAGGGTTTATAAGAAAACAAAGACGCAATATGGAGAAGAAAGTAAGTTTATGGTGGGACATGATCACCTTCGATAGATATATAAAAGAAAAGATAGTCCCAAGACGGTTGAGATGGGAAGTACCCATAAATGATGGCCTAGTAGATAGAGAAGCGGTGGAGGAGTGGTACAACTTCTTTAATGATAGGGGCATTGAATTAACTAAATTTCTGTTAAAAAGAAAACAAAGGAAATTAGGGAAAATTGCTGGAGCCGCACAAGGATACTTCAGAGTATACTAGACTAACTACGCAATTAAATAAAGATCTAACGGTGAAAGATAAAGAAGTTTGAAATAGGAGAACAAAGAAATATATAAGAGACACCAATGACTATAAAGTAGACCAAGTATTTAAATGGCAAAGTCAAATAGGAGAAGCAGATCCGATTTCTACCTATTCAACCCCAGAAAAAACAGGATGGACTTAGTACCAAATAGACCTGGAAGTGGTGAGAGAGACATAAAAAAAAAACACATTACAGAGATCCGGGGACACCAAGAGGACCAAGAGATCAGAGAATACACCCAGAAACTATAGAAATGAAGAGGAAGAAAGAGGAGGAAGGCGAGATCAGAACCAAGAATATTACCAGCAAGGATACCAGAGTTATCAAATATATCCATCAAGAAATGGAGAGCGTAAAACCTCTACTGGACAACAAACTCCACAAAACGGATGGAGAAAACCACCATACTGGAGAAACAACAAAAACCGTATTGCAACTATAACAATGGCCCAAGAGAAAAAAGATGGCCATCACAAGAACACTATAAAAAAAGAGAAAGAAGTCCAATACCAACTTACAATTATTATGCCCCTCCCTAAGAGACTAC
Source organism: Pelophylax lessonae (assembly GCF_965119305.1). Taxonomy (NCBI): domain Eukaryota; kingdom Metazoa; phylum Chordata; class Amphibia; order Anura; family Ranidae; genus Pelophylax; species Pelophylax lessonae. The sequence continues at coordinate 107,453,945 of NC_138775.1, forward strand.
GAAGATGAGGAAAGAAGAGACACACAACACTATCAAAGACAAGAGGAAAACAATAGAGAACAAAATTATAGGACAGAGAATGGATACAGAAGACAATTTTTAGAGAAAGGAAAGGAAAAATCATTCTCCAAGGAAAAAAGAGGAATCAAGAAATCAACAAAGAAATATCAAAAGAAGAGAGGATGTTGAGGAGGAAAGAAGAAAACGAGAAAGATAGGAGGAGTTTTTAACTTAAGTGGAAAAACATTAACTCAAGAAGAATTAAAAGTTTTAAATAAAGGCCTTAACTATGTCCCAAAAAAGAATTTAGACAAATTTGACACGTACATAGGGATACAAAAATACATAAGGAAAATGAATATAAAGAAATATATTTTAAGCAACCCTATAAAAAAACACTATGAACATTGTAAACATGGATGAAATTATGCACAGCACTTTAAGAAGTCAATCTTCAACCCACAAGTAAGCGATAGCAAACATATTACAGTTTTTAAAAATGTAGTCCTAGAAGAAATAAAGAATATGAAAATTAAGAAACAAGACGAGCCCAAAGTGATACAGATAGGTTTAAAGAAATTGACTAAAAGGAATGATGTAGTAATCCGACCAGTGGACAAACGAGGAGGAATTCTTATTTTGACTAAAGAAAAATATCAAGAAATGATGAAGAAAATGTTAGAAGGTGAAGATACATACTGTAAATTAGCAAGTAATCCAGTCTTTAAATATAAAAAAAGAACTGGAACAAATAATACATTTGGGATTGAAGAAAGGTTTACTGAATAAAAAAGAAGATACCTGGTACCCGAGACATGTAGAACCCCAATAATTTATCCATTACCAAAAATTCATAAAGTTAAAGAAAACCCACCTCCAAGACCGATAGTAAATGGAATTGATTTTTTAACTGCTAGAATGGGTCAGTATACTGACTCATTCCTGCAACCAACTATTCAGAAAACCAGGGCCTAGGTTAGGGATACAAAGCACATTTTACAAATATTAGAAGAAATTCCAAATAATGAAGAAACACTACAAATGGCAACTATAGATGTGGCATTGTTGTATACAATTATACATCACCACCAACCATGTGAGGCTGTACAATGGGCGCTAAGGAAATATACAGCATTGATATGCAAACAAAGAAAATAATCTGATTAAATGTTTGGATTTTTGTTTAAAGAAAAATTATTTCTGGTATCAACACATCTATTACCACCAAAAAACCAGTGTAGCAATGGCTTCAAGATTTTCACCAAGTGTAGCAAATGTGTTTATTGCACAATGGGAAGAAGAATCGATTTACAAAAATATTCCGAAAGAACTCCTATTATATAAAAGGTTTACAGATGGCTTAATTTTGTGGAAAGGAAATCGAGAAACATTGGAAAATTTTCTAAATAAATTGAATATATGAATGATAAAAGTATAAAACTTACCTGGAACATAAGTGAAAAAGAAAAAACATATCTAGATCTTTTCATTTCATAAGAAAATGGAAGTTTAATTACAAAAACCCATTTTAAAAGAGTAGATAGAAACAGCTACTTGCCCATAGATAGCTGCCACCATACAAATTGGATGTGCAATATACCAAAAGGTCAACTGCTAAGAATAAAAAACTGTAACAGAAAAAACAAGATTTGTTTGCAGAAAGGCCCCAACATTAAGAAAAAAAGATAGTAAAAACTGTAATGGATCAACCAAACAAAATTTCTCATTTTTTTACCGGAAAAGGTTTTTACCCGTGCAAAAGATGCTATTCATGTCTCAGAACAAAATATCCAAAAGAGAAAATATTCAAATTCACATCTTCAAGTAACAAGTCCTCCTTCAAAATTAAAGCTTTTATAAGTTGTAATACAGAAGGTACTGTATACACGCTGGAATGTAGCTGCGGATTACAATACATTGGAAGAACAAAGAAATTGCTCCGAATCAGGATTAAAGAGCATATACAAAATATACTAAGAGGCTACGACAAACACAGTGTTTCAAGACAATTTGACCAGTACCATCAAAGAGATCCCTCCCATCTTAGATTTTGGGGCATAGAACCATTCAAAAGACACCGGAGAGGAAGCCATAAGATTCGCACCTTGAGCAAATTAGAATTAGATTTAAAATTGTTTTATCAGTGATTTTTAATTATTTATTACATATATAATTTTAAAGAGTTTTAAATATAAATTTTAAATGAACACCTCTCCTTTTTAAGGCATATTTATATACGACATCACTCCAAGAATAAATCTCCATAATATTGAGATAAAATTGTAAAAATAACTCATCTCTTTCTTACAATTGAACAAAAATTGGGCCCCTAATATCCCTCTATAAGAACATAAAAAATAAGGATATTAATAATAATCTAATACGTAATATTTAATATAGATGTAGCACCCTAAAAGGTAGGTGCTAGGCAAAAGTATAGTGGGCCTTGGCTGCCTTACAGCAGGTCCATGATTTTTCAGCTGGGCTGTCATGTCTCCCAGGTGTTGCTATTAAAACTGGGGAGTCTCCTTACTGGCTCCATGAGAGGGTCCTCATTGGGCAGAGGAGGAAACCCAATCAGCGGCACATTAAGGCTTGTATCTACCCCAGAAAGGCAGATTCTGCCGCACAGGATTCTGGGAGTGGGTATAGGTTTGAGGGAAGTGCATGACGCAGCGTCTTTGGCGGGAAGCAGAGTCCCAGGAGGGAGAGTACGGCTGTCTCTCCTCCTGTCAGAAGGATCGGGTGTCGCGGGCGGCTTCCCTGAAGATACAGAGAGCTGAGCTGCAGAGAGGATCCGGTGTGCCGAGGACCAGCGGGGTTGAGGGAAGGGGTTTCAGGAAAGCATTCCAAGTTTGTGAGTACTGCAACTGCCCCTGGGGGTCTGCCTAGCTGAGAGGGGACCACTCCGGTGAAGGAGCTAGCTAGTGGTAAAGGGGGTGCCTAGTGAGAGGACCCTGAAGTGTCAGAGGGAGTGCCTAGTGAGAGGACCCTGAAAGTGCAAAGGGGGCCCCAGCGGTTGGGCCCTGAAGAGTTAATGTGTACAGCGTGCAGTGTTCAGTGTACAGTGTTGAGAGTTGCAGCAGCACAAGCAGTTACAAGGCGCTACCTAAGTCAGTGAGGGGCTGGAGGGAGCTGTTCACAGGACTTTTGAGCTTAACAAAGTGTCAAGAGTCAAGTTTCACTACAGTCCAGGATCTTTTGAGTTAACCAGAGGGTTACGAGGCAAGTTCTAGAACAGTCCAGTTACAAAGCAATTTTCAGGCGTCTGTAAATGCTGGTCGGCATCCAGCTGCCGTCAAGACAGCACTAACAGGCATTTTTCTACAGAGTGTCCTAGTTTTACCTAGTTGAGCCAGGAAGATTGGAAATTGGCAAATGTCGTGCCCATTCACAAGAAAGGTAGTAGGGAGGAATCGAGCAACTATAGACCAGTGAGTCTGACATCAATAGTAGGCAAATTAATGGAAACCCTATTAAAGGATAGGATTGTGGAACATCTTAAATCCCATGGATTGCAAGATGAAAAACAACATGGGTTTACTTCAGGGAGATCATGTCAAACAAATCTTATAGATTTTTTTGACTGGGTGACTAAAATAATAGACGGTGGAGGTGCAGTAGACATTGCATATCTAGATTTTAGTAAGGCTTTTGACACTGTCCCACATAGAAGACTTATCAATAAACTGCAGTCATTGAGCATGGACTCCCATATTGTTGAGTGGATTAGGCAGTGGCTGAGTGACAGACAACAGAGGGTTGTAGTCAATGGAGAACATTCAGAACAAGGTCATGTTACCAATGGGGTACCTCAGGGATCTGTACTGGGACCAATTGTGTTTAATATCTTCATAAGTGATATTGCAAAAGGCCTCGATGGTAAGGTTTGTCTTTTTGCTGATGACACAAAGATATGTAACAGGGTTGATGTTCCTGGAGGGAAACGCCAAATGGAAAAGGATTTAGGAAAACTAGAAGAATGGTCAGAACTCTGGCAACTGAAATTTAATGTGGATAAGTGCAAGATAATGCACCTGGGGCGTAAAAACCCAAGGGCAGAATATAGAATATTTGACACAGTCCTGACCTCAGTATCTGAGGAAAGGGATTTAGGAGTAATTATTTCAGAAGACTTAAAAGTGGGAAGACAATGTAATAGAGCAGCACGAAATGCCAGCAGAATGCTTGGATGTATAGGGAGAGGTATAAGCAGTAGAAAGTGCTTATGCCGCTGTACAGAACACTGGTGAGACCTCACTTGGAGTATTGTGCGCAGTACTGGAGGCCATATCTCCAGAAGGATATAGATACTCTAGAGAGAGTTCAGAGAAGAGCTACTAAACTAGTACATGGATTGCAGGAAAAAACTTACCAGGAAAGGATAAAGGACCTTAACATGTATAGCTTGGAAGAAAGAAGAGACAGAGGGGATATGATAGAAACTTTTAAATACATAAAGGGAATCAACTCGGTAAAGGAGGAGAGCATATTTAAAAGAAGAAAAACTACCACAAGAGGACACAGTTTTAAATTAGAGGGGCAAAGGTTTAAAAGTAATATGAGGAAGTATTACTTTACTGAGAGAGTAGTGGATGCATGGAATAACCTTCCTGCAGAAGTGGTAGCTGCAAATACAGTGAAGGAGTTTAAGCATGCATGGGATAGGCATAAGGCTATCCTTCATATAAGATAGGGCCAGGGACTATTCATAGGATTCAGATATATTGGGCAGACTAGATGGGCCAAATGGTTCTTATCTGCCGACACATTCTATGTATCCCACTCTTTCCCTTCTCCCATCTCCAATATAAAATAAACAAAACAGACCAAAGATTCCGGAATGGTAATTGTCTCAACTCTCACACTTAGGTATTCAGCCTAAATGGGCTAAAGGTGTCACTGGTAACAATGGCAGAACCATATCTGTCCCAATGCCTGGAAAATCTGCAACATTTATCTAATAAACAGAGAAGAGTAACTAATGGCGTGCATTTAGAATATTTACTCTTTCAATTATATAATTATTCTTGATACGCTCTGTTCCCTAGAGGCATTTAACCACTTGCCAACCACCGCATGTACATTTACTGCGGCAGTCAGCCCCGTGCAGGCAAAGTGACGTAGTACTACGTCGCTCGCTCCCGCCGGTCTGGGGTGTGCCCCCGCCGCCACCGATGACCTGATTGGGTTCAGAACCGATCAGTCATCAGGTCCAGGCCAATGATTTTTGGCCTGGACCTGTTGATCGGTCATGCCCAATCAGATTACACGCTGAGCCTGTGTAATGTAAACACAGGCTCAGAAAAGACCCGCTCTCTCCTCCCATGATCCTTTTGGATTCATCGAGAGGAAAGAGCACATCTAACTGTGAGTACTGCACCAAGCACACATACACACACTTAGATAGGCACATTTAACCCCCGATCGCCCCCCCCCCCAGTTAACCCCTACACCCCCTGTCACAACACACACTGTATACTGTATATAGCATTTTCCTATGTACCCGTATAAGTGTGATTTGTGACCAGGTGTAGCGCTTGCGGCCCTCCCTTTTACCCTTAAAATACCCGCCACCCCCCCAATAAAGATTAACCCCCTCATCTCCCCCTGATCACCCCCAGTTAACCCCTTCCCCCCTGTCACATTGCACACTAATACAAACGTAATATACTGTTTTTCTGTATTTTGTATTAGTGCGATTGTGACTTGAGTTAGCACTAGCTTCTGTCCCAAGTAGGTTTAGGGTCCCCGCCACCCCCCATCCCCCCAATAAAGATTAAACCCCCTGATCCGCCCCTGATCACCCCTACACCCCCTGTCACAACACACACTGTATACAGTATATAGCATTTTCTATGTACCCGTATAAGTGTGACTTGTGACCAGGTTTAGCGCTTGCGGTCGTTCCTTTTATCCTTAGGATACCCGACACCCCCTCCCAATAAAGATTTAACCCCCTGATCACATCCAGTTAACCCCTTCCCCCCGTCACATTGCACACTAATACACATGTAATATACTGTTTTACTGTATTTTGTATTCGTGTGATTGTGATTTCTGTCCCAAGGAGGTTTAGGGTGCCCGTCACCCCCCCCCCAATAAAGATTTAACCCCCTGATCACCCCCAGTTAACCCTTCATTGCCCTGTCACAGTGTCACTTTTATAGTGTACAGTTTTTTTTCTGACCACTGTTATTAGTGACACAGGTGACATTAGCTAGTGTTAGCGTCAGTCTAAAATAGCGCAGATCCCCGGCGCATAGTTAGGAATAACCCCTTGATTACCACACACACACACACACACTTCCATTACTAGTATAGTGTTTGAACAGATCAATATCTGATCAGAACTATACTAGCGTCCCCATAGTTTAGGGTTCCCAAAACGCGGTGTTTTCACAATCAGCACTGATTCCTGCCAGCACCTGCATTTAACCCCTCCGCCCAGCCCACCCCACCCAGGTAAGTGTAGTAATCAATAGATTACTGTCACTTACAAAAAAACACAACACACAAAACCGCTGTGTTAGCAGAGTCAGGCCTGATCCCTGCTAGCATTAGCAGTTTTTTTTGTAGCGGTTGAAATAATCCTCAACAACCAGGTGCTTTTATTACCTGTTAGTCACACTACTGTACCGGTAAATTTAGTTAACTAAAATGACCAAACGTTGGTACAGTAGTGCAGAGGCTTACAGTATACTGACCATGTCAGATGAGAACAATGAGGAAGCCTCACTGGCAGAATCAGGGTCAGTATACGAACCTGATGACAGCAGCGGATCCCTGACAGATCGCTCAGACGACAGATGGGGTCCCTGTTAGACCCAGGCGTACCCGACCCCATTCTGGAGTTGTTGAGATGCAGGAATCGCAGGGTGCTCGTATGGAGCAGAGTGTCGGTACTAGTGCCGCTCATCCTTCTGGTGGCCTGGCAAGCGCCAGCGGCCTAGTACACCCTGGACCTAGTACAACCAGCACTGCAGTAACACTTGGTGACGTGGCGAGTCCCATAAGTGCAGTTGAAGCTGGTGCAGTGGCTAGCACGAGTAGTGGCCCGCAGCCACCGCGTTTTCGAAAACAGGCCCGTAGAGCCCATAGTGCCCTCCCTGATGCGCTGGCTTATACCAATTGGCAACCCACTGATTCTACAGCGCCAGTACTTCCCCCATTCACTGCCCAACCTGGAATCCACATGGAGACAGCTGGTTTTACACCCCTGAATAATTTTGAGCTGTTCTTCAGGGAAGATCTTTACGGATCTATTGTGGATCAATAGAATTTATATGCACAACAATTTATTGCCGCCAACCCAAATTCGGCCCTTGCCAGACCATTCGGCTGGAAACCTGTAACGGTTCCTCGATTTTAAAATCTTTCTGGGCCTTTCCCTCCACATGGGCATAACCAAACAGAGTGAATTGCGGCTATAATGGTCCACTAGCCCACTTCACCATATGTGCATGTACTCTGCCTCCATGTCCAGGGCGAAATACGAGCAAATTCTGCGATTTATGCATTTCAACGACAATGAAATCTGTCGTCCTCAGGGAGACCCTGAATATGATCGGCCATACAAAATTTGGCCCCTCAAAGACCACTTCAATCAGCGGTTTGCAGCCTTGTTTAAGCCCGAACAAGTTGTCTGCGTTGACGAGTCCCTGATTAAGTTCACTGGTCGCCTTGCTATGAAACAGTACCTCCCCAGCATGCGTGCCAGATACGGGGTCAAGCGGTACAAGCTCTGTGACAGGGCCACAGGCTATACAGTAGGGATGCACCGAATATTCGGCGGCCGAACATTATTCGGCCGAAAACAGAGAAAATAGCACTTTCGGCATTCGGCCGAATAAGTCAAAAGGCCGAATAATTTTGAGCCGAACAATGTCAGCTTCCGCCCTGACCGCTCACCTTCCTCATTGCGGCTCGCGGCTCCCTTCTCACACGCTGCCGGTGTCCTGTCCGGCCGCGAGTAGGGGGCGTGACGCCACGCGCGCGTCCCGCCCCCTGCTCCTGACTGCGGCTCCTTCACACTAGGTCCACGCCCCGCCCCCCTGTTCGCGGCTTTTGGCTCTGGCTGCAGTTCAGGTATGTGATGTGGAGCTGAGCACATTTGGGGGAGAATACGGTAGCTGGCAGCTGCACAAGCATTAGTGTGCAGACTGCCATATGTTGTTGCCACTTGCCATGCTCATTACATTAGAGTGCCCTATAAAGTGCCCCTTAAAAAAAAAAAAAAGAAAAAAAATGTGCCCAACAGAGTGCTCCCTTGACATAAAATGTGGCCATCAGCGTGCCCCTTATTTTATGCTAAGGGACATGCTGATGAGCATATTTTATGTTAAGGGGCACTCTGATGAGCATATTTTATGTTAAGGGGCACTCTGATGGGCATATTTTATTTTAAGGGGCACGCTAATGGGCATATTTTATGTTAAGAGCAACGCTGATTTAAATGTTTTGTTTTCCCCATCAGCGTGCCCCCTAACATAAAATGTGCCCATCAGCGTGCCCCCTAAAAATTGGCAAAATAAATGGAAAAAATGCGAAACACCGCTTTCGGTATTCGGCCTTCGGCCAAGCATTTCATTATTATTCGGCTTCGGCCAAGAATTTCATTTCGGTGCATCCCTACTATACAGTTAGTTTCCGGGTCTATGAGGGAAAAGATAGCACTGTGGAGCCCCCCAACTGCCCAGACTACACAGGGAGCAGCAGCAAATTAGTTTGGGACTTGGTGTCACCCTTATCTGGAAAGGGGTACCATTTGTACGTGGACAACTTCTACACAAGCGTGCCACTCCTTAGTCACCTTCTTGAATTACAAATTGGCGTATGTGGCACCGTGCAACTTAATCGCCGGGCTTCCCCCAACGGCTTGTAAATTCCCATCTTAGTCGGGCGGAGAGAGCCTGCTTGAAAACTGACAAATTGCTTGCAGTGAAGTGGAGGGATACACGGGATGTTGTCGTTCTGTCCTCCCTTCACGCAGACACGACGATCAAAATTTCTACGGCAACTGGCGTTCTGGAGAAACCCCTCTGTGTCCACGACTACAACCTTAATATGAGAGGGGTGGACCTTTACGACCAGCTTTTGGCACCGTATTTAGTTGCCTGTAAAGCCAGACGCTGGTACAAAAAAGTGTCTGTTTATTTATTCCAATTGACTATGCTGAACGCCTTTGTCCTATACAGGGCATCAGGACGAACTGGATCCTTCCGAGAATTCCAGGAAGCGATCATCAGTGCCTACCTGTACCCAGGAGGTATGCCTGCCTAACTTCCCCTTCCAGATGCAGTGAGCCGGCTGCATGAGAGACATTTTCCCCATGTCCTCCCTCGTACCCCTACCCAAAGACACCCCCAAAGAAGATGTCGTGTCTGTAGCAGGCGCGGATGTAGGCGTGACACCCGCTATTATTGTCCCAGATGTCCTGACCAACCTGGTTTCTGCATTGGGGAATGTTTCGAGCGCTACCATACACTAGTAGAGTATTAGTGTAGGGTACAGGACGACATAGTGTAGGGCACACAGGGTCTAGAAAGATGTTTGATGGCTATCGACATTTTGAGAGACCCAAGCTGGAAAATCGCAGTTCACAGAAAAAAAAAAGTGTTACAAAAAAAAAAAAATCCAAAAACACTTGTCGTGTCAGTCATTTTTTATGTCCTTCTACTCTTCCTACTGTACTTTTACTGTACTTTGTTTTTCATTCTTTTGTTAACCTGTTTCTCTTGCAGGTACCCGTCGGCTGCCACACTGATTTTATATATTCTGACACAAACAGCGTTTGCGCTCAGCATATATGGATACCTCTGATGGCAGCAGCTGTGGTAGGCTGATTTCACCACTGCAGTTAAAATACCTTTAGGTATACGTGGAATATTGTCAAGTATACCCACCATTAAAATCAGTGGGTGGCTGTTTGGGCGGTTAATGGTGTGTAATACTACACAATATTCCTGTGGTGATTTCTGTTAGGTTCCCCTTTTTTTTCATTCAGCCCACAGGCTGAATGAAAAAACCTACACTATATGCCAAACAAGGACCAGCAATGTACTGGTACGTTGCTGGACTTTGAGTGGTTATACCAGGATGATGCCTGCAGATTTAGGCATCACACATTTTTTACAGCCAGCAGTCGGCTTACATGTAAAAGCCATCCTAGCGGATAATTGGCCGCTAGACTGCTTTTACATGCAGTGGGAGGGGACTTACACCCCCCCCCCCCATGCCGCCGCCTTCCATGGTTTTTTTATTGGGCTCTCCTGTCCCACCGGTTACCCGAGAGTGCAGCCGGTGGTTCAATTATCTAACCATAGAGCTGATTGGAGATGAGAATGGCTCCAATCATCTCTATGGCCTAAGATACCGGAAGCTACGTGCATTTCATGACTTCTGTTTCATCAGAAATAAACAGCGCCATTGGGAAATTGGGAAAGTATTTTATCACACCAATTTTGGTGTGGTCAGATGCGTTAAGGTCGGAGGAGAGATCTAGAGTCTAAAAGACCCCAATTTTTTAGAAAAAGGAGTACCTGTCACTACAGATTGCCATCATAGAGGAAATGTAAATTCACTGTGATAACCATAAAAATGATTTAAAAAAAAAAAATGAAAGGAAAGGTGTCAAAATAACATAAAAAAGCAAAATAAATAAAAAAAAATCAGGCCCCCCCTGTCCCCCCGTGCTTGGGTGCAAAGGCGCACGCAAACGTTGGTTTAGTGTCATATGTAAACCGCAATTGCTGCATGCATGTGAGGTATCGCCGCTAACGCCAGGTCGAGTGCAGTTATTCTTGCAGTAGACCTCCTCTGTAAGTCTAAAGTGGTGCCCTGTAAAGACTTTTAAAAATGTACGTAGTTTGTTGCCGCTGCACAGGTGTGCCCAATTTTTAAAGCATGTCATGTTTGGTATCTATGTACTCGACATAAGATCATCTTTTAAATTTTACCAAACAATTTGGAATTATGTAGTGTATTTGTGCAAGAAATTGCGTTTGGAAAATCTGTGTGACAAAAAAATTTGCAACATCCACCATTTTGTTCTATAGGGCCTCTGCTTTAAAGAAATATATAATGTTTGGGGGTTCAAAGTAATTTTCTAGTAAAAAAAAAAATATGTTTTCATGTAAACAAAAAGTCACAGAAAAGGCTTGGTTTTCAAGTGGTTAGAAGAGTGGGTGATGTGTGGCTAAGATTGAGCATAAAATGTCGGGACAGTTCAAGCACCCCCCAAATTACCCCTTTTTGAAAAGTAGACACCCAAAGCCATTTGCTGAGAGGCATATTGAGTCCATGGATTATTTTATATTTTGCCCTAAGTTTCAGGAAGGTTAAAATTTGTTTTTATTTTTTTTTACAGAAAGTTGTCACTAAATGATATATTGCTCACGCATGCCATGGGTATATGTGAAATGACACCCCAAAATACATTCTGTTGCTTCTCCTGAGTACAGAGATACCACATATGTGAGACTTTTTGGGAGCCTAGCTGTGTACGGGACCCCGAAAACCAATCCCCATCTTCAAGTTTTCTAATGGCGTAAATTGCTTATTTTACCTTTGCACTACCTGTCACAGTTTCAGAGGCCCTGAAATTTCAAGATAGCACAACCCCCCCCCCCCAAATGACCCCATTTTGCGAAGCAGACACTCCAAGCTATTATATATAAATAAGCTGCGCTACTAAAGTGAACAGTGCTATAACCACACATATGTATAAGATAATAAAGTGATAAAGTCCATAAAAGTCTCTTGTCAAAAAAATTTTCAATGTGATTAGTCCAATATTGTTAATTCACTAAATACATTGGGATCTTCACCAACAGTACAGGCTGCTTACCAGAACTGAATGTATAATGCGAAGATTAGAAAATTGGCACATCCAAGGTCTCCAAAGGGATATCACACTCCGGGAACGGGTGCTCCTGCTGTATTGCCCAAACTTGGACTATAAGGTAGACTCAGCCGGTATCATACCACGTACATATAAAAAAGGAAATTACATCCCATAGAGTAAAACTGATCTAAATAATGACGTGAATAAAGGAAATTATATATATATATATATATATATATATATATATATATATATATATATATATATATATAGTGTTTTGCGTGAAAGTGGATCACACAGATCTATAAAGGATCCACACAGTGGCAGATGTTCCAAAGATTCCAACTCCTCGAATAGTGTATTACCACCACCACATGTACAAACTGCTTACCAGATATAATAAAAAGCCAGTGCAGAATAATGGAATATATTTAAACACCAGACTTCACCGAAGGAATAGCAGGACAGTGACCACCACCATTAATGCCAACTGCTTAGCAGAAGTAAAAATGTAAATTGCCATAAAAAGATGAAAGAATGGGCAATCCAGAAGTGGATCAATTCAGCCAGCAGGGACAGTAGCCACCACCTAAATCTGCAAACCGCTTACCAGAATTAGATTTATATTGGCTATTAGCTGAGAGGCATGATGAGTCCATGGAATAGTTTATATTTTGCCATAAGTTTCAGGAAAATTATTATTTTTTTTTTTTACACAAAGTTGTCAGTAAATGATATAATGCTCACACATGCCATGGGTATATTTGAAATGACACCCCAAAATATATTCTGCTGCTTCTCCCGAGTACAGGGATACCCCATGTGTGAGACTTTTGGCAGTCTAGCCGTGTACAGGACCCCGAAAACCAATCCGCACCCTCTGGCTTTCTAAGGGCGTTAAATGTTCATCTCACTCCTTACTACCTATCACACTTTTGAAGGCCATGAAATGCCAAGATGGCACAAACCCCCCCCCCCCCCCCCAAATGACCCCATTTTGCAAAGTAGACACTCCAATCTATTTGCTGAGAGGCATGGTGAGTATTTTGCAGCTCTCATTTTTTGGGGGAAAATGAAGAAAAAACAGGAAAATGCATTTTTTTCCTCTTTTTTCAATTTCCAAAACTTTGTGACAAAAAGTGAGATCTGCAAAACATTCAACATGCCTCTCTGCAAATAGCTTAGGGTGTCTACTTTCCGAAAAGGGGTCATTTGGGGGGGGGGGGGTTTGTGCTGTCTTGGCATTTCATGGCCTCTGAAACTGTGATAGGTAGTTAGGAGTGAAATCAACAATTTACGCCCTTGGAAAGCCTGAAAGTGGGGATTGGTTTTCGGGGTCCTGTACTCGGCTAGACTGCAAAAAAGTCTCACACATGGGGTATCCCTGTACTCAGAAGAAGCAGCAGAATGTATTTTGGGGTGTCATTTCACATATACCCATGGCATGTGTGAGCAGTATGTCATTTAGTGACAACTTTGTGTAAAAAAAAAAAAATATATATATATATATATATATATATATATATATATATATATTTCCCGGGAACTTGTGGCAAAATATAAAATATTCCATGGACTCACCGTGCCTCTCAGCAAATAGCTTGGGGTGTCTACTTTCCAAAATGGGGTCATTTGAGGGGGTTTTGTGCTATCTTGGAATTTTAGGGCCTCCGAAACTGACAGGTAGTGCAGAGGTGAAATGCACAATTTACGCCATTGGGAGCTAGGCTCCCAAAAAGTCTCACACATGTGGTAACCCTGTACTCAGGGGAAGCAGTAGAATGTATTTTGGGGTGTCATTCCACATAAACCCATGTCATGTGTGAGAAATGTATCTTTTAGTGACAACTTTGTGTTAAAAAAAAAAAAAAAGCAATTTTCCCAAAACTTGTGGCAAAATATAAAATATTCCATTGACTCCCCATGCCTCTCAGCAAATAGCTTGGGGTGTCTACTTTGCAAAATGGGGTCATTTGGGGGGTTTTGTGCTATCTTGACATTTCAAAGCCTCCTAAACCGTTATAGGTAGTGAGAAAATGCAATGAAAAATGTATGCCCTTTGAAATTCTGATGGTGGGGATTGGTTTTCGGGGTCCCGTACACAGCTAGGCTTCCAAAAAGTCTCACATATGTGGTATCCCTGTACTCAGGAGAAGCAGCATAATATATTTTGGGATGTAATTACACATATACCCATGGCATGTGTGAGCAATATATCATTTCAATGACAACTTTGTGTAAAAAAAAAAAACATTTTTTTAGTCATTTTTCAAACACCTGTGACAAAAAAAAAAAAAAAGAAATATTCAATGAGCTCAACATGCCTCTCAGGACATTCCTTAGGATGGTAATTTGGGGGGGGGGGGATTGTACTGCCCTGACATTTTAGCACTTCATGTAATGAGAAAGGCAGTCAGAAATTAAAGCTGCGTAAATTCCAGTATTTACACCATAGTTTGTAGACGCTATAACTTTTGCGCAAACCAATAAAAATACGCTCATTGAGATTTTTTTTGTCAAAGACATGTAGCTAAATACATTTTGGTATATTGAATATTTTTTAAAAGACAAAGTTGAAAATTTTATTTTTTCTCAAAATTTTCGCTCTCTTCTTTATTAATATCGCAAAAAATAAAAAGCGCAGAGGTGATCAAATACCACCAGAAGAAAGCTTTGTTTGTGGGAAAAAAAGGACGCAAATTTAGTTTAGGTACAGCATTGCATGACCGCGCAATTGTCAGTTAAATTAGCGCAGTGCCGAGTTGAAAAAAGTGGCCTGGACGTTAAGCAGGAAAATCCTCCTGTGTTAAAGTGGTTAAAGTTAGAAAAAGTTCTGAAATGATTTATCTTTATCTCATTTTTTTACATCACAGAAACCTGACATTTTACCAGGAGTGTGTAGACTTTTTTACACATATACATTATAGAAATATATATATATATATATATATATATATATATATATATATATATATATATATATATATACATACATACACATACATACATACACACACACACACATACATACACACTATCTCACGAAAAGTGAGTACACCCCTCACATTTTTGTAAATATTTTCTTATATCTTTTCATGTGACAACAAAATGCTACAATGTAAAGTAGTGAGTGTACAGCTTGTATAACAGTGTAGATTTGCTGTCCCCTCAAAATAACTCAACACACAGCCATTAATGTCTAAACCACTGGCAACAAAAGTGAGTACACCCCTAAGTGTAAATGTCCAAATTGGGCCTAAAGTGTGAATATTTTGTGTGGCCACCATTATTTTCCAGAACTTCTTTAAGCCTCTTGGGCATAGAGTTCACCAGAGCTTCACAGGTTGCCACTGGAGTCCTCTTCCACTCCTCCATGACGAGATCACGGAGCTAGTGGATGTTAGAGACCTTGCGCTCCTCCACCTTCCGTTTTAAGGATGCCCCACAGATGCTCCATAGGGTTTAGGTCTGGAGACATGCTTGGCCAGCCCATCACCTTTACCCTCAGCTTCTTTAGCAAGGCAGTGGTCGTCTTGGAGGTGTGTTTGGGGTCGTTATCATGTTGGAATACTGCCCTGCGGCCCAGTCTCTGAAGGGAGGGGATCATGCTCTGCTTCAGTATCTCGCAGTACATGTTGGAATTCATGGTTCCCTCAATGAACTGTAGCTCCCCAGTGCCAGAAGCACTCATGCAGCCCCAGATCATGACACTCCCACCACCATGCTTGACTGTAGGCAAGACATACTTGTCTTTGTACTCCTCACCTGGTTGCCGCCACACACGCTTGACACCATCTGAACCAAATATGTTTATCTTGGCCTTATCAGACCGCAGGATATGGTTCCAGTAATCCATGTCCCTAGTCTACTTGTCTTCAGCAAACTGTGGGATTTCTTGTGCATTATCTTTAGAAGAGGCTTCCTTCAGGGACGACAGCCATGCAGACCAATTTGATGCTGTGTATGGTCTGAGCACTGACAGGCTGACCCCCCCACCCCTTCAACCTCTGCAGCAATGCTGGCAGCACTCATACGTCTATTTCCCAAAGACAACCTCTGGATATGACGCTGAGCACGTGCACTCAACATCTTTGGTCGACCATGGTGAGGCCTGTTCTGAGTGGAACCTCTCCTGTTAAACCGCTGTATGGTCTTGGCCACCATGCTGCAGCTCAGTTTCAGGGTCTTGGCAATCTTCTTATAGCCTACAGGGTTCATACACATTTTTACCAATAAAATTCCATGACTTTTCCATGACTTCACGTAAATATTCATGACCTAAAGTTTCATGAAATGTCTATGTATACATGTTCAATAAGAAGAAAATCCATGTCACACCCAGCATATTTTTACTAAAATAAATGACAATCTTTGCAGTGTACAGTACCTCTGCAGTTAGGGTTTCGTTTCTGGATACAGCGCGACTCAAAATGGTCCCTTGTTTTACAGTGGATGAGATGGAAGCGCCACTGCTGCAGCTGGGAGCGGGTGTCACTTCAGGCGCACAAGTGAAAAAGCTGAGAACTCTGATGTAGGGGGGACTATGGTGACCAGAGACCACATTCCACAGAGTGAATGCACTAAGGAAGGGAGGGGGGCCCTGATATAAGGAGGAACTTTTATAACAGTGCCCCCTTACATCAGTGACCCCCCCTCAGACTGGCCGGGCAGCACTGTCACTGACCTCCTCTTAGGTGCACCATGCTCTGGTTTTATCCTGTAGTCTCCTCTCCCCAGTCCACACATGTCTGACTTCTCCTGTGATCCCCATCCCGACAGCACTCCCACTTTTGACTCCTCTCCAGACCTCCTCAGAGACTGCAGACATGATAAAAGACAAGAGATGGCCAGAGATTATGGACATGATAGAAGAGATGGTTAGAGGCTGTGGACATGGTACAGGAGGTGGTTAGAGGCTGCGGACATGGTACAGGAGGTGGGCAAAGGCTGTGGACATGGTACAGGAGGTGGTTAGAGGCTGCGGACATGATACAGGAGGTGGTTAGAGGCTGTGGACATGGTACAGGAGGTGGTTAGAGGCTGCGGACATGGTACAGGAGGTGGTTTAAAGGCTGTGGACATGGTACAGGAGGTGGTTAGAGGCTGCGGACATGATACAGGAGGTGGTCAAAGGCTGTGGACATGGTACAGGAGGTGGTTAGAGGCTGCGGACATGATACATTAGGTGGTCAAAGGATGCGGACATGGTACAGGAGATTTTCAAAGGCTGTGGACATGGTACAGGAGATGGTTAGAGGCTGCGGACATGGTACAGGAGATTTTTAAAGGCTGTGGACATGGTACAGGAGGTGGTTAGAGGCTGCGGACATGGTACAGGAGGTGGGCAAAGGCTGTGGACATGGTACAGGAGGTGGTTAGAGGCTGCGGACATGATACAGGAGGTGGTTAGAGGCTGTGGACATGGTACAGGAGGTAGTTAGAGGCTGCGGACATGGTACAGGAGGTGGTTTAAAGGCTGTGGACATGGTACAGGAGGTGGTTAGAGGCTGCGGACATGATACAGGAGGTGGTCAAAGGCTGTGGACATGGTACAGGAGGTGGTTAGAGGCTGCGGACATGATACAGGAGGTGGTCAAAGGATGCGGACATGGTACAGGAGATTTTCAAAGGCTGTGGACATGGTACAGGAGATGGTTAGAGGCTGCGGACATGGTACAGGAGATTTTTAAAGGCTGTGGACATGGTACAGGAGGTGGTTAGAGGCTGCGGACATGAAACAGGAGGTGGTCAAAGGCTGCAGACATGGTACAGGAGATGGTCAGAGGCTGCGGACATGGTAGAAGAGATGGTCAGAGACTGCGGACGATACAAGAGATAGTCAGGGACTGCGGACATGATAGAAGATAGAAGAGCACTAGGGGGGGCCGGAGAGCACAGGGGAAGCAGAGAGCACTGGAGGAGCTGAAGGGCATGGGGGGGTGAGAGAGAGAATTAAGGGGGGTGTTTGGAAAGCATTGCAGGGGGGTTGGAAGGCGCAGGGGAACTGGAGAGCACTGTCTGGGGGGGGGACAGGAAATCACTGAGGGGGAGCCAGGGAGCACAGGGGGGGTGGAGATCACTGGGGGAGCCAGACTAAGCACGGAGGGGGCTAAGAGCAGGGGGGAGGTAAAGAGCGCTGGGGGGGCTAAAAGAGCACTGGTGTGGCTAAAAGAGCACTGGGGCGGTTAATAGCACTGAGGGGGTGGGGTTAATAGCACTGAGGGGGTGGGGTTAACAGCACTGAGGGGGTGGGGTTAACAGCACTGAGGGGGGCTAAAGAGCACTGAGGGGGGCCAGCAAAGGAAGTTGTATAGGAGGGGGATGGGGCAGCTGCATATAGATGAATTGAACTTTCCATATTCCTAGTGCAGCTTCTGAGAGGAGTAGCAAGCATTCAGTGACATGAGGCATGAGGAATATGAAAGTTCAATTCCTCCTGACCTTCCTTCTGCCGCTGCCTTCTTCACACAGAGATGCGGGTGGCCCGACGGACACCGGCCTGACACCCCCTCCCCCCCCCCCCCCCCCCAGTGCGGAGATGCGGCCGGCCCGGCGGACACTGGCCTGACAACCCCCAGTGCACGCGCCCCCCCCCCTGCTGGTACGTCCCTGAGAGCGGGACAGTAAATGCACCGTTTCAGCAGATCAATCCGCCGCAGAGTTCCCAGCCTGTCACGGTCTATTCATATTGAAGAGACCAGTGATCAGGCTTCAGCTGTGCAGTGCGGCTGATCGGCCTAAACCCGAAACCCGAAAGAGAAAATAGTCCACTTACTGTCCCCCACTCCCACAGAATACAGGGGGCCCAGAGACAAAATTAAATAGCTGCACAACACTTTTCCATGACTTTTCCAAAACTTAGTAAGTTTACTCATTTTCCAGGACTTTTCCAGGCCTGGAAAGTGTCATGTCAAAAGCCCATGACTTTTCCAGGATTTTCATGACCATACGAACCCTGAGCCTAGGCCATCTTCATGTAGAGCACCAATTCTTTTTTTCAGATCCTCAGAGAGTTCTTTTGCCATGAGGTGCCATGTATAACTTCCAGTGACCGGTTCACACCTGAGACCTTCTAACACTAACGAGTCACATGACAGCGGGGAGGGGAAAAGGGTAATTGGGCCGAAAAGAACAGGGAGAAACCCGCAGAGACTCACACCATGCAATGTACGTCCTTCAGATGCGATGGTAAATCTTCCAAGAGGTAAATTTCCTAGCTTTTAACAGCGTGGGAATCAAACAACCCCCTATCCTTCAGCACCTGGCTTTCAACAGCCAAGCCATTAAAGCCAGCGACTTTAAAGCAGGATATAAGATCGGCCCTTGGGCCAATAGGTCTTCTCTGAGAGGGAGTTGCCAAGGGACATCGGCGACCAACCGAATTAGATCCACGTACCAAAACCGGCGAGGCCAGTCTGGGGCCACTGGGATGACTGGAATTCCTTCTGCCACAATTCTTTGCAGAAGTCTCGGCAGAAGTTTCAGAGGGGTAAAAGGCATATATCAGATGGTGCTGGCCCCAAGGCGAGAGGCCAACAGGTCCTACTCGGGAGTTCCCCACTGGAGGCACAGCTGATGAAACACCTCCGGATGAAGTGAAGTGACCATTCTCCCTTGTCAAAGGCCTGTCGACTGAGGTAATCCGCCTGTCAATTTTCCAATTGAAAAGACAAGAACTCACTGCTCAAGGTGGTGTGATTGCCTGATGACTCACACACCGGTGCATGCCCCGGCTCGCCTCTGTGAAAACTTGATAAAGGAAAAGGAATTGGCAGCACTCCAGGTTGAGTGAAAATCCAGATTTATTGGCTGGACATCCAAATATGACAATCGTGACAAGGTAGACACGTTTCACACACTGACTGTGTGCTTAATCATTACAAAGAAAAATGGATAGAACATCTCAATATATACACACACAAAAATCCAATCATCAAACAGGTGATACAAATAAGGGGTAAACCATTTTACTAATTACCGAGGACACGGATAGACCCATAAAACATCTATGTGAAACCAGTGAAAAATCAAATGTGAATGCTGTGACACAAATGTGTATGAAAAAATATGTAAATGCAAAAAATCTGATGAAATCTAAATATGTATAAACTATGTATGAGAATTAAATGTATTGTGATTAAAGATGTGGATGAAATTACCATTGTTTAATAATATGTGTCAATTATAAAATAAGATAAAAGCGCAAAAAGATGCAAAAAAAAATATACAAAAATGCAAGGAATAGTGAATATATATATTGATATCTGTACAATCCGATTATGTGAATATAAAACTATGAAATGGTTTGTTATTAAATTTTTAATTTAAAAAAAAAATTTGTCAAATATATAAATCTATTTCTGCATATTAGTTGTATGGGTCAGAAGAGAATCAATCGTATAGCATACACAGACCAAACAATATATGTACAATAAAAACAATTATTTCGAACAATATGGTTTTTAGGACAAAATAAGCACATATGATCCTGTGTATATATGCATGAAAGATAAGCATGGGAGAATTTGCAGCGTGATGATACAATTATCATCCACAATTCAGATAAAGGGGGTCGAATAGTGGTTATGAACACCGACATATATGTGAGTGAGGCTATTCGCCAATTAACGGATATTCATACCTATTTGCCACTTAAAGATAACCCCACTAAGCATTATAAATGGATTTTTGTAAAATCTTACCGTAAAATCCTTTTCTCTTAGCTCATTGACAGACGTAGTCCTCGGTGATACAGCACCTTCGGGTTATGTTGCCTCCACAGGAGCAGGACTAGACAGGAAATTAAAAAGCTCTGGCCACACCCTAGGGGCAGTCCCAGAGGGTATATCCTCTCTCTCTCTGCCTCAGCAAATCAGTTATGTGAAAAAGCAGTCTTTAGAGATTTTAACCCAACCCAACTCAAAAAAACAGAGGGGCGGGGACTACGTCTGTCAATGAGCTAAGAGAAAAGGATTTTACGGTAAGATTTTACAAAAATCCATTTTTCTCTAGCGCTCATTGACAGACGTAGTCCTCGGTGATACAGCACCTTCGGGACGTCCCAGAGCAGTATCACAAATGAAGGGTGGGAAAATGAAAATCAAATCCCAATCTAGAAGGTCCAACCGGTGCCAACTAGAAGTTTACAATGCTCATCCTTAATGATGAGACTCAACAAAAAAGAGAAAAAATCTTTTTTTTTTTTTTTTTTCAAACAGAAAAAACCCTCGAGGTAGACCACCGGTCTCCTCAAATTGCGGCCTGCAAAACCTTGCGGCCAAATGAGGCATCCGCCGATGCCGTCACATCAATTTTATAGAATTTTGTAAAGGTATGTACCGACGACCAGGTGGCCGCCTTACATACCTGGACCACTGACGCCTGATGGCGAAAGGCCCAGGAAGTACTGAGCGCTCGAGTGGAGTGCGCCCTAACAGGGAACGGAGGACTCTGACCCTTAATAGAATAAGCCTGTACCACCGTTTGTCTAATCCATTTGGCAATGGTCACGGCAGATGCAGGCAAACCCTTTCTGGGGGCCATCCGTGATCACAAAAAGTGAATCCGTCTTACGGAATGATTCCGTAGCTTTCAGGTATACCCTGATTGCCCGAACCACATCTAAGGAATGCAACGCATGTTCCCGATGATGCTTGGGCTGAGGACACAAGGAAGGTAGTACAATATCTTCATTCAGATGAAAATCTGAAACCACCTTAGGAAGAAAAGATGGCTTAGGATGAAGTACTACCTTATCCCTATGAATCACTAGGTATGGGGACTGGCATGATAATGCAGCCAGTTCTGACACCCTGCGAGCAGAAGTAATAGCCACCAAGAAGGCCACCTTCTGGGATAAAGTAAGCAAGGGAATCTCCCTGATGTTTTCAAAGGGAGGTTTCTGTAGAACCGACAAAACCAAATTAAGATCCCAGGGCGGTAAGGGCGCGCGGACTGGTGGAGCCAGGTGCCGCACCCCCTGGATGAAATTCCGCACCAAGGACTTGGTAGCTAAAGGCTTCTGAAAGAAGATTGCTAATGCTGAAACTTGACCCTTGATGGTGCTCAAGGCTAGCTTCTGCTCAACCCCTTGTTGCAAAAAGGCCAATATTCGAGTCACCGAATAGGTACGTGGAGGAAATCCTAAAGATTCGCACCACGCAATATAAGTCTTCCATGTGTGATAATAGACCTTGCTGGAAGTCGCTTTCCTTGCTTTAATAAGGGTAGGAATGACTGAAGTAGACAAACCTCTGTCCTTCAGTACTTGGGTCTCGATGGCCAGGCCATTAAAACCAGCAACTGTAAAGCATGATGGTAAATTGGTCCTTGAGACCACAGACACTCCCTGAGACGAAGTTCCCACGGAACGTCTGCGACTAGCATGTCCAAGTCGGCCAGGCCGGCTTGAGGAGGCCAGCCTAGAATTTCTAGGACCACTGGCGCTGATAGAATCTGAACCAGGCGTCCCTAGAGGTATCTGGCCCCGACCATCCGAGAAAGTCTGGTCGTTTTCTGTTCCCACACATTTATCAGATACCTGATTGGTATCAGGAAGGGTGATCTTTTCTGGTTGAACCTCAGGGACCGAAGTCACCCGACTAGAGGCTACTTGGCCTATCTGGTCAACCAGATCCGATTCCTGTGAGGTATAGGGACTAATCTTAGGAAAAGGTAAAGGAAAAGATCTATTCAGGGAACGGTAACTACCGCTTCCTGTAGTACTTAAATGTTGGAAGGGAAGAATCGCACCGGTAGTAGTGGTTGATGCTCAATCTAATGTCCTGAATACCGGTGAAAACGTCCCCCCACCCTGAAACCGGGTGGGGGCGCACCTTCAGGCTGTGTACTCCTTTGCTTCGGGTTTGGCTGGGTTGGTCCTCTGCTTGTCCGACCAGCCCTTCTTGAACCCTCCTGGAGGAGTCTTGCCTTTCCCGGTAGTACCAGCTGGGCGCCCTTTATGGGCGGTAAAGAAAGGTCCTCGCTTGTTGCGAGGTCCCTTAGCTTTAGCAGCCTGTGGCAAAAAAGTGCTCTTGCCCCCAGTGGCATCCTTAATGATTTCATCTAGGTTGGCCCCAAATAGACGATTCCCCTGAAAAGGGAGATTTGTCAAGGTCTTTTTGGAACCTAGGTCAGCTGACCAGCATTTTAACCACAGCACACGTCTGAGGATCACCGCTGACATAGATGCATGCCCTAATAAGGGAGTAGTGTCCAAGGCTGCGTCACAGATAAACTGTAGCCCTTGTATAATCTGTTCCATCAAATCAGATGTCTCCTGGGGAATATCTTTTCCCCTAAGGTCTTGGCGTACCATTCTCGCCCATTCCGTAAGTGTCTGGGAAACTAGACCAATAACAATTACTGGTCTAAATGCTGACCCTATCAGAGAGAAGATGGTGCGGGACTCTGCTTCCATCTTTCGATCCACCGGATCCTTAAAGGACGAAGTGTCCTCCACTGGGATAACCGTGGCTTTATTCAGCCTGGAAATAGGTGGATCCACCACTGGTGGTACCGTCCATTTCTTAATGATGTATTCCTCAAACGGATAGCGTCTAGCAATACGCTTGGAAATAGTAAAGGTACGTTTAGAATGCTCCCATTCTCCTTTAATCTGATTACTGAAACACTTGGGTACAGGAAAAACCTTCACCGTTTTGATGGGCTTATTAGTACCAAAAGGAATCTCTGTTTCAGTTGCCTCTGCCGGTAAAGCCTCAAGTTTTAAGGTTTCCTGCACTGCCACAACTAGTGCGTCCACCAATGCTTCTTCCTGAATTATAGCGGGAGAAGAAGCGTCCTCCTCACTGTCTGAGGGGGCTTTACCTGAGACAACAGCCCTTGCAGAGGAACCTGCAACTGCAGTGACCATCTCTGAATCCGAGTCAGAGGTGTCAGATAGTATAGGGGTAGGCGGGGGTCGCTTCCTTGACCCCCGTCCCTGACAGGCCGCCTCCACCCGAGCCACCATAGACTCCAAAATTGCTGTAAATGACTCTACACTCTGTGCACCGGCGGGTCCCGTGGCCCCCTCGAGGGAAACAGGTGGGGGGAATATGTGTGGCAGGGTCCATGATAATTCCAGTCACTTTCCTGGATAATATAATTTAAAAAAAAAAACTTTTTTTTTTCCGACCCCCAGCGCCACAAAAAGCCCCTTAGTGTTACCTGCTAGGGATCCCTATCGATCGAGAGAGAGAGAGATAGACCCCCAGGCTCACCACTTGATGCTCAGAGTTTAACTGCAACAGGTTACAGCGCTGTCTTGACAAACAGGAAGTCTTTTGGCTGGCTGCCCAGGAAGAAAGGAGGCGGCTCCGCCCCTCTGCACGCCTTCCGGCGCCTCCCCTAGCTCCACGAGGTGTTTGGATCACCTCAAACATGGCCGCCCCCATGCTGGAGACACGAGGCTACGCCAAAATGGCGGCTCGTGCGATCCAGCAAAAAAAAATGGCGGCGGCCTGTACTGAATAGCGGTGTGCTGCAGGGCACACAACACTCTCTCTGCATGGGGATTTGGCGTGGTTGGCGGTACCGGCCCTGGCGGACCACATGGCCATTCGGGAGGCCTGCTAATAGCTGGAGATCTGATTAGGAAGGCAGTCTACATGTCCGTGGCTTCTGACTGGTAGGTAGCTTATTCTTATCACCGTAAGATTCCCAGAATGCCACTGATTACAATCTTTTTAACATGTATACAATTAGATTGTTAGCTCCCAAACCAAGCCTCCTGGCTTTTTGCACATAAAATCACACTCAAAGTAGGAGGATCTGTGTCATTTATAGGATAGAGAGGGACTCTATCTTACCATACAGAGAGGGGCCCGCGTTCACCACAAGACCCGTCAGGGGAAAAGGGGGAACATACTACTCACCATACCGGAACCAGGCGGGCACCAACTCCTGACAGTACCCCTCTCCACCAGGGCGGGAGGGCTGTCGACCGATATGGACGCCGTGACTCATGGTCTTTGGCGTTTCAGCGAGACGTTTAACTCGCGGGGTCAGTCCTTTAATGGGACTTTGTCGCGGCCGACCCAGCGCGGAGCTATGGCCTGCACGCGCTCGTAGGCTGAACTGGGGTGACCACCGGATCTCAACATCCAGCCCGTCGCCCAGTTCAGCTTTCTTGCTTGAAGATCTCACAGGAACACTGGAGAAAAAAAGAAGAGGGGAGAAGCGCTCTAAGTGCAGACAATTTATTGCAGATAACAAGGCAGGTGATATACACTCACTAGACATGAAGACTGAAAAGCTGTATGTGTCAAAGCAATCCTGCAGCCATCCTCTGGAGGGTGTCCTCTGGTCACAGGAAGCCGTATGCAGTACTGTCACTGGCGGGCCCCCCCCCCTCCCTGGATTCAGCTGCTTATTAGTTCTGTTCATCCACCCTTCATATGCTGGAGGTCTTCGTAGCGCTCTGTGTTTTGTTTTTTCACTGGAGAAAAAAAGCTGTCTAAAAAATCTTTTAAGAAAAAAATCTTGCCAGGACCTAAGATCCCAGCAAGGTATCTAGGTCCTTACTCCTAACTAGACAGAAAATAACTGATTTGCTGAGGCAGAGAGAGAGAGGATATACCCTCTGGGACTGCCCCTAGGGTGTGTCCAGAGCTTTTTAATTTCCTGTCTAGTCCTGCTCCTGTGGAGGCAACATAACCCGAAGGTGCTGTATCACCGAGGACTACGTCTGTCAATGAGCGCTAGAGAAAAATCTATTCTGACCAGCATCATTAACAGGGGAGTGAAAATAGATGTATTCAGTGAAAAGGAATTCATAAAAATGATCCCAGAAAATCCTGTCATTCCCACATTTTACCATCTACCTAAAACCCATAAGGGGTTAGACCCCTGTATGGCCATCCTATAATCTCAGGAATCAATTTCCTTAATGAAAGACTAGGACAGTGGTTAGACAGGCAGTTACAGCCATTAGTCCAGCAACTACCTGGTTATCTTAAAGATACCAACCACTTATTGAAAATGGTAAAAAACTTTGAATGGAATATTGACCATGCATGGATTACATGCGATGTGGTTAATTTATATTCCTCTATTCCACACAATCTGGCTGTTATAGCGGTGAAATTTTTCCTAGATTCACTAACATCTCTACCAGTTGAGCAAAAAGATTACATTTTGGAAGTCCTTGAATACCTTTTGCCACACAATTATTTTTGTTTTGATGGGGTTTTTTACCTCCAAAAGGTGCGGGACTGCGATGGGCGCTAAATTTTCGCCCTCACTCGCCATCCTATACATGGGCTGGTGGGAGAGGCCCCGCATCTTTGGGGGTGAGAACCCCTTCAGACCTTTTATTAAATTTTACTTTCGATTTATAGATGACCTCCTGTTTATCATGGAGGATGTTGAAAGGTTAAATTCATTCCTTGACTTCCTAAATTGTAACAATAAAAACTTAAAATTTACAGGAGAAGCCAATGCTAGAGAAATACACTATTTGGATGTGTTGTTAAAAGGTATTGATGGACAAATCATAACTACACTATACAGAAAACCCCTGTCAGGTAACTCACTCCTGTCAGCACAGTCTGGACACCCCAAACACACGATAAAAGGCATTCCGGTTGGACAATTTATACGTGTTAGACGGATATGCAAAAATGATGCCGACTTTGACAGAGAAGCCTCCTCCCTTTTTCATAGGTTTTTAGACAGAGGCTACCCAAAGTGGATGATCAATAGGGCTTGGAATATAGCTAAAAACAAAAAAAGATCGGATCTTATAGGGTTAAAAAGACCACACAGCAGGAGCATGCACCAAACCAAACTTACCTTTTCTACCCCATACAGTTCTTAATTTAGAGAAATTAGGGACATTAGGGACATTATTAATCGACACCTCCCTATGTTAGGTGCCGATGAAACATGTGCAAAATTACTTAAGGGAGGCATTAATGTAGTCCCAAGACGTGCCCCTACCCTTGGCCAATCACTCTCCCCTAGTTGTTTTCGTAGAAATACTCAAAAAAACCCTACTTGGCTACATAGGGAACTACAGATGTGACAGTACTGGATGCCCATGTTGTAGACACATACTCATGGGAGACCAATTTGTCTCCACATGTACAGGCAAAAGATATAATAGAAGTGAATTCTTCAACTGTAACACCAACTGTATCATATTATTGTTAACATGTAAAATCTGCCATGTACAATATGTGGGTAGAACGATCAGGCGACTACGAGATCGCTTCAATGAACACCTATATAGTGTTAATAAAAATTCAAAAACGAATGTAGCCAAACACTTTAACTTGTGCCACAATGGAGACACCACAGCTATGAACAAAAAATTATTGAAAAAATGAAAACACCACCACTTGATATATTTCGGCTTCTATGCAAGAGAGAGGTCTTTTGGATCTTCCACTTGCGAACTAGGTTGCCCCAAGGCATGAACTTTGAATGGGATGTAACCCATTTGTATGAATAGGTGCCTTCTTACATCTCCAAACATCAGCTACATGTGTGCATATCCAAAAGATAATGATCCATAGCGACCTACAGTGGGTACGAAAAGTATTCAGACCCCCTTAAATTTTTCACTCTTTGTTATATTGCAGCCATTTGCTAAAATAATTTAAGTTCATTCTTCTTCCTCATGAATGTACACATAGCACCCCATACTGACAGAAAAACACAGAATTGTTGACATTGTTGTAGATTTATTAAAAAAGAAAAACTGAAATATCACATGGTCCTAAGTATTCAGACCCTTTGCTGTGACACTCATATATTTAACTCAGGTGCTTTCCATTTCTTCTAATCATCCTTGAGATGGTTCTACACCTTCATTTGAGTCCAGCTGTGTTTGATTATACTGATTGGACTTGATTAGGAAAGCCACACACCTGTCTATATAAGACCTTCCAGATCACAATGCATGTCAGAGCAAATGAGAATCATGAGGTCAAAGGAACTGCCTGAAGAGCTCAGAGACAGAATTGTGGCAAGGCACAGATCTGGCCAAGGTTACAAAAAGATTTCTGCTGCACTTAAGGTTCCTAAGAGCACAGTGGCCTCCATAATCCTCAAATGGAAGACGTTTGGGACGACCAGAACCCTTCCTAGAGCTGGCCGTCCGGCCAAACTGAGCTATCGGGGGAGAAGAGCCTTGGTGAGAGAGGTAAAGAAGAACCCAAAGATCACTGTGGCTGAGCTCCAGAGATGCAGTCAGGAGATGGGAGAAGTTGTAGAAAGTCAACCATAACTGCAGCCCTCCACTGGTTGGGGCTTTATGGCAGAGTGGCCCGACTGAAGCCTCTCCTCAGTGTAAGACACATGAAAGCCCGCATGGAGTTTGCTAAAAAAACACCTGAAGGACTCCAAGATGGTGAGAAATAAGATTCTCTGGTCTGACGAGACCAAAATAGAACTTTTTGGCCCTAATTCTAAGCGGTATGTGTGGAGAAAACCAGGCACTGCTCATCACCTGTCCAATACAGTCCCAACAGTGAAGCATGGTGGTGGCAGCATCATGCTGTGGGGGTGTTTTTCAGCTGCAGGGACAGGACGACTGGTTGCAATCGAGGGAAAGATGAATGCGGCCAAGTACAGGGATATCCTGGACAAAAACCTTCTCCAGAGTGCTCTGGACCTCAGACTGGGCCGAAGGTTTACCTTCCAACAAGACAATGACCCTAAGCACACAGCTAAAATAACGAAGGAGTGGCTTCACAACAACTCCGTGACTGTTCTTGAATGGCCCAACCAGAGCCCTGACTTAAACCCAATTGAGCATCTCTGGAGAGACCTAAAAATGGCTGTCCACCAACGTTTACCATCCAACCTGACAGAACTGGAGAGGATCTGCAAGGAGGAATGGCAGAGGATCCCCAAATCCAGGTGTGAAAGACTTGTTGCATCTTTCCCAAAAAGACTCCTGGCTGCATTAGATCAAAAGGGGGCCTCTACTAAATACTGAGCAAAGGGTCTGAATACTTAGGACCATGTGATATTTCAGTTTTTCTTTTTTAACAAATCTGCAACAATGTCAACAATTCTGTGTTTTTCTGTCAGTATGGGGTGCTATGTGTACATTCATGAGGAAGAAGAATGAACTTAAATGATTTTAGCAAATGGCTGCAATATAACAAAGAGTGAAAAATTTAAGGGGGTCTGAATACTTTCCGTACCCACTGTATATCTAGGAAGTCAGTGTTTTGTATCTCTATGTACAATAAACTGATAATTCACCATTATAATCTCTTTTGTTCATACATCGGGAGAAGTCGGCGATCATTGACATGATTCATTTGGATCTGCACACATACGGCACAATGGGTCGGGCCAAACCATGATTTCCTTATTTGTAGATACCACATCCATTAGGTCTTGTGCAAACATATATCTTTATGATATTATATATAATTTCTGGCCCTATTCGCAGACTGGGTATGTGTGTTCTGTATGTTATATAGAAAATGGTGGTTCATACGGATATTCACAAATATTGAGGGTATTTTTCTCCTTCACATAAAATGGATTTAAACCATTTAGGATTGAAATCCTCCATATCCAGTGTCCATCCAATGCAACACATTGGAGCACTCACCTCCAGTGTTGCTACAGTTCCCATGTCAATCTGTTAATAGTGTTGATACGATATAACAATAAATATATACTATATGATTTATTTCACACATTGCTTGGGATTGGACGTTGACATCGGGTAACAAATCCAGATACATAATTGCCTCCAAACTTGTTGCATTTCCACATTCAATTACAACAGAAATTGTCCATATACATAGCCGCATGTTTTTTCACAATTGGGGGCCAGGATCCCCGGATCTTTTGATTGACTATTTGATCCTTTGTTCCTCGGATCCTTTGAATTCTGGCTAGATCTCAATGTCCATTCCCGGGAGTTCATAGCATGACGTGGCCAACACTGCAGAGTTCATATATTACTTATACTTTACATTTTATTTATATAATGAGCTTAGAGGTTGGGCCATCATCCTACATAATATTAAAGATACTTTGCATAGCTACTTATCTCCCATATTTATGTCCTTTTATGTGCGGATTCTCCGCAGTTGGATCTTACCATGTATGGATCCCCTGTCTTGCACGATATCTAGTGTTGTAGTCTGGTGTATTTAGCTTTGTCCCTCAGATCCTTTAAACTCTGACTAGATCTCGATGTCCGTCCCTAAGAGTTTATAGCATGATATGGCCAACACTGCAGAGTTTATTTTATATTACATATACTTTATATTATATTTATATAATGAGCTTAAATGTTTGGATATCAAACTGCACAATATTAAATATACTTTGCGTAGTTATTCATCTCCCAGGCCTATATCCCTCCATATATCCTTCCAATTATGGATTCTCTACAATTAGATCTTACCATGTATGGATCCCCTATCTTGTTCGGTATCCAGTGTTATAATCTGATGTATGTAGCATTGATCTCCTCGAACTATACATCTCTCTCCGGTCACCCCGATATGATTGTAATTGTTTTTATGGGTGACCAGTTGATGCATATATACACAGGATCATATGTGCTTATTTTGTCCTAAAAACCATATTGTTCGAAATAATTGTTTTTATTGTACATATATCGTTTGGTCTGTGTATGCTATACGATCGACCCATACAACTAATATGCAGAAATAGATTTATATATTTGACAAATTTTTTTTAAAATTAAAAATTTAATAACAAACTATTTTATAGTTTTATATTCACATAATCGGATTGTACAGATATCAATATATATATATATATATATATATTTTCACTATTCCTTGCATTTTTGTATTTTATTTTTGCATCTTTTTGCGCTTTTATTCTCATTTTATAATTGACACATTATTAAACAATGGTAATTTTATCCATATCTTTAATCACAATACATTTAATTCTCATACATAGTTTATACATATTTAGATTTTATCAGATTTTTTGCATTTACATATTTTTTCATACACATTTGTGTCACAGCATTCACATTTGATTTTTCACTGGTTTCACATAGATGTTTTATGGGTCTATCCGTGTCCTCTGTAATTAGGAAAATGGTTTACCCCTTATTTGTATCACCTGTTTTTTAATTGAGGATTGGATTTTTGTGTGTGTATATATGGAGATGTTATATCCATTTTTCTTTGTAATGATTAAGCACACAGTCAGTGTGTGAAACGTGTCTACCTTGTCACGATTGTCATATTTGAAAGTCCAGCCAATAAATCTGGATTTTGACTCAACCTGGAGTGCTGCCAATTCCTTTTCCTTTGTCAATTTTCCACCCCTGGAATATGTACAGCAGAGAGAGCTGAATCTAAACGTTCCGCCCACCTTAGAATGCCGGCCTTTTCCTGAGCCACTAGGACACTTTTTGTGCCCCCTTGGTGATTGACATATGCCACGGCTGAGGCACTGTCCAATGTAATCCATACCAAAAACCTTTGAAGACGGAATTCTGGACCCCTCCAGAGTCCAAACCCCCTGAGCACACTCCGTGCCCAAGACACCTCCCCACCTGGGCAGGCTGGCATCCGTGGTGACCACCGTCCAGTACAGGGGAAGGAAGGATTTTCCCTGTCGAAGAGCCGGAGAACGAAGCCACCAGATCAGAGACGCTCTCGTCCCACGGCTCAGCAGAATCAGATAGTCTATAGACTGTGGATTCTTGTCCCACATGGCAAGAAACTCTCTCTGCAGAGGTCTCGTGTGGAACTGTGCAAACGTAACCGGCTCAAAAGGTAGACACCATCAGGCCCAGCACCTGCATGCATGTCCTGAGAGACAACCGACTGCTGGACAACAGAAGTAAAATGGCATCCTGCAGCTTCTGGAACTTGTCCAGCGGAAGAAACACCATGGCTGAGGCTGAGTCCAGAGTCAGACCCAGAGAGTCTGCACAGAAATGTCCAGGTTGTCCTTTAGGAGCAGCCAGAGACTCTGCTTGCAGAAGATGATCATCCAGGTACCCCAGTACCGCAATCACCCGCTGTCGCAACAATGCTAACACTGGAGCCAACACTTTCGTGAATACCCGAGGAGCTGAAGCAAAGCCAAAGGATAGCGCCACAAATTGATCATGCTCCTTGCCCAAGGCAAAGTGGAGGAAGCGCTAATGCCCGACATATCGGGATATGGAGGTAAGCATCCTTGATATCGATAGAGGCCAGAAGAGCCCCTTGATGAAGGGATGCCACTACAAGAAGTGACTCCATTCAGAACTTCTGCACCTGCACAAAGAGGTTCAGGGCTTTGAGGTTCAGGATCGGACAAACTTTGCCTTCCTTCCTGGGGACTGTAAACAGGTTCTAATAAAAATGTTCAGAGTTTGGAACTGGTACAATCACCCCTTGTAGTAGCAAATCTTGTACCGCCCCAAAGAGACCACGCAGGCGGTCTGGGGACAAACGCAGGTTGGAAGGAAAAAAACCTCTCTGGGAGTAGAAGACCGAAATTTGTTATTGTAGTCAGTCCGAATCAACCCGTGGACCCACCTGTCCTGAATCAGAGAGGTCCACGGGGCCAGAAAACAAAGATGTCCTCCTACCCCAGTTACGGGTGAGGGCACCCCTTTATGCAGAAGAGGGCTTGTCTGCAGGTCTGGAAGAACCTGCTCTCGGCTTACCAGGCCAGGGCCTCTTGGAACCTCGGGAGACGGTCCTTACGGATTTGGATCATTTGTCTTGAGATCCTGGCGGACTAAAAAGCAGCTTATGAGTCGAGAAAAGGGGGCCAAGTCTGCGACGAGACTTCTTGCCTCTGGAAACCTGCAGGAGGAGAGTACTCTTCCCTCCTTTAATTCCCTTAAGGATTTCATCTAGGGAAGACCCAAACAGGTGACCCCCCCCACAAAAGGGGAGATCCGATAAGGCCTTCCTGGAAGCTTGGTCCGCAGACCAGCATTTCAGCCATATCATGCGCCGAAGGACCACTATTGTCACAGACCGCCTAGAAACTAAGGGAGCCGCACCCAGAGAGTCATCACAGATAAACTTTAACCCCTGGACCAACTGGTCCGCCAGCTCCGCAAAGGCAGGGGGAAGCTGTTCGCCCTCCAGATCCTGGCGCACAAGCTTATCCCACTCCGTTAAGGTCTGGGACACCAAGACAATGGTGAACACCGGCCTAAGGACCGAACCAGCCATAGTAAACATGTGCCAGACGAAGGTCTCCGCTTTCCTATCAAAAGAGTCCTTAAAAGCCGGAGACTCATCCTCCGGAATTAGAGTGGATTTGTTCAGCATGGAAACTTGAGAATCTACCACAGGTGGGACAGTCCACTTTTTTAACAGGGACCCTTCAAAAGGGTACCTTCTAGCGAAATGCTTCGGAACCACCACATTGCGTTTAGGGCAACCCCACTGATTGTCAAAATGGGTGGGAAAAGGAAAAAACTTTGCCGATTGAGGATTTTTGGGTTTCCGCACGAATAAAATCAGTGCATACACCAGCGCTTTTTCCATGCGTGGCTATAGTGGAAGAGAAATCAACCTCACTATCCGAGCACTCAGGGTGCGTGGACGCTGACCCAGCAGGGTGACAGCCAGATCATACTCAAAACCTGAGGAGACAGAGGAGGCAGGTGAAGGCGTGGGGACGCTTTTTGCTGGTCCTTTTGCAGGACCAAATCAACCTTGGACACTAAGGAGCCGCCACCACTGAAGACAGGGTGGACTGTGACCCAGAAGGGCCCACCGCCTCTGAAAGGGGATCAGGGGGAGAAATTTGCTGCAGGGACTCCATGTTAACCAGGGACCACCCAGGCAAAAGTAGAAAAAAAAACACTGCTGAGTGACCCCCCCGCCGCCGCATTAGCGGCACTACAGGTCCCAGCACAGCTGCATCGCTGCTATAGCAGAGAGAGAGAGAGATTGCTTTATTCAATAGGAAATCACCAAGAAATTGGCCGCTGGACTACACAAACATGGCCGCCGTAAATACAGCCACGACAAAATGGTGGGCCCATGCGGCTCCCGAGACCCACAGGGGACACCAAGGACATTATTACAGTAAAAGGCGGGCCCTGGCAGGAGCCCCCACCAGGACAGCTCCCGTTAAAAAAAACGCATGTTGGGCTGCCGGCAGCAGCGGCTCCCATCGCCGCTAAGACACCCCACAGGCGATCCTGGATTTAATCTCAGAATAAATACAGTTGTTCTGTGGAGCCCTCAGAGGTTTGTTAGAGAACCTCAGTACCATAATGAACAAACATCATCATGAAGGCCAAGGAACACACCAGACAGGTCAAGGATAAAGTTGTGGAGAAGTTTAAATCAGGGTTAGGTTATTAAAAAATGTTCCAAACTTTAAACATCTCATGGAGCACTGTTCAATCTATCATCTGAAAATAGAAAGAGTACGGCACAACTGCAAACTAGAGCTCCACAATTAATCGGTAAAAAATGTTATTTTGATTAAATCCCCCACACGATCTTAAAATCGGGCATTTCACGATTCAGTGCAGAGCATTCTCTGCTCACAGCTGACAAAAAAAAAAACTGCCGGCAAAGTTTATCATAACATTGCTCAGTGGGGAGAGATAAAAAGAAACCATGTATCATTTGGTTCTTTTGGATCAAAAGGGATGAACTTCGGTCTGTAAATGAGGTCAGTTTAACCACTTAGGCTTCGTTCACATATTGGTGTCCCAAAACATGGACAGAATTGTCGCAATTCTGACCAAGATCCTGAATCACTGCGAACCGCGGGACGCCCATGCGATTCCTGTTCATGTGCTTCCTTTAGGCAACAGGCGCCCCGCTATTCTGTTTGCGCAATTTTACTGCGACTCATCAGACGACAATCGTGGAAAAATCACGTTGTTTTTGGGGTGCCATTGGAAGTAACAGGAATCGCATGGGCATTCTGCAATGAACAAAAAACCCTGCGAGCAACCTCCCTATAGCAGATATTGAGTGCAGCAGACACCTCACTTCTCATAAAAAGTGTGAATAACTGAATACAATAATGATGTTGCGCAATCAATACCTGTAAAATTGAAGTGATAGTAAAAAAAACAGAATTTTTGTAAAATCTTACCGTAAAATTCCTTTCTCGGAGTCCTCCGACAGTCGCCGCCCCTCAAATAGTCTTCTCCAATGGGTATTGACTTCTGCTCCGCAGGAGTAGCTAGGCATAAGACTTGTTAGAAACAAAAGCTTTTAGCATAGACACACCCATGGGGGCTGTCCCACTGGT
Organism: Pelophylax lessonae; assembly: GCF_965119305.1. NCBI lineage: Eukaryota > Metazoa > Chordata > Amphibia > Anura > Ranidae > Pelophylax > Pelophylax lessonae. The sequence continues at coordinate 107,488,992 of NC_138775.1, forward strand.
CAATACCCCCTCTGCATTAAGCCATCCCAACTCAGTTTGGTAGCATAGCAGTAAGTGTACAAGAAAAAAAACCAAAAAGAGGGGTGGCGATTGTCGGAGGACTCAGAGAAATGAATTTTACGCTAAGATTTTACAAAAATTCCGTTTTCTCTTATGTCCTCCGACAGTCGCCGCCCCTCAAATAGTCTTCACCAATGGGATGTCCCAAAGCAGTGTAGACATGAGGGGTGGGAGACGCAACCGTAGAAAAGGCAACGCAGTACCCACATCAGAGAAAGGAACCTTACACGCACAGTAAGAGAACCTTCAGGGCAACAGAAAAGGCTCAACAGGAGCAACAACCCAGGAAAACAAATAACCCAGGGGATAAAAACCCCAACAGCCAGGGACCCACGAAAAACAAGGGTCCCCCTATGGCGCTGCCGCACTGAGAACTTTGCGGCCAAAGGAGGCATCAGCTGATGCCAGAACATCAACCTTCTAGAATTTGGAAAAGGTGTGCACCGACGACCAAGTCGCAGCCTTGCACACCTGGGTCACCGAGGCCTGATGCCGGTAGGCCAAGGACGTACTCATCGATCTGGTAGAGTGCGCCTTAACAGGGAAGGGCGGAACCCGTTCCTTCAAAGCATAGGCCTGGACAATTGTCTGTCTGATCCATTTTGCAATGGTCGCCGCAGAGGCCGCCATGCCCTTCCGAGGTCCCTCAGGAAGGACAAAGAGGGAATCCGATTTCCGAAAAGATTCAGTGGACGACAGGTAAACCCTGATCTCCCTGACAACATCTAAGGAATGCAATGCAACCTCCTTAGGATGCTCAGGCTTTGCACAAAGCGAAGGCAAAAACAATGTCCTCATTAAGGTGAAAGTCAGACACCACCTTAGGGAGAAATGACAAATTAGGTCGCAAGACCACCTTATCTTTATGAACCACCAGGTAAGGAGAGCGGCAAGACAACGCCGCCAACTCCGACACCCTGCGAGCCGAAGTGATCATCACTAAAAAGGCAACCTTCTTAGACAGCAGAGGCAACGATATCTCCCGGATGTTTTCAAAGGGAGAACGCTGTAATGCGGACAGAACCAAGTTCAAGTCCCATGGAGGTACAGGCTCCCTCCGGGGAGGGGCCAAATGTCGCACACCTTTAATGAAGGTGCGAATTAAGGAATGAGACGCCAAAGGGCGTTGAAAAAGAACAGCCAGTGCAGATACCTGGCCCTTTATTGTGGCCAGCGCCAGGCGCTGGTCCACACCAGTCTGGAGGAAAGCCAACACTCTCGTCACCGAGTATGAGCGAGGAGAAAACCCCCTGGACTCACACCAGGCAAAATAAGCTTTCCAGGTACGGCAAGAACTCTTACCAGACGAGGCTTTTCTAGCCTTGATCAAAGTAGGAATGACCTCTGAGGAGAGACCCCTGTCTCTCAGGACCTGGCTTTCAACAGCCAGGCCGTTAAAGCCAGCGACTGTAAAGCAGGATGGAAGATAGGTCCCTGAGACCGTAGATCGTCTCGCATCGGCAGTCGCCAAGGAGGCTCGACTGCTAGGTGAACGATGTCCGCATACCAGGACCGGCGTGGCCAGTCCGGTGCCACTAGAATCACCAAGTTCGGTTCAGAGGCCAGCCTGCGAAGGAACCTGGATAACAACTGAATCGGAGGAAAGGCATACATCAGACGATACTGATGCCAAGGGGCCACCAGCGCATCCGAGGCATCCGCCCGAGGATCGCGTGTTCTTGCCACGAACCTTCCCACCTTGTGGTTTAGCCGAGACGCGAACAGATCCACGTCTGGGGATCCCCACCTCGCACACAGCATTTGGAAGACCTCCGGGTGTAGGGACCATTCCCCCTGGTCCAGGGTCTGGCGGCTCAGATAATCTATATATAAATATAAGTTGCGCTAAAATGTGAAAAACATATGTGATAATGTAAAAGTGTCCAAAATAAAGTCCATGTATGAGTGAACAGCACGTCTGGCGAAATTTTCTGTACAGGTACCGCTTACCAAAGGCAAATGATAAATAGGCCCAAAGAATCCAAGGGGTCCACAGGAACCAGATGTCAGACGGACTCCGTATTTTGAGTGGATCTCCTCAGTGTTGGGTGATCATGTGAAATATAAATTGAAAAACGCCATAGCGTAAAACCACAAACAATTGAATAAACACCCCAAGTGATGGGAATATCAGAAAAGTGCTATAGTAGTGATGGTAAAGGACATGGACACCTCCAATCCTGTGAAAATACTCCTTACCAGAGTAATAGAAAGTGTTGCAGAAAAGAGAAGAAGGCCTCCCCCGATAGGACTGCAGCTTACCAAAAGGAAAATAAATTGAGCACATAGATCCCAACCGTGTCACCGAAAAGGGCTGACATACATATGCCCTTACCAGCTCCAAATGATGCAAAGCAGAGAGAATCCAATTCACCTAGGCACTTCCACTGAGGGCAAAGCTCCAGATGCTAGTGTCTAAACACTCCAGACCAGACACTTCCAATGGGAATGCTGAATACAGGCTCAGCATACAGATGGTAACAGCCTTGTTGCAGCAGCCGGTGTTCTTGTCTCTCCCTCTGTCAGTGTCTGGCTGTCTGCGGTGCGGTGCCCGCGACTTGATAATCTGCCTGCCAATTCTCCACCCCGGAATGTGAACTGCCGAAATCGCCGGGACATGAGTCTCGGCCCAAGACAGAATGTCGGTCACCGCCCGGGCACTCCTGGTGCCCCCTTGGTGGTTTATGTAAGCCGCCGCGGTCGCATTGTCCGTCTGTACCTGAACGGGACAGCCCCGAAGTCGGATTCGACCACTGGAAGAGACAGTTTGATCGCTCTCAATTCCAATATGTTGATCGGAAGGGATGATTCCTCCACGGACCAAGTGCCCTGGGCAAACCGGTTGCCCAGTACTCCACCCCAGCCAGACAGGCTGGCATCCGTGGTAATCACTGTCCACAGTAACGGACGGAAGGATTTTCCTTCCGACACCGCCGGGGACTGAAGCCACCACAGAAGATCCCTTCTGGTCTGGCGACTCAACGAGACACTCAGATCCAAGGACTGAGGTAGTCTGTCCCACCTGGCCAGGATCTCCGCTTGAAGAGACCGTGTGTGAAACTGAGCAAAGGGTATCGCCTCAAAGGCTGATACCATCAGCCCCAGGGACCGCATGCAGGTCCTGAGTGACGAGGATTGGTTGTCCCTGAGGGACCTGATCACGTCCTGTAGGGTCCGGAGCTTGTCCTCCGGCAGAAACACTTCTGCTTGAGCAGAGTCCAGAACCATTCCCAGATAGGGAAGACGAACCGAAGGAGACAAAGTCGACATCTGTACGTTGATGGTCCACCTGAACTCCTGGAGCGTCTGAACCGTAGTGGACAGATCGCACAGCAGGCTCTGACTGGCACTCGATCTTAACAGGAGATCGTCCAGATATCCCAAGACCGCAATGTCCTGTGCTCTCAGCAGGCCCAGACCCTTGAAACCGAAGCGAGACCGAAAGGTAGCGCTATGAACTGATAGTGGTCCTCCGCTATGGCGAACCGGAGGTACCTCTGATGACCCTCGAAAATGGGGATGTGCAGGTACGCATCCTTCAGGTCGATAGAGGCCAGGAATTCCTGTGGCCACCACCGAGCGGAGGGATTCCATATGGAACTTGCGAACGCGCACGAAGCAGTTCAGAGCTTTCAAGTCCAGGATAGGACGCACCTTGCCCTCCTTTCTGGGCACAGTTAACAGATTTGAGTAAAACCCCCGAAACCTGTCCCAATGAGGCACCGGGACAATCACCCCCTGGGTAAGGAGGTCCTGTAGGCGCCCTGGGGTCAAATGAAGAAGATTTGAGGGAAAGAATCTGTCCGCCGGCCAGAAAAGGAATTCGATCTTGTATCCCAATCGAATGATTTCCTGAACCCACCTGTCCGGAATTCGGAGCAGCCAAGGTTGGAGGAAACCACGCAAACGTCCCTCCACCCCTGAAAGGGGTGAGGGCGTCCCTTCAGGCAGAGGCGGATTGAGCCGCCGCACCGGCATGGCCGAACTTTTGCTTGCCCGCCCAGGGCTTCTTCTGGCCACCTTGGCCCTTGAAAGGTTTGCCCTTGTTTTGTGGCTTAAAGGCACAAAAGGACCCCTGATTGGGTCTAAAGGCGGGACCCCGATTGCCGCGAAAAGGCTTGTTCTTCGGATTCTGGGGCAGCAGAGTGCTTTTGCCCCCAGTGATTCCTTTCACCAAGGTATCTAAAGCCTCGCCAAAAAGGCGAGACCCTGCATAGGGAAAATCAGCCACCGTTTTCCGTGACATCTGGTCAGCCGACCAGCTCCTCAGCCAGATCAGTCGACGGTTAAGTACCGCGACACTAGACAGGCGTGCAGCCAAAAAGGGGCCTCATTCAAGGCCGCATCGCACAAATACATGACCCCTTGATGAATTTTGTCCACCATGGCCAGTGTAGCACGTGGGGCAGAATCAGACGCGAGAGTGTGTCTAAGCACCTTAGTCCAATCCGCCACCGCCTGAGCCACCATGACAGAAGCAAAAATAGGTTTGAGCATGGAACCCGCCACCATGTAGGCATGGCGGGCAAGAGACTGCAACCTCCTGTCCGTAGGATCCGGGAACACCGAGGTATATTCAGCGGGAACCAAAGTAGCCTTGTTTAACACGGCCACCGTGTGATCCACCTGGGGAGCCACACACCAGCGCGAATCCGTAGGGCGCAAAGGGGTAAAGCAGTTTAAACCTTTTAGGCACCGTAAAAGGGCGTTTCAAACTGCGCCATTGTTCATTCACAGTGTGATGAAACTCAGCGGGGCAGGGAAAAACCTGCGCCGACTTGCAGGTCCTATGTGTACCAAGAGAGGACACAATGCCCGGAGGAGTGGGCTCATCCTCCAAATGTAGTGTTTCCTTTACAGAAGAAATCAACGCATCCATAGCTGCGCGTTCTTCAGACGACCCCGGGGGGAGAATGATCTACCCCCTCCACCTCCGCCTCCCCCTCAGACCCCAGCGGGTCCAGGGACGAGCGAGACCCTGAAAAGGGCATGTATACATACTACACACATGCACGCAATAGGGTATCAGCTGGAGAGTAAGAATATCGAAAGTAGCATTGAAAAAAAAGAAAAAATGTATGAGATTATATATATATATATATATATATATATATATATACACACACACACACAATATATATATATATATATATTATATATATATATATATATATATATATATATACACATGCAAAAACAGAAGAATTAATAAACGTCAAAGCACAATGGAGCAGAAAAATGGATATAAAGAAACCCAGGGCTAGAACTAAGGATGATCATATTCATAGTAATAGGAAATATCCCATTCAAAGTTAATACCTGCAGATTTTCTAGTATTCAAGCAAAATACCCAGAATAGTTCCTTTTTACATAGTAATCTAAATTTATCGCCTCCTCTTTTTGGTTCCACGCTCTTCTCTATACCCTGTATCTGTCAAGCTGATGAGTCGCCTGCATGGCATTCATTAAAGTGCTTCGCTATGTTTGCAGAGTGATTTATTTCTATATCATACAAATGATCATGCAGGCGATCTCTCAGTGGTGTGACCCACATACTGTATACATAATCCACAAGTAATGACATACAACAAAATGAAATCCCAAAAAAGGGATGTAGCAGGCAGGGAAAGGGATGTTGCGATACCAAAAAAAGGGTACAAAGACAGGTATAAATGCAAAAATTAAATCTATAACCCCCCACTAAGCAAGCGGAATTGGCAAGAAGGAGGCACCTGTGTGAAAGGGGCCTTACATTGTTCCCTCTTTTCCACCTCCTATAGTGTTGATTTTGGGAAAGTTAAAAACATAATTCATAAGTATCTGCCAGTCCTTTTTAATGATCCTGTTTATACTCAAATACTATCAAAAGTCATAAGATCTGTTTCAAAATAGAAATTGTTGGAAAAGTATGGAGTTTATAGGCACTAGTTGGACCCTCCTGTTTGGTCACTTTCAGGGGTCCACTATGGATATGGCTCTACATCATGACCAAACTATTTAATTGACAGCCATATTTAATGTACTTTATATCTTTTGGTCTGCAACTATGCTTTACCAATTTTATTGGTCTCTGTACAACAGTAATATACCATGTTCAAATTCACCCTGTTTATGTAATATACAATATTTATATCTGAGCTAAATGTCAATATCTTCCTATACAGAATAAATGTACCAGTAGCTCCAGAGGAAGCTGTTCTCCAAGCGAAACATGTAGAGCAATCTGGCTACATGAATTATCTACAGATTAGAGGTCACAAGTGGACCTCAGGGACGACAGTACAAGCCTTTGTCATCGTCTATGAGACCTATATGATGTGACATATACACCTAGATACTTACTGTATTTAATCTATTCTGCATATCCCTATATTAACATTGTGATTGCTGAACTACTGTTACATATGCCTATTTGAGGCAAAACACTTTTTGGTATGTTTATGTTCTGTTATTCTCTTTGTTTCTTCTTTTTCAATTGTCAATCAATAAAAATTGTATTTTTAAACTAACTAGTGCCTATAAAGTTCACGGACCATAAGCTTACACTGGACCCTGCTCTTATCCTTCTTCATCACCATCGTTTTCCGCACGCTTCTTATAAGAAGTAAATTTTTACCGCTATTGCTTACGGTGGCAAGGAACTGTATTCCCCTACTCTGGAAACAGTCCTAACCTCCCTCGGTGGCCATGTTGCTACGTAAAGTTGCTTACATCAATGAGATGGAGGACCTTGTGGTGACTGAACATAGCACGAGGGAGAAGTTTCTGGAGTGTTGGTTCTACTGGCATGAATTCACCTTTCTGTGGAATACAGAGATCTTATCGCGTAAGTGATGCTGGGTCCTGCGGTTGGCCATCTTTGTCTACTCCCCCCCCCCCTTTTTTTTTTCCCCCTTCTTCCACCCTCTCTCTCCCTCCCCCCCCCCTTTCTCTGCTCTTATCAAATCTCCTCTGCTACTCTTATTTCTCTGCCTCTTCTGAATCGTGCAATTCTGCTCGAAACATGAAATATATCACCCTTCCCCATTCCTCAGGGCATGCTTGCAGTGGAGTAGGGTATGTTGGGAGTGCCATGGCCGGTTGTCCCCTTTGGCATGCTCCTTCATTCCAGTAAGCAAGCCAGGAGACAGATGCCGGTAGGGACGGAGGACGCCCTCGGGACTCACCACTGCGTTCCCGCCTATTGATTGTTGTTTTCATTCTAGACTTTGAATATACGATTATTCATATGTCATGGATATGATCTTACCTCTATCCTTTGGGATGCATCACCTGTCACACCATGCAGTCTTACTTTTCATAGCGCTCTCGTGTGGTATCGGTGCATTGATTTTTTATACCCTCCTCAAGCTGTAGATCTGTCAACTGTTGATTTTCATGCTCGTGTTGTATGCCTTTCTTGATAAAGAATTTATAAAAAAAAAGGACAATGTCTTGGTAACAGTATATAGCATCAGTTACCAAAATACTAGCAACATGGCATACATTACAAGTGCACAAAGTACAAAAGGTAAATACATAGGCGATATATGTAGGACAAAACTAAGATCAAAGGACTCCAGACCCCTACACATTTTAACTTAAAGTCTTCTTCTGGGGGTATATTTGTCCAGAGTTTTTTTAGAGCATATCTGTATATGTAATAGACAGAAAAATAAAAGCTACGTATGGATATAGATACCATCAGCAAAAATATGGGACAACAACCCAAAGAAAATATTGACATAATACAATTATATATGAAGAAACTTACATCAAGATGGAATCCAAAAAAGGTAAATACTTGTTTATAAAAAAAATTGTATTGCAGTGGCTGTGTGTGGGTGATACGCAGGGGAACAAACCAGACCCCCGGGCCCAAACCAGAGGCCACAAGGGACTGAGGCAAAGATGGATGGTGAAATCCTAGTGGAAAAGAAGAGGAATATGAAAAGGAAATGAAAAAGCTCCACTAAACAAAAACAAAAAAAAAAAAGAATAAAAATGGTGAAATGAGAAAATGGAGGAAGCACATATAGTTCCCTTAATGAGGAGCAGAGAGCAGATGCTTTGTATCATTTGACCAAGTATTATATAGGGTGAAGGGAGCCTCAATTTTTGAGATCCCTGGTATATATCAATATGAGGGACAGAGCAGAGACTAGTCTGTTCCTACAAAACGGTCTGGAACAACCCAAGTGGAAAAAGGAAAAACATGTATTTTGGTCCTTAGCTCGAGGGTAATACTTATCCTAATCAAGTGAAGGGAAATCTTACCTCTATTTGACCACACAGCACGCACTCCTTCTCTAAGTAGCAAGGGAGTAAGAGTGCATGTATAGCATGTAAGTATATAAGGGGAGAGGACCCACCACCAAGTGTGAAGAGCCAATTCCACACCGTTTTGTAGGAAAAGACTAGTCTCTGCTCTGTCCCTCATATTGATATATACCAGGGATCTCAAAAATTGAGGCTTCCTTCACCCTATATAATACTGGGTCAAATTATACAAAGCATCTGCCTCTATATATAGTTACCTCATTAAGGCAACTATATGTGCTCCCTCCATTTTTCCATTTTTTTTATTTTTTTATAGCTTTTTCATTTCCTTTCACATTCCTCTTCTTTTCCACTAGGATTTCACCATCCATCTTTGCCTCAGTCCCTTGTGGCCTCTGGTTTGGGCCTGGGTGTCTGGTTTGTTCCCCTGAGTATCACCCGCACACAGCCTCTGCAGTACATATTTTTTTATACTGTGTCTAAATTCAATACTGACATATACCCTTAATGCTCCAGAAGAAGCGCGTGGCGCGAAACAGCCGTAGAGGAGGGTTTATATTCCAGAGGTCCATAAGCCATTGGTCTTTTCAGCCTGGTGGCTTTATATGTAAGTGCTATATATGCGTTGTTTGCACTGTATGATCTCCATTTGTTGTTTTTTGATCATTGTTTTTAACTATTGTGTAACATTTTAATAAATACTACACCATGAGGAGATCTCTTTTCTCTCTTGCCTGTTAATTTGCCATTCTGGTCTTCTGGATTTAACATCTGAGGAAAGCATGTCCAGTGAAGGGATAAGATGATCATTCCCCGCTTGATTTCTCTGGCTTCATCTTACATGCTTTTAGCTGTACTGATAAGACAGCAAATGGGTCTGGTGAGTGTTCACTTTTTACTTTTGATGTAGAAACACTAACTGGTGTCGGTATTGAATTATTTAGAGACACAGAATATTGTCATCCATTTGGATTTATGAATTAATTGGACTTTTGTTTCACAGATGGATTTCCAGACACTTTTCATAATATTGTTTAGCGGTGCAACCTTTTATTTATATTTCACTGGTGTTTGTATGTTCACACTGTTTTGCAAGCTGCTATCTTTTGTGGATTAGGAGCTGACATTTTTCTTTTTGTTTACATATTTTTTATAAACAAGTATTTACCTTTTTTTGGATTCCATCTTGATGCAAGTTTCTTCTTATATGATTGTATTATGTCAATATATTCTTTGGGTTTTTCTCCCATATTTTTGCTGATTGTATCTATATCCATATGCATCTTTTATTTTTCTGTCTATTACATATACAGATATGCTCTAAAAAAAAGCTCTGGACAAATATACCCCCAGAATTAGACTAAGCTAAAACGCGTAGGGGTCTGGAGTCCTTTGATCCTAGTTTTGTCTGGAGTCCTTTGATCCTAGTTTTGTCTGGAGTCCTTTGATCCTAGTTTTGTCCTACATATATCGCCTATGTATTTACCTTTTGTACTTTGTGCACTTTTAATGTATGTCATGTTGCTAGTATTTTGGTAACTGATGCTATATACCAGGGGTAATTAATTAAAATTCAAGGAGGTCCGGTCGCTAACATTTTCTTTGGGCCGAGGTCCGAATCTGAAGTCTGTGCTATGACTCAGAAAGATGGGCAAAACAAAAACGTGTCCATCAGCGTTGCTCTTAACATAAAATATGCCCATTAGTGTGCCCCTTAACATAAAACGTGTCCATCAGCGTGACCCTTAACATAAAATAAGGGGCACATTTTATGTTAGGGGGCACTCTGATGGGCACATTTTATGTTAGGGGGCACGCTGATGGGCAAAACAAAACGTGTAAATCAGCGTTGCTCTTAACACAAAATATGCCCATTAGAGTGCCCCTTAACATAAAATATGCCCATTAGAGTGCCCTCTAACATAAAATATGCCCATCAGCGTGACCCTTAGCATAAAATGTGCCCATCAGCGTGACCCTTAGCATAAAATGTGCCCATCAGCGTGACCCTTAGCATAAAATGTGCCCATCAGCGTGACCCTTAGCATAAAATGTGCCCATCAGCGTGACCCTTAGCATAAAATGTGCCCATCAGCGTGACCCTTAGCATAAAATATGCCCATCAGCGTGACCCTTAACAAAAAATAATACAGGAGACACTTCAAAGATGACAAAATCCCTGTCCTCAAGAACAGACCTTACCCAACAGACTATCATGCGAATAATGCAGATGTAAAAGCCAAAGGGGGCCTCCATTCTGATCTCAAATAGACTCCCATGGTCCTGCCGCGATACACTCCTAGACCCTAATGGTCTGGCGGATCGGATGAGAATGGACAGATAGTCTGTTCTCATCAGATTCCCCCATAGAGAAGAATGGGGACCTGACAGCTGTGTCTCCGCACACAGCGCAGAGACACAGCTGCCACCCCCCTGCTCAGCGGGAGATCAGCGGATCGATCCCCGCTGAGAAAAAAGGAGTCCGCCTGACGGACTCCCTGTGTGAAAGGGGCCTAAATCTGTGTTAGTGAGTGACTTCTCCTTAACATCTTGATATGCCACACATGTGAGGTGGATGGATTATCTCGGCAGATTTGACAGCATGATTATTGCACAGGTGTGCCTTAGGCTGGCCACAATAAAGGCCACTCTAAAATGTGCAGTGTTACTGTATTGGAGGGATCCGAAAACCAGGCAATATCTGGTGTGACCACCATTTGCCTCACGTAGTGCAACACATCTCCTGCGCATAGAGTTGATCAGGTTGTTGATTGTGGCTGTGGAATGTTGGTCCACTCCTCTTCAATGGCTGTGCGAAGTTGCTGGATATTGGCAAGACCTGAAACACGCTGTAGTACACGAAGATCCAGAACATCCCAGACATGCCCCATGGGTGACATGTCCGGTGGATATGCTGGCCATGCAAGAACTGGGATGTTTTCAGCTTCCAGGAATTGTGTACAGATCCTTGCAACAAGGGGCCGTGCATTATCATGCTGCAACATGAGGTGATGGTCGTGGATGAATGGCACAATAATGGGCCTCAGAATCTCTGTGCATTTGAAAATTTCATCAATAAAATGCACCTGTGTTCGTTGTCCTGCCCATACCATAACCCCAATGCTATCATGGGCCACTCGATCCATAACGTTACCATCAGCAAACTGCTCACCCACACAACGCCATACACGCTGTCTGCCATCTGCCCTGTACAGTGAAAACCAGGATTCTTCCATGAAGAGAACACCTCTCCAAATTACCAGACACCATCGAATGTAAGCATTTGCCCACTGAAGTCAGTTACGACGACGAAATGCAGTCAGGTTGAGACTCCGATTAGGACGACGAGCATGCAGATGCGCTTCCCTGAGACAGTTTCTGACAGCTTGTGCAGAAATTCTTTGGTTATGCAAACCAATTGTTGCAGCAGTTGTCCGGGTGGCTGGTCTCAGACGATCTTGGAGGTGAAGAAGCTGGATGTGGAGGTCCTGGACCGGTGTGGTTACACATGGTCTGCGGTTGTGTGGCCAGTTGGATGTACTGCCAAATTCTCTGAAGCACCTTTGGACGGCTTACAGTAGAGAAATGAGCATTCAATTCACAGGCAACAGCTCTGGTGGACATTCCAGCAGTCAGCATGCCAATTGCATGCTCCCTCAAAACTTGCGACATCTGTGGCATTGTGTTGTGTGATAAAAACTGCACATTTTAGAGTGGCTTTTTATTGTGGCCAGCCTAAGGCACACCTGTGGATAAAATATTGCTGTCTAATCAGCATCTTGATATGCCACACCTGTGTGGTGTATGGATTATCTCGGCAAAGGAGAAGGACTTGTAAACCATATTTGAGAGAAATAGGCCTTTTGTGTACATAGAAAAATGGATTTTTGTAAGAACTTACCGTAAAATCCTTTTCTCTTAAGCTCATTGACAGACGTAGTCTTCTTGATTCTCAAGAGCTGGGTTATGTTGTCTCCGCAGGAGTAGGACTAGGCAGAATGACAAAACGTTCTGGCTCCACACTAGGGGGCAGTCCCTGAGGGTATATCCTCCCTCTCTCTGCTACAGGGAATCAGTTCTGTTTAAAGCAGTACAGAGAAATTAACCCAACCCAACTCAATGATAGAGGGGCGGGTACTACGTCTGTCAATGAGCTTAAGAGAAAAGGATTTTACGGTAAGTTCTTACAAAAATCCATTTTTCTCTATCGCTCATTGACAGACGTAGTCTTCTTGATTCTCAAGAGCTGGGACATCCAGAAGCAGTGCCACAAATGAGGGGTGGGATTGACAAAATCAAATCCAATCTAGTAGGCCCAACCGGTGCCAAACTAGAAGTTTTAAAGGCTCATTATAAACAAAGAATGAGACTAAAAGAAAAAATTTTCCAACGGAAAAAAACCCTCGAGGTAGACCACTGGTCTCCTCAAATTGCGGCCTGCAAACCTTGCGGCCAAATGAGGCATCAGACGATGCCATTACATCAACTTTATAATGTTTAGAGAAGGTATGCACCGACGACCAGGTAGCCGCCTTGCACACCTGGACCACTGACGCCTGATGGCGAAAGGCCCATGACGCACTAAGTGCCCGAGTGGAGTGCGCCTTAACAGGGAACGGGGGCTCCCGACCCTTAATAGAATAAGCCTGTACTACCGTCTGTCTGATCCATTTGGAAATGGTCGCGGCAGATGCAGGCAACCCCTTTTTGGGTCCATCTGGGATCACAAAAAGTGAATCCGTCTTGCGAAACGAGTCTGTCGTTTTCAAGTATACCCTGATCGCCCGGACCACATCCAAGGAGTGCAAAGCAAATTCCCGAGGATGACTGGGCTTAGGACACAGGGAAGGTAATACAATTTCTTCATTCAGATGAAATTCTGAAACCACTTTTGGTAGGAAGGATGGATTCGGACGAAGAACCACCTTATCTCTATGAACCACCAGATATGGTGAACGACAAGATAATGCGGCCAGTTCTGACACCCTGCGTGCAGAAGTAATAGCCACCAAGGCGGCCACCTTCTGGGACAACGTGGGTAGAGGAATCTCCCTAATATCTACAAAGGGAGGTTTCTGAAGAACCGACAACACTAAATTAAGATCCCAGGGGGGTAACGGCGCGTGCACTGGCGGAGCCAGATGTCGCACCCCCTGGATGAAATTCCGCACCAAGGAATGAGTAGCCAAAGGCTTCTGAAAGAAGATGGCTAATGCTGAGACCTGACCCTTGATAGTACTCAAGGCCAGTTTCTGCTCAACCCCTTGTTGCAGAAAAGCCAATATTCGACTAATCGAATAAGACCGAGGACGGAACCCCAAAGGTTCACACCATGCAATGTAGGACTTCCATGTGCGATGATAAATCTTTCTGGAAGTCGCTTTCCTTGCTTCAACTAGAGTAGGAATAACTGAAGCTGACAAACCTTTGTCCTTCAGCACCTGGGTCTCAATAGCCAGGCGATCGTAAAGCCAGCAATCGTAAAGCAGGATGGAAGATCGGTCCCTGAGACAGTAGATCCTCCCTGAGAGGAAGTCTCCATGGGACGTCCGCCACCAGTCTGACCATGTCGGCGTACCAAGCTCGACGAGGCCAGTCCGGAGCTACCAGGATTACTGGGATTCCTTCCTCCTCTACCCTGCGAAGAAGTCTTGGCAGTAACGCGAGAGGAGGGAAGGCATATATTAGCTGGTATTGCCCCCACGGGGCGATCAGTGCGTCTGCGGTTTCTGCTAGAGGATCGCGGGAGCGAGCCACGAATCTCTGAACTTTCCTGTTGAATCGTGATGCCAACAGATCCACATCCGGTGTGCCCCACCGTAGGCACAACTGGTGGAAAACGTCTGGATGGAGGGACCATTCCCCCTGATCCAGGGTCTGACGGCTGAGATAATCTGCCTGCCAATTCTCCACCCCCGGAATGAACACCGCAGAGATTGCTGGAACAAATCGTTCCGCCCAGCGAAGAATGCAAGCCACTTCTTTGGCCGCTCGGACACTCTTGGTGCCCCCCTGATGATTGACATAAGCCACGGCCGTGGCATTGTCCGACTGGATCCGAAGCGGGCTGCCCTGGAGCTGCTCGGTCCAGAGAATCAGACAAAGTCTGATCGCTCTCAGTTCCAATACATTTATCGGTAATCTGGATTCTTCCGGGGACCAAAGTCCCTGGACAGATAACTGACCAAGAATTCCTCCCCATCCGGATAGACTGGCATCCGTGGTCACTATCGTCCAATATATTGGCAGAAATGACTTTCCCTGGCTGAGCATTGGAGACCGAAGCCACCAAACCAGAGACTCTCTGGTCTGTTTGCTCAATCGTATCTGATTGTCCAGGGATTCCGGATTCCGATTCCATCTGAGAAGAATCTCTTGCTGAAGAATTCGGGTATGGGACTGGGCAAATGGGACTGCTTCGAATGAAGCCACCATCAACCCCAGAACCCTCATGCACGTCCGAAGGGAAGACCAGCTGTTGGACAGTAACAACTGGACTGCTGATTGAATCTTTCGAAGTTTCCCTACCGGAAGGAAAACTCTCGTCCTGACTGTGTCTAGAATTAGACCCAGATATTCGAGCCTCTGGGTGGGAACCAGAAATGACTTTTGCTGGTTCACCAGCCACCCGAATTCCTGTAAAGAAATCATAGTAATTTCTATGTTTTGTAGCAAGGCCTGAGGAGATTCTGCATGAAGCAGAAGATCGTCTAGGTAACCTAGAATCGATATACCTCTTTGGCGCAGAAGTGCCAACATAGGGGCCAACACCTTTGTGAAGACCCGCGGAGCCGTGGCGAGACCGAAAGGTAACGCCACAAACTGATAGTGGTTCTCCTCTACGGAAAAGCGTAGAAAACGCTGATGTCCTGCGAAAATGGGAATGTGAAGATAGGCGTCCTTGATGTCTATGGACGCTAGGACATCCCCTGGATGCAGGAAGGCTGCTACCGTGCGAATGGACTCCATTCTGAATCTTCTTATGTTGACGAAAGAATTGAGCGCTCTTAAGTCCAGAATTGGACGCACTTTGCCCTCTTTCCTGGGTATTGTAAACAGGTTTGAATAAAACCCTTGAAACCGTTCTGTCCAAGGAACGTGGACTACCACTCCTTGTTGTAGTAGATCTGTGACTGCTCTCCGCAGATCTTCTAGACGATCTGGAGATAGTCGGATATTGGAAGGGAAGAATCGCGCCGGTGGGAGAGATCGAAACTCGATCTTGTACCCTGACTTTATGACTTCGCAAACCCATTTGTCCGGGATTCTGGAAAGCCATGGATCCGGGAACCGGCGAAGACGTCCCCCCACCCCAGTTATGGGTGGGGGCGCACCTTCAGGCTTTGGATGGTTTATCTTCAGGTCTGGAGGGGGCGGGCTTTTGCTTGCCCGACCACCGACCCCTGACGCCTCCTGCAGGAGCTTTGGAGGACTTAGTTTTTTCACCCGCTGGACGAAAAAACCTCTTGTGAGCAGAAAAAGAAGGCCCTCGTCTTTGACGAGTTCCTTTACCTTTAAAATTTTGCGGTAAAAAGGTGCTTTTTCCACCGGTGAGATCCTTAATGATCTCGTCTAAGTTGGCTCCAAATAGACGCTCTCCTGAAAAGGGGATATTAGCCAATGCTTTTTTGGAACCTTGGTCGGCTATCCAACCTTTTAGCCACAGTGTACGCCTGAGAACCACTGCTGAGACTGATGCTCGCGCCATTAATGGAGTGGCGTCTAACGCCGCATCACATACAAACTGTAACCCCTGTATCATTTGTTCCAACAAATCTGATACCGCCTGAGGGACTTTTTCTAAGTCCCGGCGTAACCACTTGGTCCATTCAGTTACAGCCTGCGAAACCAGACCAATAGCAATTATTGGCCTGAAAGCTGATCCAATCAAGGAAAACATGGTGCGAGACATAGCTTCTATCTTGCGATCCACTGGATCTTTAAAAGACGGAGCGTCTTCTAAAGGAATAACCGTGGCTTTATTCAATCTAGCAATAGGTGAATCCACCACAGGTGGTTCTGTCCATTTCTTAATAAGGGTTTCCTCAAACGGATAACGCCTGTCAATGCGTTTGGAAATATTAAAAAGTGCGTTTTGGCAGACGCCATTCTTCATCGATTGGATTTGCCAAAACATTTGGGCAATGGAAAAACCTTTGCCACTTTGATGCGCTTTTTAGTCCCAAAAGGGATCTCAGTTTCAGCTATTTCTGATGGAATACCCTGTAACCTTAAAGTCTCTTGAACAGATACAATGAGTGCGTTTACCAACGCTTCCTCTCGGGCTATGGCAGATGCCGAAACATCCTCTTCACTGTCTGAAGAGACAGTACCCGAGACACCAATCCCAGATGAAGTACCTGCAACTGCAGAAATAGGCTCAGAGTCTGAATCCGAGGTTTCAGATAATAAGGGGTTAGGCGGGGGTCGCTTTCTTGCGCCCTGTCCCTGACAAGCCACTTCCACCCGGGACACAAAAGTTTCCATAATAGCTGACAAAGATTCAATTGTCAATGGGGTGCTGGAGGATCCCGCAGACCCCTCGAGGGGATCCGGAGGAGATACATGAGTGGCAGGGTCCATGTTAATACAGGACACTTTGCCAGCAATAAACAAAAAAAAAAACTTTTTTTTTTTTTTTTTTTGTGTGTCTCCCCCTAGCGCAATAGCGCCCCTCAGAGTACCTGCTTCTCGATCCCACAGAGAGAGAGAGGGACCCCCAAGGCTCACCAACCGATGCAGTGCAGTTTCCAACAAACTGCAGCCAGCGTCTGTCTTACACAGACTGGAAGGAGCTGTTTGCTTTTTCCCGGGCAGAAGGCGTGGCTCCGCCCCCTGTGTACGCCTTCCGGCGTTCCCAGCCCTCCACGAGGAAGCTGGGCTCACAAAACATGGCCGCCCCCATAGAAGAGACATAAGACTCCAAAAACATGGCGGCCGGCGTGACCTGAGGACATATATGTATTCGGTCTACGGCAAAATGGCGGCGGACCGCCGATATCGTCTTCCCAGCACATCCACCTGCACTCTGCTGAGAGGTGACATATGGATCTACAGAGATACACTGCACATAAGGTAGGATTATACCTCCTATGTCTGCTGTAATGTTACAGTCTGCTGGGTAGAGTGTTAGCTCTTGAACCAAGTCCACTTCCCACAAACACATGCTGTATTACAAGGGGGACTTGTAAGTGTCAGATATATACTGACCATATATGGAGGGGCCCATAATATATACTGCCTCATAAATGAGGAAAAAAAGGGAACGTTTTACTCACCATACCGAACCGACAGGCACCCTCTCTTCATAATACCCTCTCCACCGGGGTGGGGGTTTGTGGACGCCTCGACTCTCTGGTCCTGGCGTCCAAGCGAGCTTTAACTCGCAAAGTCAGTCCCTTTACTGGGACTCCGTCGCGGCCGACTCAGCGCACTGGTCTGCACGCGCCTTTTAGGCAGAAACCGGGGTGACCACTGGATCTCACATCCAGCCCGTCGCCCGGCCCCGCATACTTACTTGAATATGTCGCGGCCGACCAAGCGCAATGCCTGGTCTGCACGCGCTCGTAGGCCGGCTGGGGTGACCACAAGTGTCGCCCAGTCCGGCATTTTTGCTTGAAGATCTCACAGGAAAAAACACTGGAGAAAACTACCTAAAAAATGTCTTTTTCTTAAAGAAAAAAAGTCTTGCCAGGACCAAAAGATCCCAGCAAGGAGCTTAGGTCCTTACTCCTGACTAGACAGAAAAAAACTGATTCCCTGTAGCAGAGAGAGGGAGGATATACCCTCAGGGACTGCCCCCTAGGGTGGAGCCAGAACGTTTTGTCATTCTGCCTAGTCCTACTCCTGCGGAGACAACATAACCCAGCTCTTGAGAATCAAGAAGACTACGTCTGTCAATGAGCGATAGAGAAAAAGTCGTAGATCTTTGAGTTTAGCTCATGAAAAATGGGGGCAAAAACAAAAGAGTTGAGTTTATAAAGTTTATATTTACTGTATATATATATATATATATATATATATATATATATATATATATATATATATATATATATATATATATATATATATACACACACACACACACACACACACACACACATATACACACACACATATACATACACACACACACTATATTGCCAAAAGTATTGGGAAACCTGCCTTTAAACACACATGAACTTTAATGGCATCCCAGTCTTTGTTCCGTGGGGTTCAATTTTAAGCTGGCACACCCTTTGCAGCTATAACCGCTTCAACTCTTTTGGGAAGGCTGTCCACAAGGTTTAGGTCGTCTCTAAGGTTTTGTTTGACCATTCTTCCAGAAGCGCATTTGTGAGGTCAGGCACTGATGTTGGAGAGAAGGCCTGGCTCGCAGTTCACCCCAAAGGTGTTCTATCGGGTTGAGGTCAGGATTCTGTGTAGGCCCAGTCAAGTTCCCCCAACCCAAACTCGCTCATCCATGTCTTTATGGACCTTTCTTTTGTGTACTGGTCCAAGTCATTAGGTGGAGGGGGGATTATGGTGTGGGATTGTTTTTCATGGGTTGAGCATGGCCCCTTAGTTCCAGTAAAGGGAACTCTTTAGGCGTCAGCATACCAAGACATTTTGAACAATTTCATGCTCCCAACTTTGGAAGTCCCCACAGCTAGAAGGTTGATAGCCTTCTGCTGACCCTGAGGCTACATTAGAGTTTGTTGATCTTAATGTGCACAAGGAAATAAACGTTGGTACCGAGCAGAGAAAAGACCCTACCCTTGCCAGGGCTTGGGAAAATGTAGTAGTGATTAATGATGTGGAAAAAAGTACTGTGCGGCGCTAAAAAATATACTATATAATAGCATGTATGTGAAAAAGCAATAAAGTCCCAAGTGAAATAACACAAATCATCCAAGGTGAAAAGAGTGATCCAAGAAGGACATCTGATCCCAACACCAACAGGAGAGGTAATGGTTAATCGCTCACCGGAACATGTGGACCCAACTTATCATATGATAAAAGAGTCAGGAAGGTTCATGTATATCCTGCGATTCTTCAAGCTGTAACACCGGATATTCAAGTTTGTAGTCAAGGGGTCAAGTTGAGACGAGTCTCCTCTTTCTCTCCAGATCAAATAAAAATGACAATCCCAGACAAAACAAACATAGCGTAATTCTCCTTTAAACATTATAATAAATTAATAATGAATATGAAATGAATAATCCGGGATCAAAAAAGCAGTGAATACAGGTATACAGATCAGGCAATCTGTGACATAATCCTGGCTGCATAAGGCTATGTCCTGACTAGTTTCATCACAACTGATTTCTTCAGGAGGTAAATGCCAAATTTACCTTGTTCATGGTGTTCAGTTGCATTGGGATCATGGGACAATGTGAATGGGGAACAGGTGTGGTAAATTTGGTGTTATCGCCGTCACTCATACTGGTCACTGGAAGTTCAACATGGCATCTCATGGCAAAGAACTCTGAGGACCTGAAAAAAAGAATTGTTGCTCTACATAAAGATGGCCTAGGCTATAAGAAGATTGCCAAGACCCTGAAACTGAGCTGCAGCACAGTGATCAAGACCATACAGCGGTTTAACAGGAGAGGTTCCACTCAGAACAGGCCTCACCATGGTCGACCAAAGATGTTGAGTGCACGTGCTCAGCATCATATCCAGAGGTTGTCTTTGGGAAATAGACGTATGACTGCTGCCAGCAATGCTGCAGAGGTTGAAGGGGTAGGGGGTCAGCCTGTCAGCGCTCAGATCATACACCGCACACTACATCAAATTGGTCTGAATGGCTGTCGTCCCAGAAGGAAGCCTTTTCTAAAGATGATGCACAAGAAAACCCGCAAACATTTTGATGAAGAAAAGCAGACTAAGGACATGGATTTACTGGAACCATGTCCTGTGGTCTGATGAGAAGCAGGATAAACGTATTTGGTTCAGATGGTGTCAAACTTGTGTGGCGGCAACCAGGTGAGGCGTACAAAGACAAGTGTGTCTTGCCTACTGTCAAGCATCGTGGTGGCAGTGTCATTGTATGGGGATGCAGTGCTGCCGGCACTGGGGAGCTACAGTTCATTTAGGGAACCATGAATGCCATTGTGACATACTGAAGCAGAGCATGATCCCCTCCCTTAGGAAACTGGGCAGCAGAGCAGTATTCCAACATAACGACCCCAAGCACATCTCCAAGACAACCACTGCCTTGCTAAAGAAGCTGAGGGTAAAGATGATGGACTGGCCAAGCATGTCTCCTGACTTAAACCCTATTAAATCATCTGTGGGGCATCCTCAAACAGAAGGTGGAGGAGCGCAAGGTCTCCAACATCCACCAGCTTCGTGATGTCATCATAAAGTAGTGGAAAATAAAAGGTGGCCACACAAAATATTGACATTTTGACTTAGGAGTGTACTCCCTTTTGTTGCCAGCGTTTTAGACGATAATGGCTGTGTGTTGTTATTTTGAGGGACAGCAAATTTACATTTGTTATACAAGCTGTACACTCACTACTTTACATTGTAGCAAAGTGTAATTTCCTCAGTGTTGTCACATGAAAAGAGATCATAAAATATTTACAAAAAATGTGAGGGGTGTACTCTCTTTTGTGGGATACTGTGTGTGTGTGTGTATGTAATATATATCGGGTCTAACCAGCCCCTAGATACAGATGTGGGCAATCAATCACCTCAAGAGATGTAGTTGGGCATAAAGCAACTCTAATGGAGAGTACCCTGTAGAGGACTGGGGTACCTCCCTCATGGCGAACATCAAGTACGGAAACGGGAGAGCCCGTGCATCCAGCCGGCGCGTCCGCCGGCTGGATGGAGTCCCGAAGCCGGAAACGGCTTTGATCGGGTCAACGATGACGTAACCCGGAGGCGGCGTCAATGACGTCACTTCCGGGTTACTCTGCTGCAAAAGGCGGCAGATTTAAAAAACGGCTGTATGCAAAAACGCCGTTTTCGGCGTTTTGCATACATGAAAGTGTAGTGGTCTAGGGTCTTTTAGACCCTCGATCCCTCCATAAAGAGTACCTGTCCACTGCATATTGGTGTCACAAGGGATGTTTACATTGCTTATGAGCAATTAAAGTGAACAGATTTTTTTTTTTTTTTTTAAAAAACCTGTAATAAAGTTAAAAAAATAAATAAAATAAATAGGAAAAAAAAAATTTTTAGTCGCCCCGTCACGCACGAAAAAAAAAACGTATACGGAAGTCGAGCCGTGAATGAAATCGCTGTTCAAACCACACATGTGAGGTATCGCCGCGATCGCCAGAGCGTGAGCAATAATTTAAAAAAGAGCTACACTCTAACTCTAAACTGATAACCGTTAAAAAAATTTAAAGCGTCGATCTCGATTGACCGTAGTTTGACGCCATCCCACGGGCGTGCGCAATTTTAAACCGTAACATGTTGGGTATCTATTTACTCGGCGTGACATCATCTTTCACAATATACAAAAAAATGGGCTAACTTTACTGTTTAGTATTTTTTAAATGCAGTGAAATATGATTTTTCCAAATTTTTCCAAAAAAATTGCGTTTTAAAGACCGCTGCGCAAAAACCGGTGACAAAAAATATTGCAATGACCGACATTTTATTCTCCAGAGTCTTTGCTAAAAAAATATATATAATGTTTGGGGGTTCTAAGTAGCTTTCTAGGAAAAAATACTGGTTTTAACTTGTAAACAAAAAGTGTCCGAAATAGGGCTGGGGCTTAAGTGGTTAATATACTCTAATGTTTTTTTTTTGTTTAATTTGTTTTTATTGAAAATGGTTAAACAGAACATAAACAACACAATCCGACACAGCAAAGTGCGGGGAAACTACAAAGTCATAACAATAGAAGTACAAATGACCAACGTATGCCATGCAGTGCCAGCAAGTACTACAGAACACAAATGCATACATCATATCCTGCACAGCTCTAATTAGAGACGAGCAATCAGATCATAAACAATATGAGCAGAGAGGCGTAAACCATGTCGGAGGAAAAGCAGAAGAAAGAGAAAAAGAAAAAGAGGAGATAAGAAGGGTGGGGGAGTAGGGAGGAAGGGGAAGGAAGAGGGTAGGTAGACCACGAGCTACTAAAGTTTAAGCCTATACACATTAATCGAGTGGGGCGGTATTGGAGGTGCCATTTGTGATTAAAGAGATATAAACTGGGGAGGTTTTAAAGGTGGACCATGAGTACCAGGTAGATTGGAAGCGGTCCAGTTTGTCTTGGGCAATAAAAGTGAGTTCTTCCAGCTGACAAGTCGCATCTACTTTTAGTAACCAATGCCGCACTGTGGGAATGGTAGGAGTACCCCAGTGGACAGATATCAAAGCCTTCGCAGCGTTAAGCATATGGGGTATGACTGAACATTTATATTTGGAAAGAGGCAAGGTAGTACCATGCAACAAGACCACCCAAGGGTCAGCAGGGATCTTTTCTTCCGTAATATCCTGGATAATCTGTAGAATTTCTGACCAGAACGGCTGAATCACAGGACAATGCCACCAGATGTGCGCATATGAGGCGGCTTCTCCGCAGCTCCTCCAACATAATGGGGAGATGGCCGGAGAAATACGATGCAATTTCCGTGGAGTGTAATACCACCTGGAGAGCAGCTTATAGTTGGACTCAGCCATCCTGGTCGAAATAGAAGAAATATGTGCTAAGGCGAGTACCTTGTCCTTTCTACCATCTATACTCTAATGTTTTATTGAAGAGTTCTTCCAAGCCATAAGTTTGAGGATGGTACACGGAGGTTCGCAACTGTGTCACCTTAAAAAGCTTACACAACTCTCTAGTTATTTGTGACATAAATGGGGTGCCTCGGTCCAATCGGATAGTTACTGCATGCTTAGTTTAGTTAGTTGCTTAGTTAATTCCAGGTGGCGACTTTTTTTTGGCCGGGCAGTGTATATAAATTCAGGTTTTAGAGCAGCATATGCGCCTATACAGAAAATGTATTTTTTAGGGAAGGCCTTGTATATATCAGCAGCACAATGCTAATCCACATACTGCATCTATGACAACAGCATGGCTTCCTAGTAGAAGAGTCCATGTGTTTAACTGGCCTGTCTGCTGTCCAGACCTTTCACCACATGAAAAATATTTGGCACATCTTGAAAAGAAAAAAAAAGAGCAAAGACCCAGGACTATTGAGCAATTATAATCCTTTATCAGGCAAGAATGGGACACCATTCTTCTCCCAAAACTAGAGCAACACTGTGGTAAACATGCCCCTGTCTCAACTACGAGACGTTGCTTCCACCAATTTAAAAAAAAAATATATATATATATCAGCTGCCAGCTGTCATGGTACACGTGGGTACCAATGACATAGGCAGAGGAAGATGCAGAGTCCTAAATGATTTCAGGGACTTAGGAGCTAAGTTGAGGACTAGGACCTCCAAGGTAGTATTTTCAGAAATACTACCTGTACCTCAAGCCACACCAGAGAGGCAGCGGGAGATTAGGGAAGTTAACAAGTGGCTGAGGAGCTGGTGTTGTAAGGAGGGTTTCGGGTTCCTGGAGAACTGGGCCGACTTCTCAGTCGGCCACTGGCTCTTTGGAAGGGACGGATTGCACCTAAATGGGGAGGGTGCAACCGTACTGGGTGAGAAGATGGCCGAAAAGTTAGAGGGGCTTTTAAACTAGGTGATGGGGGGGGAGGGTACAGATGTAGAATTAGCCAGTGGAAAGCAAGATTCAGAGGGCAGAAATGGGGACATTAGCGGTAGGGTGTTCTGAGCTCCTAAACCCAGGGGGGGTATAGGGAAAAAAAATCAAGAAAGCAGCCTTAAAACATCAAATGAGGATATATGTAACCGGTCAAAATTACGAGGCTTGTATACCAATGCTAGAAGCCTAGCTAACAAGATGGGAGAGCTGGAGCTGCTGATGTTTGAGGAGGACTTAGATTTTGTGGGGATAACTGAGACTTGGTTTGGTAGGATTGGCAGCAAGGATGGGAAATGTCATTATAATGGGGGACTTTAATTATCCAGATATAGACTGGGTAGAAGGAACCGCGCATTCAGCCAAGGCTCGGCAGTTCCTAAATGTTTTGCAGGAGAATTTCATGGGTCAGATGGTGAATGCACCGACAAGAAACAATGCGGTACTTGACCTACTGATTACCAACAATACAGACCTGCTCACGGATATAGAAATACGGGACAACTTAGGAAACAGTGACCATAGGTCAATTAGTTTCAGTATTAATTATAGTAATAGTAAACACAAGGGTAATATAAGGACACTGAATTTCAAAAGGGCCAATTTCCCAAAACTGCGCTCTCTGCTAGAAAATATCAAATGGGATAGAACCCTGGGAACAAAGAACACAGAGGAAAAATGGGAGCGCTTCAAAAGCATACTTAACAAGGGGATTGGCCAGTGCATTCCAAAGGGAAAAAAATTTAAAAGAGCAAAACTAAACCCTGGGTGGCTAAACTCCAACAAAAAAATGCATATTAATGCTAAACGAAAGGCCTTCAAATGCAATCTTGCAGGCCCTTGCACTACATAGAAAAGGTAAATCTGAAGGAAATCTAACCACAAAAGTTGGATAGTGTGTATCCAGCTTTACTGTTCAAACTAAGGAAGGTAGGTATGGACCATAAGGCGAGTACCTGGATAGAGAACTGGCTCCAGGGGAGGTTGCAAAGGGTGGTGATTAATGGGGAGTACTCAGATTGGGCGGGTGTGGAAAGCGGGGTCCCCCAGGGTTCTGTCCTGGGGCCAATCCTGTTTAATTTATTCATAAATGATCTAGAGGAGGGGATATCGAGTAAAATCTCAGTATTTGCAGATGATACTAAACTAAGCAGGCCAATATCTTCTGGGCAGGATGTGGAAACCTTACAAGCGGACCTGAACAAAGTTATGGGGTGGGCAACTACATGGCAGATGAGGTTTAATGTTGAAAAATGTAAAGTAATGCACCTGGGTGCCAGAAACCAGAAAGCAAGCTACTCACTAGGGGGGAACCTCTGGGTGAGTCTAGGATGGAAAAGGACCTGGGGGCACTGGTAGACAACAGGCTTGGCAGTGGCATGCAATGCCAAGCCGCTGCAAGCAAAGCCAACAGAATACTGGGATGTATAAAAAAGGGGATTCACTCCAGAAATAAAGAGATTATTCTCCCATTCTACAAGACTCTGGTCCGGCCACATCTGGAGTATGCTGTCCAGTTCTGGGCACCGGTCCTCAGGAAGGATGTGCTGGAACTGGAGAAAGTCCAGAGAAGGGCAACAAAAATAAATAGGGGAATGGAGGACATCAGATATGAGGAAAGACTACAAGCACTGAACTTATTCTCTCTGGAGAAGAGACTATTGATATATATGATATCAATGTACAAATATTGTACTGGCAACCCTAGCATATGGAAAAACCTATTCAGAGAAAGGAAATACAATAAGACACCTGGCCACTCACTAAAACTAGAGGAAAGGCGGTTTAACCGTAAAATACGCAGGGGGTTCTTCACTGTGAGAGCAGTAAGGATGTGGAACTCTCTTCCATAAACAGTCGTATCAGCTGGGAGCATTGATAGTTTCAAAAAACTATTAGATGGGCACCCTAAAGACCACAACATAGAGGGGTATACAATGTACGGTTAACAGCAAACACACACACAAATCATAGGTTGAACTGGATGGACTGATGTCTTTTTTCAATATATTATATATATATATATATACATATATACATACACACATACACACACACACATACATACATACATACATAGTGCCTTGCGAAAGTATTCGGCCCCCTTGAACTTTGCGACCTTTTGCCACATTTCAGGCTTCAAACATAAAGATATAAAATCTTGATATAAGAATCAACAACAAGTGGGACACAATCATGAAGTGGAATGAAATTAATTGGATATTTCAAACTTTAACAAATAAAAAACTAAAAAATTGGGCGTGCAAAATTATTTAGCCCCTTTACTTTCAGTGCAGCAAACTCTCTCCAGAAGTTCAGTGAGGATCTCTGAATGATCCAATGTTGACCTAAATAACTAATGATGATAAATAGAATCCACCTGTGTGTAATCAAGTCTCTGTATAAATGCACCTGCACTGTGATAGTCTCAGAGGTCCGTTTAAAGCGCAGCGAGCATCATGAAGAAAAAGGAACACACCAGGCAGGTCCGAGATACTGTTGTGAAGAAATTTAAAGCCGGATTTGGATACAAAAAAGATTTCCCAAGCTTTAAACATCCCAAGGAGCACTCTGCAAGCGATAATATTGAAGTGAAGGAGTATCAGACCACTGCAAATCTACGAAGACCTGGCCGTCCCTCTAAACTTTCAGCTCATACAAGGAGAAGACTGATCAGAGATGCAGCCAAGAGGCCCATGATCACTCTGGATGAACTGCAGAGATCTACAGCTGAGGTGGGAGACTCTGTCCATAGGACAACAATCAGTCGTATACTGCAAAAATCTGGCCTTTATGGAAGAGTGGCAAGAAGAAAGCCATTTCTTAAAGATATCCATAAAAAGTGTCGTTTAAAGTTTGCCACAAGCCACCTGGGAGACACACCAAACATGTGGAAGAAGGTGCTCTGGTCAGATGAAACCAAAATCAAACTTTTTGGCAACAATGCAAAACGTTATGTTTGGCGTAAAAGCAACACAGCTCATCACCCTGAACACACCATCCCCACTGTCAAACATGGTGGTGGCAGCATCATGGTTTGGGCCTGCTTTTCTTCAGCAGGGACAGGGAAGATGGTTAAAATTGATGGGAAGATGGATGGAGCCAAATACAGGACCATTCTGGAAGAAAACCTGATGGAGTCTGCAAAAGACCTGAGACTGGGACAGAGATTTGTCTTCCAACAAGACAATGATCCAAAACATAAAGCAAAATCTACAATGGAATGGTTCACAAATAAACATATCCAGGTGTTAGAATGGCCAAGTCAAAGTCCAGGCCTGAAGCCAATCGAGAATCTGTGGAAAGAACCTCACTGAGCTCGAGCTGTTTTGCAAGGAGGAATGGGCAAAAATTTCAGTCTCTCGATGTGCAAAACTGATAGAGACATACCCCAAGCGACTTACAGCTGTAATCGTAGCAAAAGGTGGCGCTACAAAGTATTAACTTAAGGGAGCTGAATAATTTTGCACGCCCAATTTTTCAGTTTTTTATTTCTTAACAAAGTTTGAAATATCCAATAAATTTCGTTCCACTTCATGATTGTGTCCGACTTGTTGTTGATTCTTCACAAAAAATTACAGTTTTATATCTTTATGTTTGAAGCCTGAAATGTGGCAAAAGGTTTCAAAGTTCAAGGGGGCTGAATACTTTCGCAAGGCACTGTAATATATATATATATATATATATATATATATATATATATATACATACATACATACATACATATACACACACATACATACATATTATATATATTTTTTTTTAAATAGTACATTTTCTCTAAAAACACTTGACAAGTTTATTGCGAATAAAATATGTGAATTGCAAATCATTGCATTCTGTTTTTTTGCAGATCTTACACAGCATCCCAACTTTCTTGGAACTGGGGTTGTACTTCCTGGTTATGTACAATGATATTCCACGGAATGGCCACTTTCCTCTTCTTACGGGGTCCTCTTCCAGTGCTGGTCATCTCTCCTCTTATGCCTGTGCCTCCATAGTCAGCTGCTTGACATGGATATGGGGGCACAAATCTGTCCAGACCCACCAGCATTCGGAGGGAGCGGAGCCAGGCTGTGTGTGTCAGAGCCCTGAATGGCAGTAGGAGTGGGCATTTGGAGATGTACTTTACTCTCCTACCTTGTTGAGATGGACAGATGGTTCAGCTCCCTCCCTCTGGTCTCTTCCCCCCACCCCCCGGCGTACAGATACCCAGTTTAATCTGTGCAGGCGGCCCCTTTGGCTGGCTTTCTCCATTTGGGCTGCTTGGCAGCTCGATGCGCACACTCTATCCACCCCCGCTTACCTATACCTAATCTGGTCTATATTGTTGGAAAGTTATACATTGTATAGATTGCTCATAGATATATGCTCTGCTGGGGGAGGGGTCGGAGTCAGCTCTGTTCGATCTTTCTCATTCTACATCCCCACCTAGGCCGGCACACACCACTGTGACAGTCATCGCTGACTGCCTTAGCAAGTTGCATTGCTTACCTTAGATATACCTGAACCGTTAGTGATGCCCGGTTAATCCCTATCATCTGTTTCTCTTTCCCCTTTCCACCCTGCCTTTCTCTCTCTCTTCCTTTCCCTCTCTTCTCCTACCTCCTCCCTTCTTTTCCCTCTCCCCCCCACCTTTTTTTTTTTCTCTCCCTCACCACCCCCACCCCCCTCTTTCCACAACATCCCCTTTCCTAATTGGAGAATATAACAATACTCTTGCTGAACGCTAAAAGTCTTAATATACCCGAGAAAAGATGCATGCTATTACATGATCTGAAACGCAAGCGTGCGGATATTGCCTTTATACAGGAGACACACTTCAAAGACGACAAAATCCCTGTCCTCAAGAACAGACCTTACCCAACAGACTATCATGCGAATAATGCAGATGTAAAAGCCAAAGGGGGCCTCCATTCTGATCTCAAATAGACTCCCATGGTCCTGCCGTGATACACTCCTAGACCCTAATGGTCGTTGTGCTCTGGCCAAGGGACTAATAGGAGACACTCAGAGACAATTCTCAGCAAGATACCTTCATCTCACACTTTATAGACACACTGTTAAAAATTCATGGAGGGCCAATTGATCTTGGGAGGAGACCTTAAAGCGGTATTATACTCAGATAATGCAGCTACAAATCGCAATATATAACCTAATTTAGGTGTTTTCAATCAAAGCGCCACATATAGTATGCCAATAAAACCTTCTTACTTATTATGATATAAGTTTTTGTTAACGCTTCTGCTTGTATCTCGCCGCCGCCATTACTACTCCTGTCTTCCGCGTCTGTACAGTAATATATTTCCGCCCTCAGTATGTATCTTTCGCCATAATCCCATGTATGCGCATTATTCCCCGAAGCCAAGCCTCGTTTTCATTTCTGGTTACTATGGAAACCGTGTCCAGCGAATAGGAGCCGATTAGGAAACGACGCAGTCCCGGCATATACACAGCATTTTTCCGGCAGCATAAGCTTGCCGGAAAATAAGGGCTACCAGCGCATGCGCCGGTGACGTTATTTAAAAGAAACAAAGGATTACACTGAAAGCAAGCAGGTAAGAAGCGATAAAAACATAGCAAACAGTACTATAGGCTGCACTTTTTCACTTCAGTTGGAATGGGTGTACTACAGCTTTAATGTCCCCGTGATTCCCACACTTGATACGTCCACAGGCTCTGGCTCTGTACCTCCTCATGCTAATAAACGTATAGCCCAGATCTTACACAAGGCTCAATTGATTGATGTATGGCGATTTCAACACGCCGCTGAAAGGGACTATACATTCTACTCCTCCCTGCATCACATATACTCCAGGATTATTGATTATTTCCTCATTCCTTACAATCAGCTACATGCAGTTCTTAGCACCACAATTAGGAACATAACCTGGTCCGACCACGCTCCTATTCTTTTATCCTACAAACTGACTGAAACCCCCTCTTCCACGACCAGATTTTGGAGACTGAATGAAAGTCTTTTACAAATCCCAGAAGTCCTAAAGGATGTCACCAGGGAACTTCAGTCCTATTTTCACACGAATGACCAACCAGACTGTGACATAGGAATTCTATGGGAAGCACATAGGACAGCCTCATACATTCCACACCTGTCCTCAGAGGGCAAGAAATGATCCCTCCAAAACAGATTTCAGATATGTTAAAAAGAGTTCTACTCCTCTCTTTATAACTTACTTTATAACTTACATAACTCTTCCCCCTCCCATCATATAGAAGAATACATCAGCACATCTTTACTTTCCAAGCTGTCGACAGACAGACGTGAATGATTTAGAAAAACCAATAAACACCAATAAAGATCCAACAAACACTCAACTCGCTGAAACCGGGGAAAGCCCCCGGCCCAGATGGCCTTACCTCACAAGATTACCAAAATCTGCTCCCAATTCTCAGCCCATAC
Organism: Pelophylax lessonae; assembly: GCF_965119305.1. Classification (NCBI taxonomy): domain Eukaryota; kingdom Metazoa; phylum Chordata; class Amphibia; order Anura; family Ranidae; genus Pelophylax; species Pelophylax lessonae. The sequence continues at coordinate 107,519,399 of NC_138775.1, forward strand.
ATTGTCAAATTTTATAACACAGCAAGCTCATATTCTGTATTCACTAAAGACACTCTAAATGCACACATTGCCGTAATTCCCAAGGAAGGTAAGGACCCGACGTCTTGCGGAAGGTACAGATCCATATCTCTTCTCAAACATGACCTTAGGATCTTTACCAAAATATTAGCTATGCAACTAGCTAAACACCTACAACCTCTCATCCATTTAGACCAAGTGGGCTTTATTCCAACCAGAGAGGCTAGAGATAACACGGTCAAGGTTCTTAATCTGCTCCATGTAGCCAACACATCCCATCTGCAGGTTTTGGGGACAGACGAGGAGAAGGCCTTTGCCGTGTAAATTGGAAATTTATGTTTGTGGTCCTTAAACATATTGGTCTCGGGGAAAGAATGATACAATGGATCTCATCAGTATACTCCACTCGGACAGCCAGGTAAAAGCGAACAGCATCCTCTCAAAATCATTCTCCATCCGGAACGGGACAGGGCAGGGTTGCCCTCCATCACCCCTTCTTGTTGCCCTCTCGTTAGAGCCATCTCTATGTAAGATCTGTCTTAACCCTGACATCGCAGGCATCCCAGTAGGAGATACGCAATACAAAATTTTGGCGTATGCTGATGACCTATTATTTTCTCTCACAAAACCTGCAATCTCTCTTCCCAATCTTATCCATGAATTTGAGATTTATGGAAAATTGGCAAACTTGAGGATCAACTTCAGCAAGCCAGAGGCCATGGGGGTGGGGTTGACACCCATAGTTATATAGTTACATAGTTTGTGAGGTTGAAAAAAGACATCAGTCCATCCAGTTCAACCTATGATGTGTGTGTGTGTTTGCCGTTAACCGTACATTGTATACCCCTGTATGTTGTGGTCTTTAGGATGCCTATCTAATAGTTTTTTGAAACTATTGATGCTCCCTGCTGATACGACTGCTTGTGGAAGCAAATTCCACATCCTTACTGCTCTGACAGTGAAGAACCCCTTACGTATTTTAAGGTTAAAACGTTTTTCCTCTAGTTTTAGTGAGTGGCCACGTGTCTTATTGTATTGCCTTTCTCTAAAAAGTTTGTTCCTTATGCTAGGGTCCTCACCAGTACAGGATTTGTACATTGACATCATATCACCCCTCAAGCGTCTCTTCTCCAGAGAGAATAAGTTCAATGCTTGCAGTCTTTCCTCATAGCCAATGCCCTCCATTCCTCTAATTATTTTTGTTGCCCTTCTCTGGACTCGCTCCAGTTCTAGCACACCCTTTCTGAGGACCGGTGCCCAGAACTGGACAGCATACTCCAGATGTGGCCGGACCAGAGTCTTGTAGAGTGGGAGAATAATCTCTTTATTTCTGGAGTGAATCCCCTTTTTTATACATGCCAGTATTCTGTTGGCTTTGCTTGCAGCGGCTTGGCATTGCATGCCAAGCCTGTTGTCCACTAGGACCCCCGGGTCCTTTTCCATCTTAGATTCACCCAGAGGTTTCCCCCCTAATGAGTAGCTTGCTTTCGTGTTTCTGACGCCCAAGTGCATTACTTTACATTTTTCAACATTAAACCTCATCTGCCATGTAGTTGCCCACCCCATTATTTTGTTCAGGTCCGCTTGTAAAATTTCCACATCCTGCATAGAAGATATTGGCATGCTTAGTTTAGTATCATCCGCAAATATCGAGATTGTGCTAGATATCCCCTCCTCTAGATCATTTATAAATAAATTAAACAAGATTGGTCCCAGGACAGAACCTTGGGGGACCCCACTTTCCACACCCGCCCAATCCGAGTACTACCCATTAATCACCACCATCTGGACTCTCCCCTGGAGCCAGTTCTCTATCCAGGTACTCACCCTATGGTCCATACCTCCATTCCTTAGTTTGTACAGAAAGCGTTTGTGGGGAACGGTGTCAAAGGCCTTTGCAAAGTCCAGATACACCAGATCCACAGGCTTACCTTTATCTAGGTGGCAGCTCACTTCGTCGTAGAAGTTTAATAGATAGGTTTGGCAAGAACGATTTTTCATGAATCCATGCTGATTAATACTAATAATACCGTTTTCATTACTAAAGTCTTGTATATGGTCCCTTAACATCCCCTCCAAAATCTTGCAGACTACTGATGTTAGGCTGACCGGCCTATAGTTACCCGGGATATATATTGGCCCTTTTTTAAATATTGGTACCACGTTGGCTTTTTTCCAATCAGCTGGCACCATACCCATCTGTAGACTATCCTTAAAGATCAGGAATAACGGTCTGGCAATCACCTTGCTGAGCTCTTTAAGAACCATCGGGTGCAAGCCATCCGGTCCCGGTGATTTATTTGAGTAAGGTTTCTCTAGTTTAGTTCTAAGTCTATCTTCTGTTAGCCATGGTGGTACTTCCTGAGGTGTATTATTTAGTTTGGCCTTACAAGCTGGGTTAGTGTAGCCCTCCGATTCTTTTGTGAAGACTGAAGAGAAGAAATTATTTAACACTTCCGCCTTTTCTCTGTCCTCTGTGGCCATATTTCCCTTGTCGTCTTTTATGGGGCCAATGTGTACTGGCCTCGCTTTTTTACTGTTTATATACCTAAAGAATTTCTTGGGGTTCTTTTTACTCTCTTCCACTATATGTCTCTCTTGTTCTATTTTAGCCGCCTTGATTTCGTCTTTACATTTCTTATTACACTCTTTATAATTGCTGAATGCTGCCAACGACCCCTCAGTCTTGTATTTTTTGAAGGCCTTTTCTTTAGTATTAATATGCATTTATATGTTGGAGTTTAGACACCCAGGGTTTAGTTTTGCTCTTTTAAATTTATTTCCCTTTGGAATGCACTGGCCAATCCCTTTGTTTAGTATGCTATTGAAGCACTCCCATTTCTCCTCCGTGTTCTTTGTTCCCAGGGTTTTATCCCATTTGATATTTTCTAGCAGAGAGCGCAGTTTTGGGAAATTGGCTCTTTTGAAATTCAGTGTCCTTATATTACCCTTGTGTTTCCTATTACTATGATTTATACTAAAACTAATTGACCTATGGTCACTGTTTCCTAAGTTGCCCCGTATTTCTATATCCGTGAGCAGGTCTGTATTGTTGGTAATCAGTAGGTCAAGTACCGCATGGTTTCTTGTCGGTGCGTTCACCATTTGACCCATAAAATTGTCCTGCAAAACATTTAGGAACTGCCGAGCCTTGGCTGAATGCGCGGTTCCATTTGCCCAGTCTATATCTGGATAATTAAAGTTCCCCATTATAATGACATTTCCCATCCTTGCTGCCAATCCTATCTGTAAAAGGAGGTTCACCTCCCCCTCCTCCCTCTGGTTGGGGGGCCTATAGCATACACCCAATATTACCTTCCCTATAGTGCCCTCCCTTTTAAGTTCTACCCATAGGGATTCTGCCTCGTCCGTAGCTCCATTATTAATATCATCCCTCATATTTACCTGTACACTGTTCTTAATATACAGATATACTCCTCCCCCTTTTTTACCTTCTCTATCCCTGCGATAAAGGGAATACCCCTGAATGGTCGCCATCCAATCATGAGAGCTGTCGAACCAAGTCTCTGTTATCCCCACAAAATCGAAGTCCTCCTCAAACATCAGTAGCTCCAGCTCTCCCATCTTGTTGACCAGGCTTCTGGCATTGGTAAACAAACCTCGTAATTTTGACCGGTTGCATATATCCTCGTTTGATGTGGTTTTTAGGTTGCTCTTGTGATTTTTCCACATACCCACCTTGGTTTAGGGACTCTGAACTCCCTACCGCTAATGTCCCCCTTTGTGCCCTCTGAATCTTGCTCCCCGCTGGCTAATTCTACATCTGTACCCTCCCCCCCCCATCACCTAGTTTAAAAGCCCCTCTAACTTTATGGCCATCCTCTCACCCAGTACGGCTGCCCCCGTCCTTACCAAAGAGCCGGTGGCCGACTGAGTCTCCTCCAGTCTCCTGCGGTCTCTGGAGTCGGGCTTTAAGTTCAGGTGGACTGATACTACATTACAATACCTAGGTACTCGCATCCCCCCTGTCTTGTCCCATACATTTGAACGTAATTTCCCACCTCTAATAGCTTCTACACGCATCCTCCTAGAAAAGGGGCGTGGAGGTCTTCACTCCTGGTTTGGTAGATGCAACCTAATAAAGATGTGTATCTTACCAAAATACCTATACCTTCTCCAGACACTGCCTATTACACTACCATGTAAGTTTTTCAGATAGGTACACTCCCTCTTTTTAAAATTTGTATGGGCTAACAAAAAACCTAGCCTAACTCGCCATTACCTCACTCTCCCAAAATTACATGGAGTCATGGCATTCCCTAACACCAAAAAGTACCATCCAGCAACTCATCTTGGTAGGATAGTTGACTAGTGTCACCATTCTAACGCCAAACTATGGGCTCAATTGGAACAAAACCAGACATATATCCCCCTGAATAGAGCCATTTGGTGCTTTCAGAAGCTGCCCCCAGCGTAAAGACACACCCCTCGATTGGATCCATGAATTGTATTGGTATAGGAGCATGAAAACAAGCCTCACTCTTCAGCCCAGACTCCACTTTATACCCTGTTTTGGGGAACCCTGAGTTCTCCTGGGTTTGTCTTCGCAGCCCCTAATCTTACTCAGAAACTTGAAGATATTCCAGGCATCACACTTCCTGGAAGGCAGCAGCTGGCCCTCGATCTCCACTCTAATTATTTAAACTCTTACAGACTCCTGTTCTGGTGCGCACTGCAATTACACCACTTTCTACATTCCATCCCTAACCCTCAGTGCTTCAACCGCCGACTGAGGCCGTTTGAGGAATTCTGCTCAGAAAAGGGGACTCTGCCAAGGGTCCTGTCTAAAATGTATAACTTGCTTATCAACCCGCCGGAAGGGCCCAGACTTTCCTGGATGGACAAATAGGAGACCGACCTGAACGGGTCTTTCTTAGCAAACCAAAAACAATCTATGATTAATTTTGCGTTCCGTTCATCGATATGCACTAAGATTAAGGAGACCAACTTTAAAATCTTGACGAGGTGGTACTTCACTCCTGCTAGACTCCACAGATTCTTTCCTGTCACTTCGGACTGTTGCTGGCGATGTTAGGGGGATGTGGGCACTCTAGTTACATATTTTTTGGACCTGTCCTGAGCTCTCCCACTTTAGGTCAGAAGTACATAGGATAACACAACAATTTACAGAACACATCATACCAAATGATCCCGCTTTATTTCTTCTGCAGCTATCCGATATCCCAACGTCGACGTACAAAAAAATAAAAAATCAATCGTCAGACATCTGTTAAACGCCGCTAAATCATGTATACCCCTCTATTGGAAAAAACCAACAACCCCAATTATAGCGCACTGGATGCAAAAGGTAGAAGAGACGAATAGGATGGAGGAGCTTATCTCCACTGTCCAACACAAACAATACTCCAAAATGTGGGGTTTGTGGAATCACTTTGTCCTCTTGGAGGAAGGTGTAACTTTACTCGGGTCATAACCACTATCTCTTATACCAAGATAGACATGCAAGAAAAATCGTTCTCCCTCCAATCCCCCCCCCCCTCCTCCATCAACCTCCCCTCTCCCTTTCCCACCCATAACCCCCAGTCCCCACCCTCTTTTTTCTCCCCTCTCCCCTCACTTCTTCATCCCCCAACCTTGCTTCTTTTTCTCTCCCCTTTCTCTCCCTTCCTTCCTATTATGTTAGCATGAATTGCCATTGCTTCAATCCTCCTGTTTATAAAAATAGAAAAATGGTGCAAGGCAGTGAAACCACACACTTAGTGTAGAAATGGCACAACCAAAACCAAAGGATATGCGGTGAGGTTTACGGAAGCCATGTACAATAACTGAACAAACGGTGTATGTCAATTTGCTGTACCCACTTCGTGCTTCAATAAAGTTTATATTTGAAAAATATTATACCAATAGTAATTTTGTGTGTTAAAATATAAGAGAGTCTCCTTCCCTGAAAAATTGGTTTCTCAGGCTAAACAGACTGGCGAAAAAGGAGGAGCAGATTGCTATCTCGAAGGATCCTCTGGATTTCTAATCCTCCCAGAAACATCAATCTATTATGGCCCTGTGCTAAAGTAACATGGCATCTGAAGTTTTTGCATGACGCATCTTTTTACCTAAATCCTTACCTTCCTCATATTTTCTTGAGATGCTTTTGATCACTGACAAGTAATCTCACAGTTAAATATCATAAAGTGAAACTATATTCCAACTAGCCGTGCGTTACACCCAAAACATATGAGTGAATAATCATTAAATCAAATAACAATAAATATTACCAATAAATGAATAGGGATCAAATAAATTTGTGCACGAAATTAAATAAGTGCCAACAAATAGTACACATTCAATCCACTGTGATCAAGGATAATAGTAGTAATAATTGGTGATCAGGTGATAATAGTGATAATAGTTCCGTGCTGAATAATGGGTCACCACAAAGTCCACCACCTCTGTGATTTCACTCCCCTCAGCTAGGCAACTCACCCCATAGTAGTACCCCCCATCTTCATGGTTAGGGCTAAATGCACAGTATAGAACAAAGTTGCAATTAAGGGAATCCTCCTCAGTTTGCTCATTCAGGTCAGCTCCTCCTCTCCCATATGTATATACAAAAGAAAAATGAGCCCCACTAGTGCAATACGGTATAAACTATTTATTGCAACGTTGTTCTATACTGCACATTTAGCCCTAACCATGAAAACCATGAAGACCATGAAGGGGGTACTACTATGGGGTGAGTTGCCTAGCTGAGGGGAGTGGAATCACAGAGGTGGTGGACTTTGCGGTGACCCATTATTCAGCACGGAACTATTATTATCACCTGATCACCAATTATTACTACTTTTATCCTTGATCACAGTGGATTGAATGCAGACTATTTGTTGGCACTTTTTTAATTTTGTGCACGATTTTATTTGATCCCCATTCATTTATTGTTAATATTTATTGTTATTTGAATAATTGATTATTCACTTATATAGGTTTTGGGTGTAATGTGTGGCTAGTTGAAATATAGTTTCACTTTAGGATATTGGTTTAAATTGTTAAGCCACAGCACATACGGTTTGTGTAAGTATTGGCTTGATCACATTTACACAGAGGATAAATTTTATATTAAGCGCAATAGCATCTTCAATTTTAAAGCGGAAGTTCCGGCCTCAAAATCGAAAAAATCTATTTTGGGCCATCCGCTTGCTAAGGGCCACCTGAAAAAGAAATGGATGCTCCCAATTTTTTTTTTTTTGGTCACTTACCTTGATATTGAAGAAAATATACTCACCTTCTTTCCACTTCCTCCCTCAGCGGCCGCGGCCTGTGCAGACACTTCCGGCTTGCGATGACTCCTGGGGGCCGAAAGTCATCGCTCCCAGGAGTAAATGCGCCTGCACCGGCCCCGCTCGTCACTTCCAGTGCAAGCGCTGCATTCTCTGCTAAACAGCTTCTGGGCATGCCCAGAAGCTGTGCAGGGATGCCACGCCTGCACCGGAAGTGACGAGCGGGCCGGTGCAGTGCATTGTGGGACTCCGACATCACCGAAGAGGCCACAGAAGAGGCCGTGCTGGCTTCAGCTGCCTACACCTGAGATGGCAGCGCTGGAGAAGAACTTTTCAAGGTAAGTATTTCTTCTTACAGGTAAGTGCGACCCGGGACAGTTCAGAGGCTATCCATTGTGGAATGTACTAGCCCTGACTGTACCGGGGGTATTTTTATCTAAAATTTGACCCCCGAGGCTGGAACTCCGCTTTAAATCTCACAGTTTAGAGCACATTCTAGGCAGGAGCGGCTTGTTCCCCCTTACTCTTCTCTCTATTAACTCCCCTTCCTTTCCTCTCCCACACACACACACACACTTCTCCGCACTGTCTTTCTTCCCTTTCTTTTCCCTCTCTCCCCTCGAGTCGGTACATCATCTCGTAATGTCATTGGTCATCTAAACTACTAGTCCCTTTTCACATTTCAGATACCAAACCGAATGCACCACACCTTTTTCCCCTATCGCCTTTTAGCTAAATTGGACAGCCTACTTATCAGTTGTAGTTGTACCTGCACATGTAATAAATGCTCCTTGTCATATTAGCTTACCTTCTTATGCACAGTAACTATGCTCCATTGTCTGGTATGCTTCACATTTATTCTTTTTATGACCGCTTGCTTGGGAATGTGAATTTTGTTTTCTGACCTCACTTTACACAATGCCAATATGCTACTGAGCGATTTTCTAATACACGGTTATTGTTCATTTAATATTTGCCCATTGTTTCCGTAAATGGCTGCAAGCCTATTTGTTTGAATTTCTTAATACAATCTTATGGAACTAAAAATATAAAAAAAAGGAGGTTATACTTGCCTGCTCTGTAATTATATTGCACAGAGCAGCCCCTTACCTCCTCTTCTGGAGCCCCCTCAAGTGCTGTCCACTCCGAGTGTCTCTATGGCATGCTGAAGGGACAATCAAGCTTGCATGATCCCAAGCTGGGCTCTGTTTGTCCATAGACACACAGTACCATAAGTCATGACCCCCCCCCCCCCCCCCTGCCCTATAAATGCAGGTTTGGCAGTGCCTGTATAAATGAGATGTTACAGTGACAGGCCCACAAGTATGCACCAGAACACAAGAGAGTTAAGAGAATGGGAAAAAAGCGGGCCCAAAGCAATCCCATGAAGATGGGAAGCAAAAAAAGGTGCCCCCCCAATTACTGAGCCACTTAAGTAATGTATTTTCTTTGACTTCTCCCACTAATCACTATTAGCAGAGGTGGAGTCAAGCAATGGCTAATGTTCTTTTCATTGCAGGAATAGACAGGATGACCAATTTTACTATAGAAATAGATGTGATGTAAACCTTTCAAGAACAAGGTCACTATTGCACATTTGATGATCTCTGTCATATCATATTGCAAGAAACGTTTATAGGAATGCCAATAACTTGTAATCGCACAGATACCTATATAATACACATCTGAGCACACTACAACATTTGTTATTCCCAGTAAATAAACTACAGCATTGAAAAAATGCAGAAATTTAGATCAATTCATCTGTCAAACATTTGAAGTCAGTTTTTAGTGTAAGCTTTTCAGAAAGGCAAATAGTTAAATATGATTCAGCTATAAAATGAAAATAGGCATGTGGGGAAGGGGTCAAACTGGTTTTTCTTGCTGGTCTGCCATCTCCTTGGAAACCTGAGTAGCAGGGATGTGTTTGTGATACAAAGCAAAAGATAATCATTCCCCATGTATCTCCTACTCCTGCAGGTCCACAGACCTCCCTGTCTCCAGTAGGCATATACTTTGAACGAGTATAGTGGGTTCATGGATTGGAACACAAGCAAAGGAGAGCGCTGGTATTTAAAGACCTTGTTATCTACATGGACACGAGCCAGGGCCTTCCATTGTCAGCTAACAAAATGCAAGCAACGGGCCAGAAAAGCAACACAGAAGCTTTTTCTTTGTAACATATGTTGCAAAACAGATAATATAATGTATTATTGCTTTCTATTGTCAGTTGCTGTAATGGACAGCACTATAATATTTAAAGATGGACTCCATGCATATATAAAAAAGACCACCATTCAAATATGTATTCATACAGAATCATTCAGTAAATTTTTAAAAACCACCTGTGTAAAAGCCTAAAAAACAACTTGATATTATTAACCTCCTGTAATTCTCTGCAAAGCAAAACTCACACTGGGAGAGAGAAGGGCAGCATTCTACCAAATGTACAGTAGATTGACAGTATAAAAAGTCTGTCCGACATAAGCAACACCGTTCTTGTTCCAGACACTGAAAATTGGCCCAGTGTTTGACTGCCCCACTACAGAAGCAGTGACAAACACAGCCTTGTAAGCCAACATAAATGCAAACATTATGCTCCCAGTGATCACTTTCTATGTACTAAATGGAGAAAACTGTTGAAAAATGAACAGGGAAAAACATTTTGCACTGCGGTACAAATTTTTATTTTTCCTACAGCTTACCTTTAAAATCCTTATCTTGGAGTACATCACGGGACACAGAGCAGCCATAATAATTACGATCTGGGTTATATGCCACCTATAGGTGAATGGACACTGGCAACCAAAAAGAAAGGAAGTCCCCCTCTATATAACCCCTCCCATACAGTAGGTACCTCAGTTTTGTAGCAAGTAATAAAAACATTCCAGACAAGAGGGGAGGGACCTCTGTGTCCCATGTTGTACTCCAAGCAAAAGATTTTACAGATAAGCTGTAGGAAAAAACTATTTTCTTTATTGTACATCACAGGACACAGAGCAGCCATATTATGAAATATGAAAATAAAAAAATTGCCATCACACTGATAAGATCTACAGTTGCCTGCAGCACACTGCGGCCAAATGCAGAATCCTCCCGTGTCCTAATATCCACCTGATAGAATCTAGTGAACATATGTACTGAAGACCAAGTAGCGGCCCTGCAAATCTGAGCCATAGAAGCTCGATGGTGAACTGCCCAAGAAGCACCTACTCTTCTGGTAGAGTGTGCCTTTACTAGAAAAAGTGGAACCTTCCCCTTTAAACCATATGCCTGGATGATGACCTGGCGAATCCACTGAGAAATTGTAGACCTAGATGCTGCCTGCCCTTTCCTGGGCCCTTCTGGCAGCACAAACAAAAGGTCTGTCTTCCGAATCTGAGCTGATATCTTCAAATAGACCTTAAATGCACATGCTACAATCGAGAGAATGGAACAACTTTTCCCTCCTCCCACTGTTTGAGGATTTGGAAAGAAGGAAGTCAGTATAATGGCCTGATACAAATGAAAACCAGACACCATCTTGGGCAAAAACCCTGGATGTGGACATAGAACCACCCTATCTTGATGCAAGATCAAAAATGGCTCCTTACAAGAAAGACGCCAACTCTGATACACTTCTAGCTGAAGTTACTGCTACCAAAAAGACTAACTTTCTAGTCAAAAGAACCAGAGGAATATGCCGAATGGGCTCAAAAGGCTGTTTCTGTAGAACTGCCAGGACCAAATTTAAATCGGTGGCCTAACTGGCGGAAGCATACGTAGCATCCCTTGTATAAAGGCTCGGACCAAGGAATCCGAAGCAATCAGTCCTTATAAAAAGACTGACAAGGCTGAAAGTTGACCTTTAATAGTGCCTAAGGCTAGCTTCATAGCTACCCCTACTTGCAAGAAGGCTAGAATTCTCCTGATGATATATTTATGGGGATGCCACTTCCTGGCCTCACACCAAGAAATGCAGGACTTCCAGACTCTCTAATAAATGCCCCGAGAGACTGGTTTCCTAGCGTTTATCACGATAGAGACTGCAGGATAATATATACCCCCGCTCCATCAAAAACCGTCAAATTAAGAGATTGTAAAGCAGGGTAGAATATCGGACTCAGAGAGCAGGCCCGGACGCAGTGGGAGAACCCATGGCCTTCCCACCGCCAACCTTAGAATCTGCACGTACCAAATCCTCCTGGGCAAAACTGGAGCCACCAGGATTACTGGTTTCCCTTCTTCCTGAATCCTGTGCAGAAGTCGTGGCAGCAGCTTACCTGGGGGAAAGGCATAGATCAGGGAGAACTGCTCCTAGGGAGTCACCAAGGCATCCACTCCGACTGCGAGCGGATCCCTGGTCCCGGACACATATTTGTCCAACTTGGAACGTGGATGCCAATAGATTTATGACCGGGACACCCCCATCATTAACAAATCAATGCAAAGATCTCGGGATGTAAGGACCATTCCTCTTGAAACATCTGCTAGCGACTCAGAAAGTCTGCCTTCTAGTTCTCTATTCCTGGAATGAAAACCACCAACAGGCATTGAACAAATTACTCTGCCCAGGATAGGATGTGACCCCAGCACCTCCTGGGCTGACTGACTCCTGGTGCCCCCCTGATGGTTGATATAGGCCACAGCCGTGGCATTGTCGGATTGTACCCTGACAGGGCAACCCCAAAAAAATAGGAGTACAGTACCTTAATGCCCGACAAACCGCTCGGATCTCCAGGATATTGAAGGGGAAGCTCCTTTCTAACAGGACCATTTTCCCTGGACAGTGGCTTCCTCCAGAACTGTTTCCCAGCCGGCGAGACTGGCATCTGTAGTCACCCCCTTCCAGACTACTGGAAGAGAGATTTCCCACTCTCCAAATTCCTGGCTACCAACCACCAACCTAGACTCTGATGTACCCTCGGTACTAGAGACATGCGACAATCTAGGGCCTGGATCTTTTTGCTCCAGCCTGACAGAATGTTGCTCTGTAAAGGTCTGGGCATGGAACTGGGCATAAGGAACTGCTTCGAATGAGGACGCCGTCTTCCCTAGCAACCTCATACAAAGACGTACAGAAGGATACTTTTTCCCTCTTACGATCTGAACTAGATCCTTCAGGGCTGGCGGCAAAAACACCTTTACTGTACTGTGTCCACAAGGAAACCCAGATACTCTAGACTCTGAACCGGGTGCAATGCTGACATTGCCAAATTCAGAATCCAACCCAGAAGTTCTAAGAACTGAACTGCCCGAAACACATTTTGGCTTAGAGCAGAAGCCGACCGGTCTATAAGTAATAGATCGTCCAGGTATCCTACCACTGCTATCCCTTGAGACCTTAGAATAGCCAATACTGGAGCTAGGGTTTTTGTGAACACTCGTGGAGCCATGGCTAGCACAAAGGGCAAGGCCACGAACTAAAAATGACGGTCTTCCACAGCAAAGCGCAAAAACCTTTAATGGGACTGAAAAATTGGCACGTAAAAAGGTATGCATCCTTGATGTCTATGGATGCAAGAAATGCTCCTCCTTGCAGAGAGGCCATGACTGAGGAAATGGACTCCATTTGGAATGTGCGAATGTTTAAGAATTGGTTCAGAGCATTGAGATCCAGAATAGGTCTCACATCTCTGTTTGGTTTGGGGACTACGAAAAGGTTTGAGTAAAAAACACCTGAATTTCTCGCCGTGTCTGGAATTTCTATAATCACTGCTTGAGACCTTAGATGGCCCAGAGCCAGAAAGAAGAAAGGATCTTTTTTTTTTTAGAGCATCTGTAGGTATGTTTGAACTTATAAACCGAGGATGAGGAAACACCTGAAACTCTAGTTTGTTCCCCTTCGAGACTGTGGAATTAACCAAGTTATCTTGAACCATTTACACCCAGGCCTCCGAGAACTGTAGAAGCCTTCCCTCCACCTGACTGAGTGGGGGCGTTCCTTCACAAGGTAGATTCAGAGCTAGGCTTGGTAGGCCTCTGGGCCCAGGGTTTCTTCTGCCCTTGACCTAAAGGCTTGGCTCTAGATCCAGATGGCTGAGGCCGTTGAAACTGCCTGGGATTAGAAGTACTGGAAGTACTGGGAACCTGAGTGTTAAGACACCTTTAAAAGAAGGACGTTTACTTCTCTTAACTGGTAGAAGCGCACCCCCCCCCCCCCCCCCCGAACTCTTTTGGATATATTTGTCCAGATCGTCACCCAATAGGCGCTCCCCATGAAAGGGAAAGCCAGCTAACATTTTTATTTTTTTACACTGTACTTCCGCAGACCAACTTTTTAGCCAGAGGATTCTGCGCATATGAACTGACAGAAGAGCAAACAATGACATTTGCTGTATGGAGTTCCTTTAGAGTATCTACTGCAAAACACAAAGCCTAAGGAAAATCTGCTAAATCTTCAGCAAACTCTCCTTGAGAAGGAACATTCCTGGACACCCATTTAATATGGTTTTTCAAAAGATTGACAAACTCCTATAGCTGCCACTGCTGGTTGTATTGCAGACCTTGCAATAGCAAAGGAAGCTTTTAGTAAAGATTCCAATTTCTTATCAGCGGGATCTTTAAAAACCTGGGCATTATCTACAGGACAGGTTAAATTTCTGTTTACAAAAGAAATAGCAGCATCCACTGTAGAAATACTCAATTTTCTTGTGAATTTATTCCTCCATGGGATACAACAAAGAAAACCTTTTGGGAGGAACAAAAATCCTATCAGGATTATCTCAATCAGCATATGCAATCTGCTCTAAAAGCAAATGCAAGGGAAAAGCCTGGGCATTTTGAGGCGGGGCGTAACGAGCCTAATAGGGAAAAAGAAAAATTTCAGTGAGAGACTTAATTAACAATCTCTAGGATTGAGAGGCCGAGAATGGCTCCTCAGACCCTGACTCCCCAGAAATGAAATCCTCTGCTTGGCCTTCTTTTCGGCTACTTCTTCCACATCCTCTGCCCAAATCCTGAACCAAAACGGGGGGGGGGGCTCAGGTGAGGGGGATCTATCATGTTTCATCCCTCCTTGTGACGCTGAAGCAATCATGCCAGTAATTTTCCCTCAAGGCTGGCTAAAGCTGATGTCAAATCGTCCTTAGTAACATAGACTGAGAAAGAAGCATTCGATGTGGTTACTATGCCTGACAACCATAATGGCTCAGATTGGCCAGTAGCCCCTGGCCTCTCAGGGGAGGTTAACACAGAGGATGCACTGCTAGGATCTTACAATCCTCATGGTGGCACACTTGTGCCCCCCTATTCCTTTTCTCAGTGGACTTTGCTCCAGACAAGAAAACTTGAAGCACTCTTTAGTGTAATCAAAGCTTGTGCCAAGCTGTAACAGCCTATCACACACAGCACAGTTATCCCAAAGTAACAGATTCTGTCAGTGCCTGTAAACATCCACCCAAAGTGACTCACGCACCCAGCTGCTCTGTGTCCCATCCAGCTTCTGACAGAGGCGGACGCTGCCAGGAACACTCCTCAAATGCCTTGCCATCTCCACATCCTACTGAGCATGTGCGGCGTGCACGCCACAGACACGCCCCCTCCGAGCTCCACATGCACGATTCATGCATGTAAATAGGCTGAACTTGCACGGGTGATCTCTAGCTGCAGGGATGGCCACCAAAGGTGCTCCCTGAAGCTGAGCCACAGAGGGTAAGCGGATGCATGGGCAGGATGTACAAAGTGCCGCTGCCCGCCAAGCATTAGGGGGGCTGAGAGCAGAAAAGGCATCCAAGCATCCAAGGTACGCAGGTCACAGCTGAATACACATACTGCCTCTAGTGGAGACATAAAACATGGCACCCGGTATCTGTTAAATTAGAAGGTAGCAGTGCATCATAATTTAAGTGAACTTACAATTTTCGCAGCAGGATTCTGCCTATAACTAGAATCCAATCTTTACCTATCACGGCGGGTTCCATCACTTGTCGACCTTCAAGGACTGGGTCCCCCTAATTTTTGGGTCCACTCCCTTGAACCTGTAGGGTACCCTGCCAGAACGCCTTTGGAGTTAGTCTTACCAAAGGCCCGGATCTCAGGGTCCAGCGCCCAAGAGAGTCGCATTACAGGTAATACCTCAGTTTCTTTACCGGAGGATCAGGTACCGTCCTTTTAGTCTTCCACTTTCGGATGGATTAGATTGCCAATCCCATTGGATCCAGAGATCTTAAACCGGGATTGGAGCATAATCTTTTTTCTACCTCTTTAAAATTATGGAGAGCTTCTCCAACCAGGACAATCACCTCTAAGACACTGGGGAAAAAAAACTGAGGTACTTCCTGTATGAAAGGGGATATATAAGAGGGGGACTTCCTGTCTTTTTGGTTGCCAGTGTCCATTCAACCTATAGGTGTCGTATAACCCAGATAGTAATTATTATGGCTGCTCTGTGTCATGTGATGTATGATAAATAAATTACAATTTTACCACATATTACCACAACATATGTAAACGCACAGCGCGTTGTGGTGCAATTCATTCTGATGGGCTCCCCAATGCATAGTTAGAGTAATGAGCAACACACATCAGGAAATAATTTTCTATTACAAATCACAGTTTTTTATTGCAGGATATATTTTAGTGCAGTTTTGAAATGATTTGCAAGTGGAAAAACTGTAAACCTAGATCTTTACAGTCTGACATTCAAGAAGTGTGCAACTGCATTTAAACCGTTCCAATAATCAAATTGATATGTAAATTCTGTTCTTAGATTTAGGTACTTTAAAATATTACAGAATAAATAATAGTATTCCCTTAAACAAATTTCACTAAGCCTTTAATCTTACCTGAACTGAAATTAGCGCTTTAAATTAAAATTATAAAGCCGCATATATGCCAGCATAACACAGAGGGACCTAGGTACAGGACCAGAAAAGCTGGGAGGGCCACAACAACATTACCATACCTAGGATAAGTAATTTTCTCCAAGATTGTGATCACACGGCATTACATTTAAGCGGACCAGTGACTCCTTGTCCACGCAGTTAACAATACCTCCATGTGTGCAGGCACTGACGTGTCACTAAAACTGCAACTCATTTATACAGAGCAGGTGCGGCTCTGGAGAGAGAGAACACCATATCAAATATAGCTCTTCCTAGGCATATACATACAACTGTCCCTACAAAACAAGAATGCCAAGCTAGGTCTACAACACTCTATTTCTGACAACAAAGTAGAATCACTGCCTTATGAGGAAGATTTGACAATTCTAGCTGCTAAAACAAATACTCCCTTAAAACTGCCTATATACTATACGACTGTACAATTTCTGTACAATTGTAGAGTTACCAAAACAATATAATGAGGACTTGCCTAAACAATCCATTCAATTAATTAAAAAAAAAATAAAAAAAAAAACAGGCTGGCCTCATTGTAAACTCAGATTGCAAAGTGTATTTCCAGTGTAGTATGGGAGGATTAAAGCGATAATCTGATCTATTGTCGTGGGAAAACAGATATGTCTTCGATTCAGACACCAGATTTAGATGCGAGCGGTTTGAATTTACGTATAACACTGAGCTGGCTGTTTGAGCCCTGGTTCACACTATTGCAAACACAATCATCGCTTGTGATTAGCACCGCATTGCTGTGCAGATCACATGCAATGTCTGTACGATGCAAACTGTGCAACAGTTTGTACAGTTGAACTCGCATTGCATTCGCAAGAAAATGCTGCAGGAACATTTTTTTCCCCACGCTGGAATCAGATCGCATCCGATTCCTATCTGAAATTAAAGTTTGCACTGCAATCTGATCTGGGGGTGACATTAACTTTGCACATGGCAGTGTAAACTACCTGCGAAGGAGATGCAATGCGGGTAATCACAGGGGTTCATGCATCGCAATAGTGTAAACCGAGGCTGAAGAAGAGAGTGTGTGCACTTCTGGAAATCTCATTTATAAACAGATATTGATAAAATAGATCTTATTAAGAGATAGACAGGCAAAAAAAAATTAGTAAAAGGTCTGTGGGATAAATCATATCAGGAGGGACTTCAGGAACTTACTGGTTCTAAATCCCAAATATTTTTTACCTTAATGCATTCCCTGCATTAACTCTTTCCCACCACCCGCCATCTAGAAAGGGGGGCATTCGGAATTGCAAAATCAGGAGCTTTATGGTCCCCGCCAGTGACTGTGCCGGGAGCACGCAGGGCATGTGGCCTGCCGGCAGAACAAGGTTGGGGTAAAAATGCTTTAGGTAACATTAATGCCCCTCACCCCCCCCCCAACTTACCCAAGCCCTCACTCAATCCAGCATCATGCTTGTCTGTAGCAGCCCTCCCTGCTCTCACTGGCTTCCACTGCTTTCAGTCAAATCCTGACACTGCGTTTATGGGCGCAGGCAGATCGAGCCCACAGATGTGCCACCATAGGAAGCAGATTTCTATGGTGACTCACTGAGAAGAGGAGCCAGGAGTGCTGCAGGGGGACCCGAAAACACAGAGCAGGTAAGAATATTATGTTTTTTGTTAAAAAAAAAATAAATACATTGACTTAATCACTTTAAGCGCCCATTGAGACTGGCGCGACACGACTTGCTGGGGCGACCTGTGAAACACCGCGACCTCGGCGCGACTTGCATGGACTTCATATAATTGAAGTCAATGCAAGTCGCCTCCAGGTCGCCCCAAAGTAGTACAGGACCCTTTTTCTAAGTCGGAGCGACTTGTGTCGCTCCTATTAGAACGGGTCCTGTACTATTCAATGGCGAGCGACCGACCGCGACTTGTCAGGCGACCAAGTCGCCTGACAAGTCGCGCTAGTGTGAATGGACCCTAATATGTAGTGTCTTCAGGAAAGAAGGGACATGGAAGACATTACTAAAATGGTTAAATACATGAAGGGTGAAAGAAGGTTCAGAAAGGGCAGTATTTTCAATACTAAGCCAAGATCAAGAACGCAGAGACAGGACTTCAAACGAGGCGGAGAATTTTCAGAACTAACCTTCTAAAGTATTATTTTACTGATATAGTTGATGCCTGGAAAAGACTTCCAGTAGAGGTAGCGAGTCAAAAGTAACTGGATTCTGTATGTTTGTACCCTGGTAATTGTCTGAATATGACAAATGTAAGTGGATTCAAACATGCGTGGGACAAACATAGATCTATACTCAGATAAAAAGATTAAAACTAATAACAAATAATGGGGCACATGCGCAGTAGCTTGCAAAGAAGGTCATAAGAAGAGACAGCTGGATGCTGTGCCTGTTTGAATGAACTCTGCATAGAGGAAGGGGAGGAAATGAAACCCCTTACCTTCAGAGTGAGATCTCTGCTTCATCAGAGGGAATGATTCTTGTTTCCTTTCCTCTCATGCATTAACACAGGAAAGAATTCCCCGAGCTGCACATCCTGCTGCTGCCCTTCCAATATTTACTCCCAGATCTCCACCCTCCCCCTCATAGAGCACAAACCTGCAGCTATTGTTCTAATCCGGTCTGACTAAACAAGCGTATTACTATTGCTAGCTTCCACGCAACTATCCCTCCCTCTATTAACATTTATTTACACAACTCAAGCAGCTGCAGGCTGTCCATTTCATAATGTAGTAAACATTTTTCCCTATTCGTTTCAACACACCTCCAACTCTGCCCCCCTTTCTTGTGTATTTTCTTTTTCACCAATAGACAGGGTAAATAACTGACATTACTTTGCTAATAACTGCAAGAACACAGATGACTAACTTAGTGTACACTTCTGACATCCATCTACTCACTGTAGGTTGTAGTGTTAGAAGACGATTTCTAATTGGATCAGCTTATATGTTAAAATGTTATCAGTTACCAGAATAATGCTTTTTGAATTTAACTAAAACTGGCACTACAATATAACTATGACAAAATATGACATGCATTATTACATATCCTAGTGAATTGAACCTAGAAAAAGTTATATGTAACAGTGTTTTCTATCATTTCTTTACTGAGTGGATTTAGGCTCCATTCACACTAGCGCGACTTGCAAGGCGACTTGGTCGCCTGACAAGTCGCAGTTGGTCGCCTGCCATTCATTGGCACAGGACCCGTTCTAATAGGAGCGACACAAGTCGCTCTGACTTAGAAAAAGGGTCCTGTACTACTTTGGGGCGACCTGGAGGCGACTTGCATTGGCTTTTTATATGAAGTCCGTGCATGTCGCGCACAGGTCGCCCCAGCAAGTCGTGTCGCCCCTGTCTGAATGGGCTCTTAACAGAGATTCTCTACCTTTTGCAAAATAAAACATTATATTGCAAAATCCAAATATTTACATTTACAGTGCCTTGAAAAAGATACAATAGAATAGTTAGATCAAAGCATATTCATGTGTTAGAATGGCCCAGTCAAAGTCCAGACCTAAATCCAATTGAGAATCTGTTGGCAAAAATTTCACTCTAGAAGTACAAAGCTGGTACAGACATACCCAAAAAGACTTGCAGCTGTAATAGCAGCAAAAGATGGTTCTACAAAGTATCGACTTGGGGGCTGAATACAAATGCACGCCACACTTTTCACATATTTATTTGTAAAAAAAAAAAAATGTGAAAACCATTCATCATTTTCCTTCCTCTTCACAATTATGTGCCCCTTTGTGTTGGTCTATTACATAAAATCCAAAAAAAATACATTTGCGTTTTTGTAACATGACAAAATGTGGAAAATGTCAAGAGGTATGATTACTTTTTCAAGGCACTGTATAATGTTTTTGCATTTCAGTCCCTGGTCCCTGCAGACTCTTTCTCAGGTCTGTACTGAGGGGTAAGGACCTTCAGCTATGGAGCTAGAGAGAATACAAATGGGCTGAAAGTGCAATGACATCGTTACACTTGTGCTCAATTGAAAACTAAAATCCCCCTGCTGCGGCAAAAGATGTGACTTGTAGTTTCTTTTACAGATTTTGCAAATTAAAGTATAACTGAAGGCAAAACTTTTTATTTTAGTTTTGTTTGGAGAGGAGAGGGATTAGAACAGCTGTCAGTTTTTATTGCTGTGTCCCAATTTAGGAGATTCACCTCCTCTATTTACATGTTTACCATCATCATTGAAAGTAAAATAAAATACCACATTTTGGGCTGTCACCAGAAAAGTGTCAGTTCACACTATGGCGATCCGACTTCGGGGGTGACTAGTGAAGTCGCCGTGCACCGCGACTTGCACGGACTTCACATAATGGAAGTCAATGCAAGTCGCTCCGACTTCGGTCAAAAGTAGTGCAGGAACTATTTTCTAAGTCGGAGCGACTTCAGTCGCTCCTATTAGAACGGTTCCCATAGCACTGAATGGACCGCAACTTGTCAGGCTGCCAAGTCGCCTGACAAGTCGGGGAAGTGTGAACCGGGACTAAGAGGGGAAATCTTCCAATGGGGATACTAGTTCTGATGACCTTGGAGGCCCAAATAATTCCCTTAATTTGCAGGGAAAAATAAACCTTACAGGAGTTACAACCCTCCCTTACTCTATCCAAAATGTATAAAAAAAAGAAAAGTGTTACCTATAGTTATACTTAGAAGATGCGGCTCTGCAGATGGAGCTACACATAGTTGAGACAATTTCAAACCTGACAGGAACTGCCAGGGAGAAGAACCCCTCCTCTCCAAAATTTTGTGAGAGGGGAAGGGGAATTGAAGGTGGGGAGTATGCACCCTAGGGCTGCAACTATTATTTTCATAACAGGTTAGTTGCCGGTTATTGTTTTTCAATTATTCAGATGGAAGCCTCAAATAAAGTTTGGTGTATAATTTTGTTAACATGTAAAATAAAAAAAAAATAAAAAATGTATTCCTGAATATCTACAGTGCCTTGCGAAAGTATTTGGCCCCCTTGAACTTTGCGACCTTTTGCCACATTTCAGGCTTCAAACATAAAGATATAAAACTGTAATTTTTTGTGAAGAATCAACAAGTGGGACACAATCATGAAGATGAACGAAAATTATTGGATATTTCAAACTTTGTTAACAATTAAAAAACTGAAAAATTGGGTGTGCAAAATTATTCAGCCACCTTAAGTTAATACTTTGTAGCACCACCTTTTGCTGCGATTACAGCTGTAAGTTACTTGGGGTATGTCTCTATCAGTTTTGCACATCGAGAAACTGAAATTTTTGCCCATTCCTCCTTGCAAAACAGCTCGAGCTCAGTGAGGTTGGATGGAGAGCATTTGTGAACAGCAGTTTTCAGTTCTTTCCACCGATTCTCGATTGGATTCAGGTCTGGACTTTGACTTGGCCATTCTAAAACGTGGATATGTTTATTTGTGAACCCTTCCATTGTAGATTTTGCTTTATGTTTTGGATCATTGTCTTGTTGGAAGACAAATCTCCGTCCCAGTCTCAGGTCTTTTGCAGACTCCATCAGGTTTTCTTCCAGAATGGTCCTGTATTTGGCTCCATCCATCTTCCCATCAATTTTAACCATCTTCCCTGTCCCTGCTGAAGAAAAGCAGGCCCAAACCATGATGCTGCCACCACCATGTTTGATAGTGGGGATGGTGCGTTCAGGGTGATGAGCTGTGTTGCTTTTACGCCAAACATAACATTTTGCATTGTTGCCAAAAAGTTCAATTTTGGTTTCATCTGACCAGAGCACCTTCTTCCACATGTTTGGTGTGTCTCCCAGGTGGCTTGTGGCAAACTTTAAATGACACTTTTTATGGATATCTTTAAAAAAATGGCTTTCTTGCCACTCTTCCATAAAGGCCAGATTTGTGCAGTATACGACTGATTGTTGTCCTATGGACAGAGTCTCCCACCTTAGCTGTAGATCTCTGCAGTTCATCCAGAGTGATCATGGGCCTCTTGGCTGCATCTCTGATCAGTCTTCTCCTTGTATGAGCTGAAAGTTTAGAGGGACGGCCAGGTCTTCATAGATTTGCAGTGGTCCGATACTCCTTCCATTTTAATATTATCGCTTGCACAGTGCTCCTTGGGATGTTTAAAGCTTGGGAAATCTTTTTGTATCCAAATCCGGCTTTAAACTTCTCCACAACAGTATCTCGGACCTGCCTGATGTGTTCCATGTTCTTCATGATGCTCTCTGCGCTTTAAAAACGGACCTCTGAGAGACTATCACAGTGCAGGTGCATTTATACGGAGACTTGATTACACATTGACATCATTAGTCATTTAGGTCAACATTGGATCATTCAGAGATCCTCACTGAACTTCTGGAGAGTTTGCTGCACTGAAAGTAAAGGGGCTGAATCATTTTGCACGCCCAGTTTTTTATTTGTTATGAAATATCCAATAAATTTCGTTCCACTTCATGATTGTGTCCCACTTGTTGTTGATTCTTCACAAAAAAATTACAGTTTTATATCTTTATGTTTGAAGCCTGAAATGTGGCAAAAGGTCACAAAGTTCAAGGGGGCCGAATACATTCGCAAGGCACTGTATATGCAGCAGAATATTTAAATAACCATCTATGTGCTTAGGGAACAAAATACACAATCCACTCTGAGAAAAACAGAAGAGATATATATACTATAAGGTTGAATCTAGTACATATCATCAGACTTCGACCAAAATGTTTAACGAAAAAACTATTTAAAAAAAACAAACAAAAAACGAAGGCCTCCTTCACACATACGGTGCGTTTGTCCGTTTTTCATCCATCCGTTGAAGGATGAGAAACGGACATCAATGCATCTCTATGTAAAAACGGATGACAACGGATGATAATCCGTTAACATCTGTTTTCATCCGCTTCTGTCAATGTCCATTTTTTGGAACAGATGAATGCCATATTTTTCATTCGTCAAAAAAACGGATTGGACGAAAAATGAATGTAAACGGACAAATGGTCCGTTTTTCATCCGTTTTTGCATTGGTAGTGGATGTAAAAAAAACAAACAGACGGAAAACTGATATATTTTGACGTGACTGAACTGATGAACTGAACGGACCCCTATGTGCGAAAGGGGCCTAAAACGTTGTTTTGCGGATTTTCAAACAGGATTGGAATATATTATTATGCATGACTGACTCCCTTATCATAGTTGGGTAGCTTGATTTTTGGCAGTTTTTGGCAGGAAAAAAAAAAAAAACTAGACCTAGTGGGTTTTATAGTAAGAGGAGTTTTCAGCTGTAATATTCTGAAAAAAGCGTAAAAAAGTGGCTATTCGGCGCTTATCAATGTTTTTGAGCTATAAGCATTATTGGGAGTATAATTTTGTTAAAAAAAAAAAAAAAGGTAAAACATACTACAGATTAAAAACGCTGAAAATCTCACTCTACAACTACAGCTAACACTACTGGCTTTTTTAGAACATCTAGTGTGCATGAAGCCTAAGGCCCCTTTCACACTATCTGGCCGTCGGACGAATTCCATTTTTCTCAGCAGGGGATCGAGCCACCGATCCCCCGCTGAGCAGGAGGATGACAACTGTGTCTCCGCACTGTGTGCGGAGACACAGCTGTCAGTTCCCCATGCATCTCTATGGGGGAAATCGGATGGGAACGGACCGTCAGTCCGTTATCATCCGATCCGCTGGACGGATGGAAAATAGGGTTTCCATCCATCCAGATTTGACGGATCGGATGGGATGTCAGCGGACATGTCTCCGCTGACATCCGATCCCCCATAGAGATGCATGGGGGGACCGTTCAGATCCGCCAAAAAAACGGACAGGCGGGTCTGAACGGTCTGTCTGTGTGAAAGGGGCCTTAAAAATTCAAAATCTGGACTGGAAAAAAAAAAAAGACAGTAATGTGCATTAGTATCCAATGCCTAGCATGTTTTTTGGTTAGCAAAGCAGAAGGCTTGCCTAACAGGGCTAAAAAAAGTAATCCAAAACACACCATAAGAGGAATACCTGTGGGCCAATTTTTGAGATTGAAATGAATTTGCAATAATGATATGGACTTAGAAGGAGGTGATAGACATGACACATAGGTTTGAGGACAGGGGTCCATCATTAAGAGGGCAATTAGTATTGCTGAGGACACCCCATGTAACAGTCTATTAATGGATACAAAGAGAAATAAAAATAAAGTATAAAAATAAAAACAAGAATAATAATTATGGTAGAGCCTCTTGGCAGGCAAGTGCCCCCGTCTTTTCCACTCCCTTTAGTCTGGAATTTGACAAAATCAGGAAAACTATTTTTAAATACCTTCCCGAGTTGTCCAATGATCCTGTTATGCCCAGATTCTATCTAAAGGGATTAGGACAGTTTCCCGCAGAGCCCCCACCTTGGGTAAGGTCCTATCTCCCAGCCTATATACTAGCACCAAACTTTGTCCACGCTGTTTGCAATTTAAGGGCACGTTCAGATGAATGTTGGTACTGTCCAAACATTAAAAGCGGGGATACAGTCCATTCAACCACAACTGGTCTGTTTAAGATCGAGTCACATCCAATATGCGGGCCGGACGGCCCGCAGGTTGAGGGTTTGTCTTTTTGACCACCTATATGACATAAAGAAGAACAATGCCACCAATGTAGCTAAATAAATTGGAACGAGCATCACAAAGATGCATCTAGTCTGGTGATTCAAGGACTGGAAAAGGTTTTGCCACCTATTAGAGGGGGGGGACAAGTTACAGATGCTACGAAAAAAAAAAAAAAAAGGAGGTATTTTGGATTTTTAGTCCTTATACCTGGAAGCCAGCAGGCCTGAATTTTGAATCAAATGTGTCCCACTATTATGAGTGATAACTTGTCATCATACCATCCTTCTGATTTACATGTCCAATATGTCCTGGTAATGTATCATAATGGGTGGTAGTATAATCGCTTGAATATCGTATATGTTTACAGTAACCTTTTTAGGTGATCACACACGTTATGTCCTTAGGCTGAATACGTCATATCAATAAATATGAAGTGCCAGCGCTTAGGATTATAAAATCGTGTAACAATTATATAAGCTGCTGCTGATAAAAGGGGGTGCCTTTAAAATGATAAAAAGAGTAATGTATCAGCGCTGCTCGGTATCATATATACAATATCAAATAGGTGTCTCACTCACACTCTTATTATACTGTGCGATTAAATAAATGAGTGCTAGTGCCAAATTAAATTCATAAATACCTCAAAAATTAATTTCTAAATTCATAACAACAAATTGTGCTTTTCAAATACATATAAAAAAACAAGTGTCATATATAAATACTCAAAGTGCTTCAGTGATTGTGATAAAGTAAAAGGTAAAAAATCTCTTATCATAAAAAAATGTTCATATAAAAGTTCATATATTATCCAAAAAATGTGCTGAGTGACAGTCTTTGTGCAAACCAACAAATCCACAACAAAGTGCTCAGTGCTTGCTCAGGATGCGATATCCAAAGTGCCGGTGCTCTCAAAAATGTGAGTAGGTGCTCCCCTCTCGGTCCCCTACTCACCAGATAATAATCTTATATGAGCCTTAAGGATAATCCTTATTGATATAGGAGCAGCGGAAATTACCAGCCAGCGATATAAATGGCAGAGGACTCTGCAACTCGCACCATCCAGGATCAATTATCCATGCCCATGTATCATAGAAAAAGAATAACTTTCAGCGTGCAGTAATTCAAGGCTCTTTATTCACACGCTTCAACAGAAATACACTTACAGTGTTGTAGTTAAAAAACAGCCTTCACATTTCCTGCGGGACGCCAAACTATGGCCGTGCGTTCCACCCGCATAAACCGGAAACCGGAAGCCGGAAGTTGCGTAGTACATCATATCCAATACATGCTTTATATCCTTACATATTTTGCAAATAGTTTTTTTTCTCTCTTTGTTTTTTTTTCTCCATGTGGTTTTGTTTTCCTTTGATATCAGTATTGTTGTATATCTCCAGGGCAGAGTCTTTCTGGTATTTTTGTTACCTGAATGCCCAGGGTTTTGCTTCGTTTTGAAGGGGAGGTTTTTCCTTCCTTTTTCTACTCTCCCCCCTTCCTTTTAGGTTTGGGGGTATGTATTGCGTCTTTTGACAGGTTTGCTTTTGCATGTTATTACATATATGTTTTTCTTTATACATACAATGTCATGTCATGCGCATATTTTTGTGAGATCTTCTTCAGCGATCGTTAAACATTTATTTTGTTTTTTATATTTAATATGCTTTGTATACATGAGATTTTCTATGCTTGTGTAATATCAATGTTTTTGATTTTTTATTCTACTTGGATGAACCTATACAGGGGGTTCATTTAAGCTAAAGAGTCCTATTTCCTTGATTGCTTTCATCACCTCTGTATGTGCTCTATTGGCCACACATGATCGTGGGTAGAATAGTACGATTAATTGTTTAATCATTAACTTACTTACACACATATATAAATAAAAAAAAAAAAAAAAAAATATATATATATATATATATATATATATATATATATATATATATATACATACATACATACATACACACACATATATATATATACATATACACACACACACACATATTTTATATATATATATATATATATATATATATATATATATATATATATATATATATATATTTGTGATCTTGGCTTGTGGTCTTCAGCTATGATAAAGCACCAGTAAGGGTGTGAAATGCATCAGCTGCTGCCGATTCCTGTACCTCCTGTTGCTGTATGGACTATGGACTGTTTTTAAAACTAATAAAGTTGAATACATTAGCGTGCAGCCATCCAGATTTTTCCATTTTTCACAGTCTATGAATGCAGAGCCAGCACCCTTTTCCTGTGCAGGGAAGGTGTAACTGAAGGACAGACCCCTGGAGCGGTAGAATACTTCATGCCTGACAGGTGTAGGAAGAATTCTTAGGACGCATACAAAAAGGAAATTTAACAGTGGAATGCTCACACAACACCTGTTAAACAGGACTCAGGTTCCCTCCCTCAAGCAGTATGTCTGTCCAACCTGTTCTGTGGAAAAGCCACCCTTGGTAAATGTAAGCATCCAGCACTATACAAATCCTTACGTTTTCTCAGTCTACTGAAAAACGGCAGCAGGTCATTGAATACCGGGTATGAAATAGCACCTAATCAGGTTATAACACAGTTATGTGACTCGATATTTTCATTAAGTTTCCAAAAAAAAAAAAAAAGGGGGTAATTTAGGTTGATGTAACGGATTTAAAATCATTTAATCAGTAAATACACGATTCCTGGTTTCAGAATTACATTCCCTTTCCTGCCATAAGGATGCAACAGTTTGGACTGGAATAACATGATGACCAAAAGGGAAAAAAAAGTTAAAAGTAGAACTAAAGGCATTTTCACTTTTAGAGTAAGGGAGGGTTGTAACCCCTGGCAGGTTTTTTGCCATTTGTGTTCCAATGGGCAAATTTTCGTTCACATCTTGTTTCACAGACAAAACAGGAAGTGAGAGGAAATCCCACCGATCCCCCGCTGAGCAGGAGGATGACAGCTGTGTCTCTGCGCTGTGTGCGGAGACACAGCTGTCAGTTCCCCATGCATCTCTATGGGGGAAATCGGATGAGAACGGACCGTCGATTTGACGGATCGGATGTCAGCGGATGCCCCATAGGAATGCATGGGGGGACCGTTCAGATCCGCCAAAAAAACTGACAGGCGGATCTGAACGGTCCGCATGTGTGAAAGAGCCCTTAGGCCCCTTTCACACACGGGAGTCAGTAAGGCGGGTTTCCATCCGTCCGGTTTTGACGGATCGGATGTCCCATAGAGATGTATGGGGCATCCGTTCAGATCCTCAAAAAAAAAACAAAAAAAAAAAAAAAAAAAACTTACAGGCGGATCTGAACGGACTCCCTGTGTGAAAGGGGCCTTTTCCATCCATCTGGCGGATCGGATCGGATAAGAACGTACAGACGGTCCGTTCCCATCCGATTCCCCCATAGAGATACATTGGGATCTGCCTTCTCAGCGGGGGATTGGCGGATCGATCCCCCACTGAGAAAAACTGAGTCGGCTGACGGACTCCGTGTGTGAAAGGGGCCTAAAGCTGGTCATGGTTCTGGGACTGCCCGGTTATAGCTGCTTATTGGGTGGCTGTTTCTGGGGCTATCAACGCCAGGCTGGGGCTCTCGCTGCAGGTTTCCCAGGAGTTGGCATTGCTGGGTATCCATGAGGATGATCAGCGCTCGCATCATTCCAAGCTGTTGATCTCCTACCTTTTGTATTATGCAAAAAAAGGTATACTTCTTAAATGGGCTGTCCCCCCCCCCCCCCCCCCCCGGATGTGGCATCCTGGCTTAAATTGGTGGATGCGGATCTGCCTATGTACAAACTTACTTACATGAACAGGGGTTGCCCTTGGAAGTATGATAAGGTCTGGGCACCTTGGACAGTTGACTGATTTTGAACATTGTGTT
The DNA here is from genome assembly GCF_965119305.1 of Pelophylax lessonae. Lineage (NCBI taxonomy): Eukaryota > Metazoa > Chordata > Amphibia > Anura > Ranidae > Pelophylax > Pelophylax lessonae. The sequence goes on from NC_138775.1 coordinate 107,547,902, forward strand.
CCCTTTCCCCCCCCCCTTTTTTTCCTCTGTCCCCCCTCTTCTCCCCCCCCCCCCCCCATCTCCCTTCCTCTCTTTATCTGGTTTATTATGGTTTTGTCTTTGCTGCTGGGTGTTTTTATGTTAACTGGTCCTGACTTCCAGCTCGTAGATTGGCTGCTTTGTATTTCTTTTTGCGGTGTTGTAATGCTCTTGACCTCTGTCTTGTACTGATTATAACTGTTTATTTCCTGCCTTGTAATTATGATTTTTTTCACAATAAAGCACTCCTTGTTGTAAAAAATAAAAATAAAAGCTGGTCATGGTATTTTTTCCCCTTCGACTCTCTCCCACCCCAAAATTAAAACCCACATTCCTCCATCCACAGAAATGAAGTACTAAAGGAATCCCCTACGCCAGAAGCTTGTATTCCCAAAGAGGGACCCGCTGCTGTTAAAATACACTGATTAGCTGCAGCCATTGGGTGACAAAAGTTTTCCAGTGTGTCTCTTTTATAGAATTTGATCAAGCAGTTAACTTTTGTTGAGCAGGTACAGCTAAACTCTGATCAAAAAACTGACAAGAGGGCTGAAAATCCTGCATGAAAGGACCCCTTTAAAGCGGTTCTAAACCAAAACATTTTTTCCCTTAAAGAGGTTGTAAACCCAAAAAAAAAAAAAAAACCCTGTAAGACAAAGGCATAATGAGCTAGTTTGCATTGCATACTAGCTCATTATGAAAAACTTACCCAAGAACGAAGCTCCCCGCAGTGCCGCCCGCTCAGCGGTGACATGGCCGACATGTTTGGCCGTCCTGCTTACTGGTTCACGTCCTCCGGCCATCTGATTGGCCAGAGACGCGATGACATCACGTGCGCGGGAGCCGCCGTTCCCGACACAAAGCTCTGAAAGAAACGGCACGAATAGCCGTTCCTTCAGAGCGCATGCACCGGTGACGTCATCGGCTGCATTAAAAGTAAATATCTCCTAAACGGTGCGAGTTTAGGAGAGGTTTACAGTACCTATAGGTACAAGTTAGAAGAGAGGGTTTACAACCACTTTAATGCAGTCCCTACATTAGGATAAAAAACGTCAACTATCTGTTCTATCCACCTTCATCCCCAAAGACTTACCTGACTGCGGTCACTGTTCATTACCAATCCTGTCACTTCCTGGTCTCACAGACTGAGAGCTATAGGCTCCTGCTGCTGCCAGTCACACACCAGTGAGGAGGGAGCAGGGGCGTGGCCTATTGGCGCAGTGAGAATCTATGAACGTACACAGCCCTGCTGTGGGGGGGGGAGGGTAAAGGACTGCTCTGTACAATATCCTTACATAAAGGTAAGTATAAATTCTTTTATTTTAAGTCAAAAACAATATCCTTAAGTATTACTTTACCACACCCTAATTCAATCAGCTTTCCACAGATTCCCCTAAAGAGTACTATTAACATGAATTTGTATGTCATGTAGCTGAACATGACATTTTAACCACTTGCCGACTGCCTAACGTAGATCTACGTCGGCAGTCAGCCCCTCACAGGCAAAGCGACGTAGGTCTATGTCGCTAGCCTGTGAGGCTCTGGGGAGCGGGCCCGCTCCCGCTCGCTCACGAACCCCCTGCGCGTGTGCCCGGCGGTCCCGGTGTCTGCCGGTCACTCGCGATCGTCCGTTAGCGTGGGAGAAAGGCAGGCGGCTAATGTAAACACAGCCACCTGTCATTCTCCCCTGTGTAAGAATGGAGATCACACAGTTCTACTATGTAGGACCGTTGATCTCTGTTCTTACACCAGTAGCTACATCCAATCACAGAAGCACGCCCCTAGGGACACACTTAACCCCTCCTTCCCCAATAAAGTTAACCCCTTCCCTTCCAGTGTCATTTTTACAGTAACAGTGCATATGTACAGCACTGATTACTGTAGTAATGTCACTGGTAACCCCAAAAGTGTCAAAAATGACAGTCAAGGGTCCAATCTGTTTCCCGCAATGTCGCAGTCCCGCAAAAAAAAAAAAAAAAATCGCAGATCGCCGCCATTACTCGTTAAAGAAAAAAAAACAACAAAAATCTTTCACTTAGTTAGTAAACGCAATAACTTTTGCGCAAACCAGTCAAAATACGCTTTTTGTGATTTTTTTTTCAAACATATGTAGCAGAAAACAAATTGGCCTAAAATGTTAAAAAAATTTTGATTTTTACATTTTTTGGGGGGGAATTTCATATAAAAAAATGTAAAAAATATTGTTATTTTTGCAAAATTGACACTCTTTTTTTGTTTATAGCGCATGATCAAAAAAAAAAAAAAAAAAAAAAAAAAAAATCGCACAGGTGATCAAATACCACCAAAAGAAATCTCTGTTTGTGGAAATAAAAGGACGTGAAATTAGTTTACAGCATCGCACGACCGCGCAATTGTCCGTTAAAGCAACGCAGTGCCGAATTGCAAAATAGGCCCTGGTCAGGAAGGGGGTAAAATCTTCCGGGGCTTAAGTGGTTAACAAGCACATGGATGTAGTGCGTTGACACGGTCCATTAATGCATTGAAGCCTAGAGATGGGGATCCCTTGCTGCGATTGGAGGAAGCCCAGGCTGTCACTTCACAACAAAGTCAGGAAAAGAAGAGTCTGGTGAGGAGAGTGCATTGAACAGACAGCTGAATGAGGCAGATGGCCACCCAGCCAGCCCACACATCAGGGACAAAGTGATTATGAGTCACAGGCACACGTCACTCAGGACCAGGCTGTCTCCTCGTCACACATCATCACAGAGATCCCTATTAACTCCAAAGGTTCCCTGCATGTACCTAGCACACACCATCATTGTGGAAACAAAACCCACCAACAGCAAGATATCAGCTGTGCAATCTCCAAACCTGTACTGAATGTCATCCAACAATACAGAAAATATAATAAAGTGTCAGCCCACCTATATGGTCTCTATAATGAGCCTGTATATAGATAGCACTGCACAGGGAAACAAACATTCATCTTCCTCTCACCATACAAATCCTTCCAGATGACTACGGTCACATCACCTGCAGGTATTACATCTCACCTTGCTGCTCCCCACTATGCTACTTCCAGCAATCCTGTCCACCCCTCAGCCGCTTGTCTCAACAGTCTTCGTCATTACCTGTCGTGCCCGGTAATATCCAGCTCATATCGATGTACACAACTCGTTCCCCGCCTCCCAATGCTCGCACCGTCTTCTACATCACCTCACACCTCCTCCAGGCAGACTGTGCTGCGTCATTACAGCGCATGCGCGCCAGCAACCCAGGCCCGGTGTGATCTTTCACTGTGCATGCGCCTCCTGAAGCAAGCAGGGACGTGTAGTCCACCGGTATTACTGGATGTGGACACAGGACTAAGGCTGGGATGACGGGTTCATCTTTTTTTTTTTTTTTTGTACCGTGTGTTGTAGCGCGTTTTTATTATTTAAAGGGCCAGTTCACATCAGTAACTACATTTTTACTGCAGGTTTTTTCATGCATGTTTGCAGTTGACGCGTTGTTTCTTTTTTTTTTTTCTATCCACATTTATACCATGAGGCAACTTCCTTCTTTCTTTTGGCTTTTATGTGCACTGCAATGCATTTACTTGCATGTGCAGTCTAGAAAAATGCAGCACGCTGTACCTTTGTGCGCTGCAATGTAACGGGGTGAAGTATGCCCATAGGATTCAACTGCATGCATTGTGAATGGGCCCTAAAGCTGGATACACACTACACAATTTTCTTTAGATTTTTCCCTTAAAGAGGGAGTAAACCCTCCTCTGCAAGTTGTACCTATAGGTAAGCCTATGATAAGGCTTACCTATAGGGACTGTAAATATCTCCTAAACATGTACCGTTTAGGAGATATTTACCTTACATGCGCTCTGAAGGAACGACCGCTCATGCCGTTCCTTCAGAGTCCCGTGCCGTGACCGTCGGCTCCCGCGCAAGTGGGAGTGACGTCACCACGGCTCCGGCCAATCAGATGGCCGGATGCCGCGATCCCAGAACCCATAGAGGTGAGCGGACGGCACGGCGGGGGCTCGTTCTAAGGTAAGTATTGCATAATGAGCTAGTATGTGGTGCATACTAGCTCATTATGTGTTTCTCTTTCAGGGTGAAAAAAAAAATTGAGTTTACAACCTCTTTAACCACTTGCCGACCGCCACACGACTATCTACGTCGGCGGTCAGCCCCTCACAGGCAAACTGACGTAGGTCTACGTCGCTTGCTTGTGACACAGCTGTCATGCTCCTGCTCAGCGGGGGATCAGCTGATCAATCCCCCACTGAGAAAAACAGAGACCGCCTGGCAGACTCCGTGTGTGAAAGAGCCCTTAGATTTACTAAAACCATATAATATGAGGTCAAATCTAAACACTTTCAATTTCTATGCAATCTGGCAGGCCCTTGCACTACATAGTTGAAGGTAATGGGCCATACACACTATAATATTTTCTGAAGACTTTAGACTTACCAAAACCATATAATATGAGTTCAGACCTAAAAACTTTCCATTTGTATGCAATCTGGCAGGTCATTGTACTACATAGAAAAGGTAAATCTGAAGGAAAACGTCTTCAGAAAATCTTATAGTGTGTATGGTCCTTTAATCTAATGGAAATCTACCAACAAAAGTTGTATAGTGTGTATCCAGCTTTAGGTTCTGTTCACACATACAGTGGCCTGCCTTTTAAAGGGGAAGTAAACCCTCCTCTGCAACTTGTACCTATAGGTAAGCCTATGATAAGGCTTACCTATAGGTACTGTAAATGTCTCCCAAACATGTACCGTTTAGGAGATATTTACTTTGCATGCAGCCAGTGACATCACTGGCGCATACGCTCTGAAGGAACTGCCGCTCATGCCGTTCCTTTAGAGCCCTGGTCCCCAACCCTGGTCCTCAGGGCCCACTAACAGGCCAGGTTTGCAAGATAACTGAAATACATCCCAGGTGATATCATTTGCTGCTCAGTGATTGCATTACTCTAGTCTGCATCTCCCCAAGGTAATACTTAAAATCTGGCCTGTTAGTGGGCCCTGAGGACTGGAGGTGAGGACCACTGCTTTAGAGCCCCGTGCTGTGACCGTCAGCTCCCGCGCACATGTGCGGGAGTGACGTCATCGCGGCTCCAGCCAATCAGATGGCCGGATGCCGCGATCCCGGAAGAAGGGCGACAGAACATGTCACTCATGAGAGAGGTGAGCAGTCGGCACTTAGGGGCTTCATTCTAATGCCCTGTACACACTATCAGATTATCTGAAGACTTTTGTCTTCAGATTTACCTTTTCTATGTAGTGCAAGGGCCTGCCGGATTGCATACAAATTGAAAGTGTTTAGGTTTGACCTCATATTATATGGTTTTGGTAAGTCTGCAGACAAAAGTCTTCAGATAATCTGATAGTGTGTACAGGGCATAAGGTAAGTATTTCATAATGAGCTAGTATGCAATGCCTTCTAGCTCATTATGTGTTTTTCTTTCAGGTGTTCGTTTTAAAAAAAAAAAAAAAATTCTGAGGTTTACAACCTCTTTAATGCACTGAATGAATGCAAGTCACCACTAGGGCACATTAAAAATAACATTTGTTTTGTGTGCGTCATGTTCGCATTACAACACAGCCCAGAGGGGTGATGCAGTGAGCTGTGATAAAATGCAGACATGCTGCCGCAGACAGGAATGCACTGCAGGTCACCCCGCTCCAGCACAATCCATTACACTGCTGTAAAGTGATATGAACGAAGTGTCTCTTAATGCACTTCAAAAAAAAGTTTACACGAAAAAAAAATGTGATGCAGAGTTTGTTACCTTAACACTTCATATTCCTGATATGAGCTGCAGTACCTTTTACTTGTATGGAAAAGTCTACAGTTCTGTTGGTATTGCTTCCTTTATGTGAAATCATTGGAGTTCCTGCCAGTCCCTCTGCTTTCCTATTAAAAGCTGACCACACTAAGCAGGAGGCCACAGTGAGGCCGGTTCTCTAGCTGTGCTGGGAACTCAGTGTGCTCTCCTCCAATGATCAGACTTGTCCTGACCCTTCCCCACAAGCTTAGTCTGCTGCTGCTTCTCCTCCTCCCCCCAGCTTTTATGCAGCTGAGAATGTGATCACTTAAAGGGTATTTATAATATATTTTTACATCTATACAAAAATATTTTGCCTTTCATTTCATCTGTGACATGAGGGGGCGGGGTCTCCCGATGATGTCATCTGGCGGCCACTCCCCTAATGGCTATATAATAAGCTGCAGAGACCGGAGACCGGCATAATCACCGGAGACGTCGGAGGAGGAGGACCGGAGGAAGAAGAAGAGCCGACAGCAAAAGAGCAGAAAACCGGAGAGGAGAAGACAAGAAGAGCGGACAGCAAAAGAGCAGAAGACCGGAGAGGAGAAGACAAGAAGAGAGGACAGCAAAAGAGCAGAAGACCGGAGAGGGAGAAGACGGGATGAAGATTTTTAATAAACTTTCCAAAACGTCTCCTGTCGTTATTTACACACACTGCCTTTTATAGGGTGAATGGGTAGGGGTACAGTGTACCCCATACCCATTCACATAGGGAGGGGGTCCGGGATCTGGGGGGCCCCCTTGTTAAAGGGGGCTTCCAGATTCCGATGAGCCCCCTGGCCGCAGACCCCCACAACCAGCGGCCAGGGTTGTGGGGATGAGGCCCTTGTCCTCATCAACATGGGGGCAAGGTGCTTTGAGGTGGGGGGGTGCAGAGCCCCCCCTGCCCCAAAGCACCCACACCCCCCCATGTTGAGGGCGTGTGGCCTGGTATGGTCCAGGGGGGGTGGGGCCGCTCGCTCGTCCCCTCCCCTATTCCTGGCCTGCTGGGCTGCATGCTCGGATAAGGGTCTGGTATGGATTTTGGGGGGGACCCCACGCCGTTTTTCCGGCGTGCGTGGGGCTACCCTCAAATTCCATACCAGACCCGAAGGGCCTGGTTTGGAACCCCATGCCGTTTTTTCCCCCATTTTGGCGTGGAGTTCCCCCTCAAGATTCTCTCAGCACAAGTTGCGCCGCAAGTCGGATCACCCTGATCCGACTTGCGGTGCGACTTCCATTTAAATCAATAGGGAACCATTGATTTTGAATGGAGGCAGAAAAAACGCTGCTAAAAGCTACTGTGGCCAAACGTGCAATAACGCTAATGGAAAAAGCTACTGAAAGCACGTTTTTACAGCTGCTTTTTCCCAGCGTCAAGAAACAGCTTTGGAGCTCGTTTTTATGACGCCCTGTGTGCATGGAGCCTTAAACTGAATGGGCTGTTTTACTAGCCATTGTTTACAATCACTTTAACCACTTTACGACCGCGCGCGGTAATATTACTGCGGCAGTGTGGCACGATCCCGTCTGGTCACGTAGATCTACGTCATGCGTGATCTCGGCTCCCAGAGCGCGCTCCCGCGCGCTGCGGGTCCCGATTTCAATGGCATTCGGTAGGGAACCGATCAATCACCAGATACTGACCAATGATTTTTGGTCAGTGTCTGGCGATCGGTCCCAACCAATGGCAATCTGTCCCCTGTCTGTGTAATGTAAACACAGACAGGGGAAGTGATGTCACTGTCCCTCCTGGAGTCCTTTCGGTTCCAGGAGAAGGCAGAGAGACATCAAAAACATGAGTTCCACCAAGCAGCACACTGACACACCTCACATAGGCACATTTAACCCCTTGATCACCCCCAAACCCCTCACAGTGAACACTATATACAGTGGTATACAGATATTTTACTGATCACTGTATAAGTGTCACTTGTGAGCGTAGTTTGCGCCTGCGTTAGGCCCAAATAGGGTTAGGGCACCCGCCACCTATCCCCTAATAAAGTTTTAACCCCTTGATCGGCCCCAGTTAACCCCTTCACTACCTATTACTCTGTGCACTAAATACAGTATATAGGTAAATACTGATCACTGTATAAGTGTCACTAGTGACCCTAATTTGCGCTAAGCCCAGATAGGGCTAGGGCACCCGCCACCTATACCCTAATAAACTTTTAACCCCTTGATCTTCCCCAGTTAACCCCTTCACTCCATATAAAACAGTGCACTAATATATACAGTATATCAGATAACTACTGATCACTGTATTTAGTGTCACTTGTGACCCTAATTTGCGCTTGCGCTAAGCCCAAATAGGTTTAGGCCACCCGCCATCTATCCCCTATAAAGGTTTAACCCATTGATCTCCTGCAGTTAACCCCTTCACTTCATATCACACAGTGCACTTATATATACAGTATATCAGATAACTACTGATCACTGTATTTAGTGTCACTTGTGATCCTAATTTGCGCTTGCGCTAGGCCAGAACAGGTTTAGGCCACCCGCCATCTATCCCCTATAAAGGTTTAACCCCTTGATCTCCCCCAGTTAACCCCTTCACTGCCCTGTCACAGTGTTCACTATATACAGTGATTACCGATCACTGTATTAGCGTCACGGGTGACACAACTTAGGCTAGCTAGTTAGCGTCAGGGTCCCACTACACCACCGTTACTTAGCGTCAGTTAGAGTCAAGTACACTAACACACATACACACACACACACACCTCCATTACCAGTATAGTGTTTGAACAGATCAATATCTACTAGCGTCCCCATAATTTAGTGTTCCCAAAACGCAGTGTTTGCACAATCAGCACTGATTCCTGCTAGCACCTGCGTTTAGCCCCCTTGCCCAGACCACCTTACCCAGGCAAGTGTAGTAATCAATAGATTACTGACACTTCCAAAAAACACATCACACAAAACCGCTGCGTTAGCAGAGTCAGGCCTGATCTCTGTTAGCACTAGCAGTTTTTCTTTGTAGCGACCAAATAGTCCTCGACAACCAGGTGCTTTTATTACCTAGTAGTCGCACTACTGTACCGGTAAATTTAGTTACTAAAATGACAAAACGTTGGTACAGTGGTGAAGAGGTCTACGAAATGCTGACCACGGCACGTGAGAGCGATGGGGAAGCCTCACTGTCAGAATCAGGGTCAGTATACGAACCAGATGACAGCAGCGGCTCCCTGACAGATAGCTCCGACAGAGGGGTCCCTGCTAGGGTCAGGCGTACCCGACCCCATTCTGGAGTTGTTGACTTGCAAGAACTGGAGGTTTCTCGTATGCAGCAGAGTGCCAGTACTAGTGCCGCTCACACTTCTCGTGATCTGGCAAGCACGAGCGGCCTAGTACACCCTGGACCTTCAACCAGCACTGCAGTATCACCTGGTGACGTGGCGAGTCACCTAAGTGCAGTTGAAGCTGGTGCGGTGGCTAGCACGAGTAGTGGCCCGCAGCCACCGCGTATCCGAAGACAGGCCCGTAGAGCCCATAGTGTCCTCCCTAAAGCGCTGGCATATCCTAATTGGCAGCCCACAGATTCCACAGTGCCAGTACTTCCCCCATTCACCGCCCAACCCAGGATTCCAAGTGGAAACAGCTGGTTTTAATCCCATAAACTTTTTTGAGCTGTTTTTCACTGAAGATCTTTTCACATCTATTGTGGACCAATCAAATTTGTACACTCAACAATTCATCGCCGCCAACCCAAATTCACCCCTTGCCAGACCATTCGCCTGGAATCCTATTACGATTCAGGAGTTTAAAACCTTTCTGGGCCTTTCCTTCAACACGGGCATTACAAAAAAGAATGAATTGCGGTTATATTGGTCCACTGACCCAATTCATCAAATGTACGTGTTCTCTGCTGCTATGTCCAGGGCTCGATACGAACAAATATTTCGGTTCATGCATTTCAACAACAATGAACTCTGTCGTCCTCAGGGAGACCCTGAATATGATCGGCTCCACAAAATTCGGCCCCTCGTAGACCACTTCAATCAGCGGTTCGCAGCCTTGTTTACCCCCCAACAAAATGTCTTCGTTGACGAGTCCCTGATTAAGTTTACTGGTCGCCTTGCTATCAAACAGTACCTCCCCAGCAAGCGTGCCAGATACGGGGTCAAGTTGTATAAGCTCTGTGACAGGGCCACAGGCTATACAGTTAACTTCCGTGTCTACGAGGGAAAAGATAGCACTGTGGAGCCCCCCGATTGCCCAGACTACATAGGGAGCAGCGGCAAGATAGTTTGGGACTTGGTGTCACCCTTATTCGGAAAGGGGTACCATTTGTACGTGGACAACTTCTATACAAGCGTGCCACTTTTTAGACACCTCTTTCAATTGCAAATTGGCGCTTGTGGCACCGTGCGATCTAATCGCCGGGGCTTCCCCCAACGGCTAGTAAATGCCCCACTGAGCTCGGGGGAGAGAGCCTGCTTGAGGTGCGATGAATTGCTTGCAGTGAAGTGGAGGGACAAACGAAACGTTTACGTGCTGTCCTCCATTCACCCAGACACGGCAGTCCAAATTACTACGGTCTCCGGTGTTGTTGTTGAGAAACCCCTCTGTGTCCACGACTATAACCGTAAAATGGGAGGGGTGGACTTCAACGACCAGATGATGGGACCGTACTTAATTGCCCGTAAGGCCAGACGCTGGTACAAAAAAGTGTCTGTATACCTATTTCAATTGGCTGTTTACAACGCTTTTGTCTTATACAAAGCGTCTGCTGGAACATTATCCTTCTTTCAATTCCAAGAAGAGATAATCAGAGCCCTCCTGTATCCAGCTGGTGCTCCTGCCCAACTTCCCCAACCAGATGCAGTGAGCCGGCTGCATGAGAGGCATTTTCCGGAATTCCTCCCGAGTACCCCTACCAAACGATACCCCCAAAAAAGATGCCGTGTCTGCAGCAAGCGCGGATTTAGGCGTGACACCCGGAATTATTGTCCCGACTGTCCTGACCAACCTGGTCTTTGCAACAGTGACTGTTTCCGTCGCTACCACACACTAGTGGATTATTAGCGTAGGGTACAGCACGGCACAGTTTAGGGCACATTTACACAGGGTCTCAAAAGATGTTCGATGGCTATCGTCATTTTGAGAGACCCGAACCTGGAACCTGGAACTCGACGTTTGAAGAAAAAAAAAAAAATACATAAAAGCCAAAAATAGTTGTCGTCTCAGTCATTTTTTATGTTCTTCTACACTTCCTATGTACGTTTAATGTACTTTGTTTGTTTTTCATTCTTTTGTGACCTGTTTCTCTTGCAGGTACTCGTCGGCTACCACGCATTGATTTTATATATTCTGACACAAACAGTGTTTGCGCTCAGCATATATGGATACCTTTGCTGATAGCAGCTGTGGTGATTTTCTGATTTCAGCACTGCAGTTAAAATCCTATTTTGGTGGATAGAGTCGTGTATACCCATCATTAAATTCAGTGGGTGGTTGTTTGGGCGGTTAATGATGAGTAATACTACGCATTATTCCTGTGCTGATTTCTGATAGGTTCTCTTTTTTTTTTCGTTCAGCCCACAGGCTGCATGAAAAAAAAAAAAACCTATATGCCAAACAAGGACCAGCAATGTACTGGTACGTTGCTGGACTTTGAGTGGTTATACCAGGATGATGCCTGCAGATTTAGGCATCATCTTGGTATAATTTTTTACAGCCAGCGGTCGGCTTACATGTAAAAGCAATCCTAGCGGATAATTGGCCGCTAGACTGCTTTTACATGCAGTGGGAGGGGCCTCCCCCCCCCCCCACCGCTGCCTTCCGCAGCCTTCCGTGGTTTTTCTCAGGCTCTCCTGTCCCACCGGTTAACCCGAGAGTGCAGCCGGTGGTTCAATTATCTAACCATAGAGCTGATTGGAGATGAGAATGGCTCCAATCATCTCTATGGCCTAAGATACCGGAAGCTACGAGCATTTCATGACTTCTGTTTCGCCAGAAATAAACAGCGCCATTGGGAAATTGGGAAAGTATTTTATCACACCAATTTTGGTGTGGTCAGATGCGTTAAGGTCAGAGGAAAGATCTAGAGTCTAAAAGACCCCAATTGTTTTTAAAAAGAGTACCTGTCACTACAGATTGCTATCATAGGGGAAATTTAAATTCACCGTGATAACAATAAAAATGATTAAAGAAAAAAAAAAAATGAAAGAAAAGGTGTCAAAATAACATAAGAAAGCAAATAAAAAAAAAAAAAAAAAAATCAAGCCCCCCTGTCCCCCCGTGCTTGCGCGCAAATGCGCACACAAGCGTTGGTCTAGTGTCATATGTAAACCACAATTGCAGCATGCATGTGAGGTATCGCCGCGAACGCCAGGTCAAGGGCAGTAATTCTTGCAGTAGACCTCCTCTGTAAGTCCAAAGTGGTAACCTGTAAAGACTTATAAAGGCTTTTAAAACCGTACGTAGTTTGTTGCCACGGCACGGGCGTGCGCAATTTTTAAAGCATGTCACGTTAGGTGTCTATGAACTCGGCATAAGATCATCTTTTAAATTTTACCAAACAATTTGGAATTATATAGTGTATTTCTGCATTAAATATAAAAAAAGTGTTTTTTTTACGCAAAAATTGCGTTTGGAAAATGTGTGCGCAAATACCGTGTGACAAAAAAAATTGCAACATCCACCATTTTGTTCTGTAGGGCCTCTGCTTTAAAAAAATATATAATGTTTGGGGGTTCAAAGTAATTTTCTTGTGAAAAAAAAATATTTTTTCATGTAAACAAAAACTCACAAAAAAGGCTTGGTTTTCAAGTGGTTAGAAGAGTGGGTGATGTGTTGCTAAAATTGAGCATAAAATGCCAGGACTGTTCAAACACCCCCCAAATGACCCCTTTTTGGAAAGTAGACACCCAAAGCTATTTGCTGAGAGGCATATTGAGTCCATGGAGTATTTTACATTTTGCCCTAAGTTTCAGGAAAATGACAATTTGTTTTTTTTTTGTTTTTTTTTTTTACACAAAGCTGTCACTAAATAATATATTGCTCACGCATGCCATGGGTATATGTGAAATGACACCCCAAAATACATTCTGCTGCTTCTCCTGAGTACAGGGATACCCCATGTGTGAGACTTTTTGGCAGTCTAGCCGCGTACAGGACCCGGAAAACCAATCCGCACCTTCTGGCTTTCTAAGGGCGTAAATTGTTGATCTCACTCCTTACTACCTATCACACTTTTGAAGGCCATGAAATGCCAAGATAGCACTAAACCCCCCCAAATGACCCCATTTTGCAAAGTAGACACTCCAAGCTATTAGCTGAGAGGCATGATGAGTCCATGGAATAGTTTATATTTTGCCACAAGTTTCAGGAAAATTATTATTTTAATTTTTTTATTTTTTTTTTTTACACAAAGTTTTCAGTAAATGATATAATGCTCACACATGCCATGGGTATATGTGAAATGACACCCCAAAATACATCCTGCTGCTTCTCCTGAGTACAAGGATACCCCATGTGTGAGACTTTTTTGCAGTCTAGCCGTGTACAGGACCCGGAAAACCACTCCCCACCTTCAGGCTTTCTAAGGGCGTAAATTGTTGATCTCACTCCTTACTACCTATCACACTTTTGAAGGCCATGAAATGCCAAGATGGCACAAACCCCCCCCCCAAATGACCCCATTTTGCAAAGTAGACACTCCAATCTATTTGCTGAGAGGCATGGTGAGTATTTTGCATCTCTCATTTTTTTTGGAAAATGAAGAAAAAACAGGAAAATGCATTTTTTTCCTCTTTTTTCAATTTCCAAAACTTTGTGACAAAAAGTGAGATCTGCAAAACACTCAACATACCTCTCTGCAAATAGCTTAGGGTGTCTACTTTCCGAAGAGGGGTCATTTGGGGGGGGGGGGGGGTTGTACTGTCTTGGCATTTCATGGCCTCCGAAACTGTGATATGTAGTCAGGAGTGAAATCAACAATTTACACCCTTGGAAAGCCTGAAAGTGGTGATTGATTTTCGGGGGCCTGTACTCGACTAGACTGCAAAAAAGTCTCACACATGGGGTATCCCTGTACTCAGGAGAAGCAGCAGAATGTATTTTGGGGTGTCATTTCACATATACCCATGGCATGATGTGTGAGCAATATATCATTTAGTGACAACTTTGTGTAAAAAAAAAAAAATAATAATAATATATTTCCCGGAACTTGTGGCAAAATATAAAATATTCCATGGACTCACCATGCCTCTCAGCAAATAGCTTGGGGTGTCTACTTTGCAAAATGGGGTCATTTGGGGGGGTTTTGTGCTATCTTGAAATTTCAGGGCCTCCGAAACTGTGATGGGTAGTGAGGAGTAAAATCAAAAATTTACGCCATCAGAAAACCTAAAGATGGAGATTGATTTTCGGGGTCCCGTACACAGCTAGGCTCCCAAAAAGTCTCACATATGTTGTATCCCTGTACTCAGGAGAAGCAGCAGAATATATTTTGGGGTGTAATTACACATATACCCATGGCATGTGTGAGCAATATATCATTTCATTGACAACTTTGTGTAAAAAAAAAATATTTTTTTTTTTTAGTCATTTTTCAAACACCTGTGACAAAAAAATGTAATATTCAATGAGCTCAGCATGCCTCTCAGAACATTCCTTAGGAAGTCTACTTTCCAAAAAGTGGTAATTTGGGGGGGTCTTGTACTGCCCTGCCATTTTAGCACTTCATGAAATGAGATAGGCAGTCAGAAATTAAAGCTGCGTAAAATTTCAGTATTTACACCATAGTTTGTAGACGCTATAACTTTTGCGCAAACCAATAAAAATACGCTCATTGAATTTTTTTTTGTCAAAGACATGTAGCTAAATATATTTTGGCCAAAAAAAATGACATAAATTGAGTATATTGGATATTTTTTAAAAGACAGAAGAAGAAAAAAAAAAGAAAAGAGTTGAAAATGTAATTTTTTTGCAAAATTTTCACTCTTTTTTTTATTAATATCGCAAAAAATAAAAAGCGCAGAGGTGATCAAATACCACCAAAAGAAAGCTCTGTTTGTGGGAAAAAAAAGACGTAAATTTCGTTTGGGTACCACATTGCATGACCGCACAATTGTCAGTTAAAGTCGCACAGTGCCGAAGCACAAAAAGTGGCCTGGACGTAAGACAGCAAAATGCTCCGGTGGTAAAGTGGTTAAACATGCATAACACTGCCCTCTACTGCCAGGTGACTGCAGCCAGAATAGAGAGCTGCTCACAAACAAAACCACTGTGGTTGCAGTGAAAATAAAGCACAAAGAAAACAATTGTCCTAGCGGTGACCTGTGTTTGTCTAGTGTGGAAGAATGCTGGTCTCTGCTTAGTAAATTAACTCTAAAAGTATTTGTAAACCTTTACATATACCTAGAGAAGTGATACACAGAGATGAAAGAAATCATCCTACAATAGTTGTACCTGTTTATCTGCAGCCTTCTCTTCTCTACGGCTTTTCAAAGTGCAGAATTTATACAGCTTGCATAAACTTTCAGAAAACGGGGTGAGAGCTGAAGTTACACTTTTCAGAGCTTATTGAGAGCTGGTTGGAGGGAAGGGACACATCACACAAAAACAGAGCTGAGGCTGTCAATCACAGGCTGTGTGTGCTGGAGCTCCCCTCCCATTACCCTTTTTCTCTTGGTGTCAGTAAAACTTTCACAGAAGTAACTCATGCAGAGGAAGGAGGCAGCAGACAAATGACACTTAGTGCTCTAAACTGAGACAAGTACACACTATAGAGAGATATGTTTTGTTTATCTTTCATGTCTGAGGTTTACACACACTTTAAACTTCATAAAGGAGTTAACATGTTAGGGCCCATTCACACTACTATGCAATGCATTTCAAAACAGGTATACAATAACGGAACAACCTCTCTAGGATGGGACAGATGTGAGCGGGTTGCCCTTCTGGAAGCTCACATTAGAGATCTGGAGGAGCAAATTGCAACACTGAGCAGAACTGACAACCTTGAAAGCGGTCCTCTGCACGCTGATCAGGTGGCTCAATAGGGAGGGTGGAGGGTTAAGTCAGGATTATCAGGTAGGAAGATGGATTGATACAGTCAGAGGAAGTGATAGGGACTTACAGAAAAGGAAGGCCAGCCCTGGGTTTGAGCACCCTAACAGATTTGCCATGTTGGGTGAAGAGGTGGGGGTGGCAAGCTCAGAGGTGGCAGCCCTAGATGTCACTGCTATCCCTAATAGCCGGGAGAGTAGTCTGTCTAGTAGAGGTGGTGAGGGGACTATAGGTAGGCCTAGACAGTTGGTGGTAATTGGGGATTCTATAATCAGAAGGACTGATAGAATCATTTGTTGCCAGGATCACCTCAACCAAATGGTTTGCTGTCTCCCTGATGCCAGGGTTTGGCATGTGGTGGACCAGGTTGATAAACTTCTGGGAGGGGCTGGGCATGACCCAGCTGTCTTGGTCCACATTGGAACCAATGACAGAATATATTGAAGGTGGAGGCTCCTTAAAACCAATTTAATGAACTAGGCTGCAAGTTGAAGGGAAGGACCTCCAAGCTGATATTCTCTGAAATGATGCCTGTGCCATGTGCAACACAGGAAAGACGGGAGGATATTAGAAAGCTGAATGCATGGCTAAAGGTCTGGTGTAAAAAGGAGGTATTTGGGTTTTTAGAGCACCGGTGTCAGAGAAACAGCCATGCTGCAACTGGCAACTCCGCCAGTACTTCCAATGGCCGCAATGGACTCAGGCCATAGACTCATTGTCAGTGAAATGGCTGTGCTGCAACTGGCAACTTTGCCAGTACTTCCCATGGCCGCAGTGGACTCAGGCCATAGACGAATTCACTGGCCTATAAAAGGACTCTGCTCAGCCCATCAGATTGCTGGATTGTCTTCAGCTCTTCCTGTTTCCTGAGCATTGCTACTTCCTGGATTCCAGTTTGACCCGGCTTGTTCCTGATCTGTCTGCTCTCTCTCCTGGCTTTGACCCCTGGCTTCATCTGACCATCCGATCCTGCTCCAGTGTTTGACCCTCGGCTTGTGTGACCATCCCTGCTCTTTGCCCTCTGCCTGACTTCTAGTGTACCGATCCCGGCTTGCTCAACGGACTTGCTTCTGCTCAAATCCCCTTGTCTTGGCGCCTGTTTGGACTGATACCTGTGTTTGACCCACGGCCTGGCTTTTACCTGCACATTGCTTGATTCCCTGGAGGCCCTGAAATTTGTTCCGGATACCCTTGTGAACCTTTACCTGCACTGCACAAGCATCCAGTGCTCCTTGGGACGGGTCACCTCCTGTCCCACTTCCAGGAGTGATTGGCACCGAGCTGCAAGGGAAGCCCTCTCAGCATTTCGGCCTCTACCAAGAAGTGATCTGACAACCGGGCTCACTTTTCATTGGGGTTCAACCTATACGCTAAAGACGGTTTGCATCTAAATGGAAGGGGGTCTTTTGTGCTAGGGGAGAGGTTTGTGGGAAGGCTGGAGTTGTTTTTAAACTAGGATTGAGGGAGGGGGGTGAATTCGATTATAATGGGGCGGACAGGTCAAACAGGGGTCAGCTCCTATTGGTGGGTGGAATGGGGGGAGAGTTATGGCAGAGGATAAGAAGGTTCTCATGTTACAAACAACCATTGGAAATGGTACTGTTTGTAACAAAATAAAAAATAAGTGTGCAATATGGGACAATGATTTAAAGTGTTTGTTCGCCAATGCCATAAGTCTGCCAAGCAAAATAGGTGAGTTAGAACCTCTGGTGCACGGGGAGAACTAATTTGTATTGCTGAATCTTGGCTTCATTCTTCACATGACTGGACTATTAACTACCTCAATACTGGGCACTTAAACCCCCTTCCTTCCCAGACCAATTTTCAGCTTTTAGCGCTGTTGCATTTTGAATGACAATTGCGCGGTCATGCAACACTGTACCTAAACCAAATTTGTGTCATTTTTCCTCACAAATAGAGCTTTCTTTTGGTGGTATTTGATCACCGCCAGGTTTTTTCTTTTTTGGTGCACAAATAAAAAAAAAGACCGAAAAGTTTGAAAAAAAAAAAAAGTTTTTTTGTTTAGGTTATAAAATTTTGTAACTAGATACGTTTTTTCCTGCACTGATGAGCACTGATGACGCCGCACTGACAGGCACTGATGAGGAGACACTGATGGGGTGGCACTGATATGCAGCACTGATGGGCACTGATAGGTAGCATTGATATGCAGCACTGATGGGCACTGATATGTGGCACTGATAGATAGCACTGATATGCAGCATTGGCGCACTGATAGGCAGCGCTGATGGGCACTGATAGGCAGCACTGATGGGGACTGATCGGCGGCACTGATGGGCAATGATAGGTGGCACTGATGGGCACTAATAGGTGGCACTGATGGGTGGCACTGATCGGCACTGCTAGGGGGGAATTATGGGCACTGATAGGCAGCACTGGTGGGCAATAATGGGCACTGGTGGGCAGCACTGATAGATAGCAATAACGGGCACTGGTGGGCAGCACTGATATATGGCATTGGTGGGCAGCACTGATAGGGGGGCACCACTGGCAGGCTCTCTGAGCCCTGTTTGCCATCCCTGGTGGCCATGGTGGGCATCCCTGGTGGTCATGGGGGGGCATCCCTGGTGGATCTAGTGGCCCCCCTCCCCCCAGGGCTGCACTGGTAATCAATGTTCTGATTACCAGCACAGACCCCCCCTGTGATCAGTGAGTAATTAGAAATACTCACTGATCACCCCAGCTGCAGCACCGATCCTCTCCTCTTCTCCTCACTGACAGGATCTGTCAGGAGGAGAGGAGATCGAAGACGTTACAACGGCTCTATTTACATTACATGACGGCTGTGATTGGACACAGCCGTCATGTGATCAGGAGGGCCAATCACAGGGCCCTCCTGCCACATCTTGTTGCTCTGTGTCCGAGGGACACAGGCACATCGAGATCGCGCCGCTGCGCCTGCCCGCGGCGGTGCGATCTCGCTCCTTCTGAAGGACGTTCCGGAACGTCCGATCAGAAGGACGAGACTCCCACCTGGCCGTATATTTACAATGGCCCGGGTGGGAGGTGGTTAATATTCCTGCCTATGCTCTCTTTCGAAAAGACAGGGTAAAACAGAGGGGCGGTGGTGCCTGTTTTCTATGTGAGAAGTGATCACAAAGTGAGTGTGGTAGAGGGGACCTAGTTGATGGAGAGTGTGATGGGTCTGAAGCAGACATGGGAAAAAGTCACACATGTGCAAGTCTCAAATCTTAACCTTCAAGTCTCAAGCAAGTCCCAAGTTACTGTGGCGAAAAGCAAGCAAGTCAAGTCGAGTCCCTGCTGGAAGTCAAGCAAGTCAAGTCATTTATTTTGGTCAAGTCACAAATCAAGTCAATATACTGATCTACCCCAATTTTCACCTTTAAATCAGTTAAAAGTCAGTGGTCAAGAAAGGTTTTATTTTATTTTCAACATTATCAAAACTGCTTAGTGCTTTTTTCTTGGCATATTAAAGAAACGTAAGAACCCTAAACTTCAGAAGGGCAAAGTTTCCCAAATTGTGCTCAATGATAGAGGAAATAAACTGGGACCAAACCCTAGGAACACTGACCACAGAAGAAAAATGGGAATGCTTTAGGAACATATTAAACAAAAGCATCTCACAGTGCATTCCAATGGGAAATAAATTTAAAAGAGCCAAACCTGGCTGGCTTAGCCATAATGTAAATAAACTTATTAGGGAAAAAAATGGACTTCAAGAAATATAAATCTGAGGGGACGTTATTGGTTTTCCAGCAATACAAGGAATTAAATAAGAAATGTAAATCCGAAATCAAAATGGCTAAAATCAACTTTGAGAGACAAATAGTGGAGGATAGTAAAAAGAACCCTAAGAAATTCTTTAAATATATCAACATTAAAAAAATTAGGTCAGAGCATGTTGCACACATAATTGACGATGAGGGGAGGATGGTTACAGAAGACACGGATAAGGCAACTGTGCTGTACAAGAAAAGGAGGGGTACACTGACCATGACGGTTTGGTTAGCATTACTTCACAGGACTTGCCATTATGGCTATCAGAGGGTGAAATAAGGGAAAGGCTAGATAAAATTACCACAATTAAATCACCAGGCCCGGATGGCGTACATCTGAGAGTACTTAAAGAACTCAGTAAGGTTATATCTAGACCACTGTTCCTGATCTTTGCTGACAGTATTTTGACAGGAAATGTACCAAGGGACTGGAGAAAAGTTAACTTGACACCGATATTCAAAAAAGGGCAGAGGCATTGAAAGGTTGTATTAATATGCCTTATGATTTTTCAGATATATATTTCGGTTTGTGCCCATTCTGTGATGAAGTGTAGGCCCTTGTATTTACATATTAACGAGCTGGCACTGACAGCCATTCATCCACCTTGGTCAGCAGACAGCTATGTTTTGCATTTAGACGACATGTAAACACCTGTTCATTCATTCATTGGGACACTTGACAAAGTTAAGTCTGCGCATGGAAATTACGGACAAACCCATAAACAATTGACAATTGCTTACATTAACACATGACAACGAAATGCAGACAGGGCGACTGTCATAGGACACACATTCAGATTCGGGAACGCCTTAGATTGACATACAGATGCATGGCAAAAGCAAAGGCCCTTTCATGTATTGTTCTGTCTGATATGTAATTCGACTGATGAACTGTAAAACCGGTTTGGAGCAGTCTTTTCCTGCTCAACAAATATGCTTTAAATATGAGCTTCACATTCAATAATGTTAGTTGTGACTGCACGAAGTTTGAGTACGATGTGTCGTCATAACTCCCAGCTGGTTGGAGGGGAAATCCATCTATTGGGAGTGTAGTAACTGAAGGGCTGTAATATCATCGTGATTGCCTCCTGACGAGAATTGAGCTAACAGGCATGTCCCGGGAAATTATAGGCCGGTCAGCCTGACGTCAATAGTATGTAAACTTCTGCAGGGGATGATAAGGGACTACATCCAAGGGTTTGCTAAAGAAAACAACATAATCAACAGTAATCAGCACGGGTTTACAAAGGGGCGTTCTTGTCAAACCAATCTGTTAACATTCTACGAGGAGGTTAGTTGTGAGCTAGACAGTGGGAGACCTGTGAATGGGGTGTACCTGGATTTTGCTAAGGCGTTTGATACAGTTCCCCACAAACGCTTGATTTATAAATGAAGGGTGAAAGGCATTACCACAAGGGTTGCTTTTAAATACAGAACTGGTTAAAGTGTCCAAAGGGTGGTAATAAACAATGCATACTCTGACTGGTCTGGGTGGTAAGCGGGGTCCCCCAAGGCTCAGTTCTGGGACCAATTTTGTTCAATTTATTCATAAAAAGCATTGAGGACGGGATCAGTAGCTCGATCTCAGTTTTTGCTGATGACACAAAATTGAGCAGGGCAATAACTTCACATCGTGACGCAGAAATCTTACAGAATGACCTGAACAAAATAACAGAATAGGCAACTACATGGCAAATGAGGTTTAATGTGGATAAGTGCAAGGTATTGCACTTAGGAACCAATAACATAAAAGCAATATGCAAGCTGGGGGGGAAACTCTGGGGGTATCAAAAATGGAGAAAGATCTGGGGGTCTTAGTGGAAGATAGATTAGGCAATAGCATGCAATGTCAAGCTGCAGCTGCCAAAGCCGGCAGAATTTTGGCATGCATAAGGAAGGGGATGTATTCCAGAGATAAAACTATAATCCTACCACTTTATAAAACTCTGGTCCGACCACATCTGGAGTATTCTGTCCAGTTCTGGTCGCCAGTCCTCTGAAGGGATGTATTGGAGCTTGAGAGAGTACAGAGAAGGGCAACAAAACTTATTAGGGGATTAGAGGACCTTAATTACGAAGAGCGTTTCGAAGCACCAGATTTATTCTCCCTGGAGAAGAGACGTGTGAGAGGGGACATGATAGCAATTTACAAATACCTCAACGGTGATCAGAGCATAGAAAAAGAACAATTCAGTCGCAAGGAATGCATGAGGACACAAGGTCATACAATGCATTTCGAGGAGAAGAGATTTAACCTCAGGCTACGCAGGGAGTTCTTTACTGTAAGGGCTACAAGACTGTGGAATTTCCTGCCACAAATAGTAGTAACTGCGGGAGTATGGCTACTTTTAAAAGACTCTTGGACGTACATCTCAAGGATCGAAACATTCAGGGGCATGAGAAATGAATATGTCCACACACACCTACACAGGTTGAACTGGATGGACTATTGTCTTTATTCAACCTCACCTACTATATAACTATGTAACACTTTAAATGCCCAAACAGCTCAAAATCAGTCATGTTTCAACACCACAGTCACTAAAAACATGTTAAGTATTTTCATTGTTAAACAGCCAGTGTCCTAAAAATCAGAACACACTGAGGTGTTTTAAGTGACTGTGGTGTCAGAAACATAACAGGCACATTAATTTTGCTTTAACACATCTTGAGAAAAATGCAAATATTTAATAACTTAAAAAAGTAAAGTCATTTTGAGTCGTATGTCTCAAGTCAAAGTCAAGTCTCAAGTCATGAATACCAAGTCAAAGTCAAGTCGAGTCTTTTATTAATTGTAGTCAAGCAAGTCTCAAGTCCTCAAACTGGTGACTTAAGTCAAGTCATGTGACTCAAGTCCCCCACCTCTGGTCTGAAGCAGTATGGGTGGAAATGTACATGTGTGTGTGTAATACAAAGATTATCATTGGAGTTTGTTAAAGACCTCCCAGTATTAATGAGTAGGTGGAGACTTAGCTCCTGGCACAGATAGAAAGGGCTGGGACAGTGAAAATAATGGGGGATTTTAACTACCCAGACATACACTGGAGTAATGGCACTGCTGGAACAGACTAAAGGGCAAGAATTTAAAAACATATTATATGACAATTTAATGGTACAGTTTATTGGGGCCCCGACTAGAAATGATGCTCTGTTGGACCTGGTAATCTCAAACCATGCAGAGCTTATTGATAATGTTCATATAAAAACATCTGGGTAGCAGTGACCATAACATGATTTCATTTAATGTTAGCTGTAAGAAAAAAACACGTACAGGAAATATAAAAACACTTTAAGAGAGTACATTTTCCAAGGACGAGGGCTGCTCCCCAGGACTTAGACTGGAAGGGATTATTGGCATCGATGAACACAGAACAGAAATGGGAGTTTTTCAAACAGACTGTATGCAAACTCGGTGCAAAGTATATTCCCATGGGCAATAAGTTTAAAAAGCTAAAAATAAAGCCTATGTGGCTCATGGCCAAAGTTATAAAAGCTATAAATAATAAGAAAAGAGCTTTTAAAATTTATAAAAATGAAGGAACACTACCATTGTTTAATTGTTATAAAGAATATAACAGAATATGTAAAAAGGAAATCAAGGATGCAAAAAATTCAAAATGAACGACAGATTGCAAAAGATAGTAGGACAAACCCCAAAAAATTCTTCAAATGTATTAGTAGTAAAAAGGTTAGGTCTGAGCATGTAGGCCCTTTACAAAATAATCAGGAGTGGGTGACTGGGGACAAAGAGAAGGCAAATTTATTAAATACTTTCCTTAGCTCTGTGTATACAAAGGAGCATGGGGGAGCTCATGACCATAATGAAGATGGTATTGACACAGCCCCAAATGATCCAAAATGGCTCGAAAGTGATATGGTCCAGAAATATTTAGACAGAATAAAGGTGGATAAAGCACCTGGACCAGATGGTATCCACCCACACATCCTAAAAGAATTGAGCGCTGTAATTTCAAAGCCTTTGTTTATAATTTTTAGGGACTCGTTAAGGACTGGAATAGTACCACTGGATTGGCGTAGGGCCAATGTGGTGCCTTTATTGTTAGATACTGGAGAGTTTAATAAAAGACCACATAGATGAGTTCTTGCTGGAAGAAAATATTTTAAGCAACAGACAGCATGGATTCATGAAAGACAGAAGTCAAACAAACCTGATTTCTTTTTATGAGGGGGTAAGTAAAACCTTGGACAGAGGGGTGGATGCAGTATACCTGGATTTTGCAAAAGCGTTTGACACAGTTCCCCACACACGAGTAATGTGTAAGGTAAATTCTATAGGCTTGGAAAGATCAGTTTGTAAATGGATAGAAAATTGGCTAAAAGATAGAATTCAGAATAGTTTTTAATGATTCTTACTCTGAATGGTCTAAGGTTATCAGTGGTGTACCCCAAGGTTTAGTGTTGGGACCCTTACTTTTTAATATCTTTATAAATGATATAGGGTCTGGGATTAAAAGTACCATTTCAGTCCTTGCAGATGACACCAAGCTTTGCAGTGAAATTACTTCCTTATAGGATGTCTCCAACTTACAAGCTGACCTCAATGTACTGTTTTATTGGGCAACTATGTGGCAAATGAGGTTTAATGTTGATAAATGTAAAGTTATGCACGGGTCCTTTCTTGTATTAAAAGAGGCATGGACACCAGAGAGAGAGAGAGAGAGATAATTTTGCCCCTGTACAAATCATTAGTAAGACCTCCTCTGAAATATGCAGTTCAGTTTTGGGCACCAGTTCTCAAAAAGGATATCAGGGAACTGGAGAAAGTGCATAGAAGGGCAATCAACCTGATAAGAGGCATGGAGGAGCTCAGCTATGAGGAAAGATTAGAGGAACTGAATTTATTCTCTCTTGAGAAGAGAAGATTAACCACTTTACCACTAGAGGATTTTGCTGTCTTATGCCTGGGCCACTTTTTGTGATTCGGCGCTGTGCGACTTTAACTAGCAATTGCGCGGTCGTGCAACACCATACCCAAACGAAATTTACGTTCTTTTTTTCCCACAAACAGAGCTTTCTTTTGGTGGTATTTGATCACCTGTGCGATTTTTACTTTTTGCGCTATAAACAAAAAAAGAGCGTAAATTTTGAAAAAGCAACAATATTTTTCACATTTTTTTTATATGAAATTCCCCCCAAAAAATGTAAAAATCACAATTTTTTTAAATTTTTGGCCAATTTGTTTTCTGCTACCTATGTTTGGTAAAAAAAATTCACAATAAGCGTATTTTGATTGGTTTGCGCAAAAGTTATTGCGTTTACTAACAAAGGGAAAGATTTCTGTCATTTTTGGTGGTTTTTTTTTTAACGCGTAATGGCGGCGATTTGCGATTTTTTTTGCGGGACTGCGACATTGTGGCAGACAGATCGGACCCTTGACTGACATTTTTGACACTTTTGGGGGTACCAGTGACATTACTGCAGTAATCAGTGCTATATATATGCACTGTTACTGTAAAAATGACACTGGCAGGGAAGGGGTTAATTTTATTGGAGAGGGAGGGGTTAATGTATGCCTGGTGCTTACTAACGTGTGTGGAGGAAGGTGACTGTGTGACACAAGGACAGATCCAGGGTTCAGCTATGCTGAACCCTGCAATCTGACCCTGCCTGTCACTTGGGAGATCCGCCCGCTTGTGTTTACACAAGCAGGCGGATCTCCACACTAGATCCCCGACGATCGGGGAAGAGCAGCAGCGATCGCCGCTGCTCCTCCCCTGGCCCGACTCCCGCTGTGACTGAATACAGCGGGAGCGAGCCTCCGGCGGCGCACGCGCGCTGCCAAGAGAGGGGAGCGTCTGACGACGTAGTACTACGTCGTCAGACGATAACGAGCCACTTTGCCGCAGTAGTACTACGGTACTCAGACGGCAAGTGGTTAAGGGGGGATATGATCAACATGTACAGTCAGGTCCATAAATATTGGGACATTGACACAATTCTAATCTTTTTGGCTCTATACACCACCACAATGGATTTGAAATGAAACAAACAAGATGTGCTTTAACTGCAGACTTTCAGCTTTAATTTGAGGGTATTTACATCCAAATCAGGTGAAAGGTGTAGGAATTACAACAGTTTGTATATGTGCCTCACACTTTTTAAGGGACCAAAAAGAAAGGGACAATTGGCTGCTCAGCTGTTCCATGGCCAGGTGTGTGTTATTCCCTCATTATCCCATTTACAAGGAGCAGAAAAAAGGTCCAGAGTTTATTTCAAGTGTTCTATTTGCATTTGGTATCTGTTGCAGTCAACTCTCAATATGAGATCCAAAGAGCTGTCACTATCAGTGAAGCAAGCCATCATTAGGCTGAAAAAAACAAAAAAAAACCATCAGAGAGATAGCAAAAACATTAGGTGTGGCCAAATCAACTGTTTGGAAAATCCTTAAAAAGAAAGAACGCACTGGTGAGCTCAGCAACACCAAAAGACCGGAAGCCCACGGAAAACAACTGTGGTGGATGACCGAAGAATTCTTTCCCTGGTCAAGAAAACACCCTTCACAACAGTTGGTCAGATCAAGAACACTCTCAAGGAGGTAGGTGTATGTGTGTCAAAGTCAACAATCAAGAGAAGACTTCACCAGAGTGAATACAGAGGGTTCACCACAAGATTTAAACCATTTGTGAGCCTCAAAAACAGGAAGGCCAGATTAGAGTTTGCCAAACAACATCTAAAAAGCCTTCACAGTTCTAGAACAACACCCTATGGACAGATGAGACCAAGATCAACTTGTACCAGAGTGATGGGAAGAGAAGAGTATGGAGAAGGAAAGGAACTGCTCATGATCAAAAGCATATCACCTCATCAGTGAAGAATGGTGGTGGTAGTGTCATGGCGTGGGCATGTATGGCTGCCAATGGAACAGGTTCTCTTGCATTTATTGATGACGTGACTGCGGACAATTCCTACACCGTTCATCTGATTTGGATGTAAAATACCCTCAAATTAAAGCTGAAAGTCTGCAGTTAAAGCACATCTTGTTTGTTTCATTTCAAAACCATTGTGGTGGTGTATAGAGCCATAAAGATTAGAATTGTGTCAATGTCACAATATTTATGGACCTAACTGTATAAATACATAAGGGGTCCATATAGTGAACTTGGTGTTGAGTTATTCACTTTAAGGTCAACATAGAGGACTAGGGGGCAACTCTTTGGGTCTAGAGGAAAACCGATTTCGTCTCCAAACATGGACAGATTTCTTCACTGTAAGAGCTGTGAAAATGTCGAATAGACTCCCTCCAGAGGGTTCTGGCCAGCTCACTAGATTGCTTTAAAAAAGGTCTGGATTCTTTCCTAGGTGTACATAATATAAATGAGTACTAATATTTATAGGTAAAGTTGATCCAGGGAATATCCAATTGCCACTTGGGTATCAGGAAGGATTTTTTTTCCCTTGCTGTAGCAAATTGGATCCTGCTTTGCTGGGTTTTTTTTTTCGCCTTCCTCTGGATCAACTGCGGATATAGGATTGTGTTTATGGGATTGTATGGTTTGGTTTTCTTTACTGGTTTTTGTTATTTATTGGTTGAGCCACATTGACTTGTGTCTTTTTTCAACCTGACTAACTATGTAACATGTTGTCATGCATTGCGGCATGCTGTTTTAAAAAGTACATTCAAAATACATGAACTGGGGGGCGTGGCCAACTTCCTGCATGTGAGCAGCGTTTTACCGAAGCTCCGTCCTGCCTAATCGAATCCTTAAGTGATCCTCCTCACCCCGCTGCTCCTAATCAGCAATCTCTGCCTTTCTAGCCTGCCTGAACACACAGAGCAGATTGGGAGATTGTGAAGATAGGAAATGCTGGCACGGCCACACCAGGCTTCAAGCCTCCTCTCTTCTCCTGTACAGGGCAGCAAGATGGCGCCAATCCACCTCGTGGCTCGAGGGAAGTGCAGCCATTATCTGCTGCTGATTCATGGGCTGCATCTACACTGGGTGAGTCCCTGTAAATGCCCCCCATGTGGGCTGGCTGACCTGCCATTACATTCTCATGCTGAGGACATGCTGAGCCGATATCCCCCAGCAATATAGCCCCCACAGTAACCCCTGCTGAGCCGACTTTATTTACAAATCATGGAGGCTATTCAGCATTGCCAGGCCTCTCTCACCACTCAAATTGTTTCAGCCGGATGGACTTGTCATTCCACGAAGCAGGACGTTCACTACATTTGGTGCTTCTACATTTTCTTTATTATTCACTATAGGGAGGAGTCACAGGGTCCCCCTGTGCCCACTGCCATCAGGCAAACCCCCTTGCCCTATACTCATCAAATTGCTGCAATTCCGAGATAAGGAGGCAGTTCTGAGAGAGAAAAAGTTCAGTTCTCCTTTAACGGCAACATAATCACTATATTCCCCGACTTCTCTGCGGCTATGCAAAAACAAAGAGCTACCTTTCTATCAATCAAGAGGAGGCTACGTGATATACATCTACCCTATAGTATGCTCTACCCTGTGTGGCTGCGCATCACCTACCAAGGAAAAGCTCACTTCTTTAGTGATCCAAAAGATGCAATGCACTGGGTGGACAACTTGGAAGAATTGCAAGAATTACCTCGTACCAACCATTGCTCTCCACCCAGCTAATTGTGTCTTCCTGAACTGAGGTTTTGTAAGTATCCCTCTACATAGAGCTTATTATGTCCTTTGTCTTCTGGGAGCACTGCTACAGAAAGAGAAGAAAAAGCCTCCTAGAGTATCTAAAGAACTGCCAAGGTCCCAAAAGCAACCCAATACAGTTGTTGCATATACATGCAAACAAAACACCCCTCCGGGACTTTGAGGCAGTTACAGACAAGGTAATAAAGTTTAAAAAGCTAACACCAAATTTTATTCATGTGCAATCATAAAAATAGACAAAAGTCCATAAAGCAAATACATACATAAATGTGAATGCAAAGATTACATATGAAGAGTACCCTAGACTGGAAGATACAACCTGCAATAACTGCCCATATAAATTAGACTAGCTAAGGGGATCTTACAGTCCAATCTGACATGTTTCGGAGTGATTCCTTCTGGGGATTTTGCGGTACAAAGAAATGTATGAGATAATACATGACAATTAGCATAAGTCATCTGTAATGTACAAGCTGAGGTATTGTGTAAAAGCCTCATAATACAGTACAAGAGGCTACTTACATTTGCATATAGTCAAAAGGACATGCCTTCAAATGGAGCTGGAGTGACACATGTTCCAGTTTGCCAAGAAAATTACAGGAGCCTGTGCCAAAAATGTGCTACAGCAAGGACCCACCCAAAGTGGTCAAAGCCAAGTTGCCAGAGGCAACCACAAAATCAGGAGGGAGAGGTGAAGAGCTTAAAAATAAGGGAGTCTGCAAAAAAAAAGAGAAGGGCAATGTTTTGATCCTACAAATGTTCTGACCTGCTGTTTTTGCCATGGCCAGCCTACACCCTGTAGTATACAGCTGCAAGAAAAACTATGTGAACCCTTTGGAATGATATGGATTTCTGCACAAATTGATCATAAAATGTGATCTGATCATCATCTAAGTCGCAACAATAGACAATCACAGTCTGCTTAAACTAATAACAAAGAATGAAATGTTGCCATGTTTTTATTGAACACACGTGTAACACATGTAAACATTCACAGTGCAGGTGGAAAAAGTATGTGAACCCTTGTATTTAATAACTGGTTGAACCTCCTTTTGCAGCAATAACTTCAACCAAATGTTTCCTGTAGTTGCAGATCAGACGTGCACAACGGTCAGGAGTAACTCTTGACCATTCCTCTTTACAGAACTGTTTCAGTTCAGCAATATTCTTGGAATGTCTGGAGTAAATCGCTTTCTAGAGGTCATGCCACAGCATCTCAATCGGGTTGAGGTCAGGACTCTGACTGGGCCACTTCAGAAGGCGTATTTTCTTTTGTTTAAGCCATTCTGTTGTTGATTTACTTCTATGCTTTGAGTCATTGCCCTGTTGCAACACCCATCTTCTGTTGAGCTTCAGCTGGTAGACAGATGGCCTTATGTTCTCCTGCAAAATGTCTTGATAAACTTGGGAATTCATTTTTCCTTCAATGATAGCAATCCGTCCAGGCCCTGACACAGCAAAGCAGCCCCAAACCATGATGCCCCCACCACCATACTTCACAGTTGGGATGAGTGTTTGATGTTGGTGTGCTGTGCCTCTTTTTCACCACACATAGTGTTGTGTGTTTCTTCCAAACAACCCAACTTTGGTTTCATCTGTCCACAGAATATTTTGCCAGTACTGCTGTGGAACATCCAGGTGCTCTTGTGCAAACTATAAACGTGCAGCAATGTTTTGTTTGGACAGTAGTGGCTTCCTCTGTGGTATCCTCCCAAGAAATCCATTCTTGTTTAGTGTTTTACGTATTGTAGATTCGCTAACAGGCATTTGCCAGTGACTTTTGTAAGTCTTTAGCTGACACTCTAGGATTCTTCTTCACCTCATTGAGCAGTCTGTGCTGTGCTCTTGCAGTCATCTTTACAGGACGGCCACTCCTAGGGAGAGTAGCAGCAGTGCTGAACTTTCTCCATTTATAGCCAATTTGTCTTACTGTGGACTGATGAACAGCAAGGCATTTGGAGATACTTTTATAACCCTTTCCAGCTTTATGCAAGTCAACAATTCTTAATCGTAGGTCTCCAGAGAGCTCTTTTGTGCGAGGCATCATTCACATCAAGCAATGCTTCTTGTGAAAAGCAAACCCAGAACTGGTGTGTGCTTTTTAGGCAGGGCAGCTGTAACCAACACCTCCAATCTCATCTCATTGATTGGACTCCAGTTGGCTGACAGCTCACTCCAATTAGCTCTTGGAGATGTCATTAGTCTAGGGGTTCACATACTTTTTCCATCTGCACTGTGAATGTTTACATGGTGTGTTCAATAAAAACATGGCAACATTTCATTCTTTGTGTGTTATTAGTTTAAGCAGACTGTGATTGTCTATTGTTGCGACTTAGATGATGATCAGATCACATTTTATGACCAATTTCCGCAGACATCCATAGCATTCCAAAGGGTTCACATACTTTTTATAGTTTCTTATCCACCAACAGGCACAGACGGAAATTTTATGTTACAGTTCTTCATTCTCCTGACTTTAGTTTCAACACTGTTGGTTCCCCTTTTGTTTTTCTTTCCTGCAATGCCCTCTTCATTCTGGGAATAAAGCTCCCAATTGTTTGGGTGCCGGAAGGGTTAGGGAAGTTTTTGTTTTTTGGGACTTTTTTTGTTCTTTCAGGTTATTTGTTATTTCCATGCCTGTCCATTTATTGGATTTAATTCTACATTCTTCTTATCGGTACCTATGATACATGTGATGGCTGTACTTATATACAGTATACTTAATTTGGGTTACAGGTCCTTTTATTATGGTTGCCTAATGCATTATTCTGGTATTATCCTCCAATGATACTGTATATTGTTTACTTATGTCTACATTACGTCTAATCTTGTGGAACGTCAGAGGGCTTAAATCTGACGTGAAGCACTTTCTGATGTTCGACTACCTGGCCCGGGATAACCTGCATGTGGTTCTTCTCCAGGAAACACATCTGCAAAACTCT
Source organism: Pelophylax lessonae (assembly GCF_965119305.1). Taxonomy (NCBI): domain Eukaryota; kingdom Metazoa; phylum Chordata; class Amphibia; order Anura; family Ranidae; genus Pelophylax; species Pelophylax lessonae. The sequence goes on from NC_138775.1 coordinate 107,579,063, forward strand.
AGAGTTATGCCACTCAAACATGCTAAAATAGCCTACGTCAGGGGTCTTCAAACTATGGCTCTCCAGTTGTTGGGGAACTACAATTGCCATCATGCCTAGTCATGTCTGTAAATGTCAGAATTTCCCAATGCCTCATGGGGTGTATAGTTCCGCAACAGCTGGAGGTCCATAGTTTGAAGATCCCTGGCCTACGCTATTCACTCCACATCTGCTTGTGGTACTTCCGTACTAATAGATAAGTCTGCCCTGATAACTACAGTCAGGTCCATAAATATTGGGACATCGATACAATTCTAAAATTTTTGGCTCTATACACCACCACAATGGATTTGAAATGAAACAAACAAGATGTGCTTTAACTGCAGACATTCAGCTTTACTGTGAGGGTATTTACATCCATTGTAGTTGAACAAACTAAAGATATAGTGGAAGCTTTTATTACATTTTATTCCACCTTATAGACTACCAGAGCTCACTATGCTATAGTAGAATTAAAAGACTACCTATTTGATATTCACCTCCCTAAGTTGTCGGAAAGCCAAACTTCACTGTTGGACGCTCCTTTAACATATGAAGAAATTGGGAAAGATATAAAATCTTTGCTCATAACTAAACACCTGGTCTGAATAGATTTCCTATAGAATGATATACACACTATAGGGAGATTCTAATTCCACACCTGCTTCGAGTCTATAATTATGCACTCGAAGTAGGGCAATTGCCACCCTCTATGTTGGAAGCATTGATTGTGCCTATTCCAAAGACCCACCATAAAGATCATCTCTATTGTGAATCGTACCGTCCTATCTCACTAATTAATTTGGATGTCAAAATTTTCGCTAAAGTACTTGCCAGCAGATTAACAACATCATTCCTACCATTATAGGTTCAGACCAAACAAGATTTATTCTGAGTCGCTCTACCTCCACCATTTTGCGTAGGCATTAGGTCTAGGACTGTTTTGGCACTAAATACTCACAAGGCCTTTGACTCGGTCGAAATTACCGTACTTACAGGAAGTGCTAGCGAAGTTTAGCTTTGGCGACATTTTCCTTAAATGGATTCACCTACTATACAACAAACATAGGGCTAGACTAAGAGTGAATAATTTTATTTCTGAATCTTTCCCTATAATGAGAGGCACTAGGCAGGGGTGTCCTCTGTCGCTGCTGCTTTTTGCACTGGCAATAGAGCCCTTGGCTGAGTTGATAAGATCATGTTCCTTCGTTAATGGCCTAGTGATTGACGGCTTGGAGGAAAAGGTGTCGCTCTATGCGGACGACATGCTCATATATCTAGCCAACTCTCAATCCTCCCTTGCTCATTAACTAAGTATCATCAGAGGTTTTGGTCACTACTCAGGATTCAGAGTAAACTGGGAAAAATCCCTCCTGTTTCAGTTGGACCAAGATGCCTCAATCTCTTTACCACCAATGTATCCTTTAAAAGTTGTTACAACCTTCTGTTATTTGAGTATTATAGTTCAACAGCCTATCTCCTTATACAGTATATTAACCTCCAAAGCGGTATGATTCTTTCGGATTTTAGGTGCTGAAAGCGGTACCATTATTTTGCATGTAATTCTTAAGAATGAGCAGCCAAAACCAACTATTTACATTTTTTTTTACTGTGCGTTCTTCTTTATAACATCTCGGGTATGATAAAGTTTGAAACACAAAATCATAAATATTAATACAATAAAAAACTATAAATAAGTTAAAGTATGTATGTATATATATGTATATATATATATATATATATATATATATATATATATATATATATATATATATAAAAAGTACAGTAAAACTGCAGGAAAGGGCACTGGGGGGCAAACTAATGTGAATTTATTTTATTTTGCATTGTATCAGTGTGTTTTGTGTGTTTTACATTTGAATTTGCCGCCGGTTCCATCCCCCTGTGAACGTCACGTCGCAGGAGACGGAAGCCAGGGATCACAGAGGATTGAGAGGAAGATCCGCTGCTAGACACCGCCAGGATACATTGCTGGATCCCGGTGACAAGGTAAGTAACCCCGCTTTCAGGATCCAGCGATGCTTCTGACGGTACCCCGAGTGTGGCTCGGGGTTACTGCTTTTGGCTCTGAAATTTAACCCCGAGCCACGCTCGGGAATACCGCTAAGAAGGTTAACCTCCCTAGCGGTATTCCCGAGTGTGGCTTGGGGTTAATATAGAGTACCAAAAGCGGTAACCCCGAGCCACACTCGGGATTACCCCACAATAAAGCTCGCCTTCCCCTGCGATCCCCCGCCGTCCTCCAGCCATCCTCCCACTGTGTGGTCGGCCAATGCCGGCACCTGTCTTCCGGTTCCCTTTCCTGCGAGCGTCACGACGCAGGGTGGTGGAACCTGCGGCAATTTAAAAAATGTAAATAAACCAAATGTCATGATACAAAGTTGTTATCCTATCGGATTACACTGTATCATGCCATTTCATCACAGGATTTCACCTGATGGCTTTTCCAGTGCCCTGCCTGTGCTTTTACAGTTCTTTGTGCCTGGAAAATTGGGAAAGACCATGGTGTACAAAAAGCTTTCTTTTTGCGCAAAAAAGCTTTTAGACGAACTGGAAAACAGCGTCAGCAAAACTGAGTTACTTGAAGAACCGAGCGATAGCGATTTATGGGAAAATTTGTCATCAGGTACGTAAAGTGACTACAGCGACTGAGCTCAGCGTTGTGCGGACTTGTTACTCTATTGACTGCGGTACGGATCAGGCAGAGCCATCAAGATTCCCATTTACAGGAGCACCCGGTATGAAAGTTGACGTTGACCATGACAATCCCTTGGCATACCTGCAATTATTTTTGACCGATGAGGTTATTGAAAAAATAGTTACCGAGACCAACAGGTACAAATCAGTGTTAATTTCGTCGACTAAAACCGACTAAAACGTTTTCGTCGACTAAATTAACACGATTTTAGTTGACTAAAATACGACTAAAAATAAAACAATTCAGATGACTAAAATACGACTAAAACTAAAATGGCATTTTAGTCTTAAGACTAAAATACGACTAAAACTAAAATGGCATTTTAGTCAAAAGACTAACTAAAACTAAATCTAAATTTGCTGCCAAAATTAACACTGGTGCATGCTCAAAGCTTAATACCATCAATAATAACATATTAGATTTTTCAATCCAGGACCAGCAGTAGTTTATAATGAGTTTGGAAATTGTAGAGAAATGCTTAAATAATGCATTACAAATTACAATTGAACAACACCCATTTGATTATAGATGACTAAAATGAGTTTTAGTCGACTAAAATGTACTGGAGTTTTAATCGACTAAATACGACTAAAACTAAAACACTTGCAGAAGACTAAAATGGGACTAAAACTAAAATGCCATTTTAGTCCTAAGACTAAAACTAAATTGAAATTTGCTGCCAAAATTAACACTGGTACAAATAGAGACAATGTACTACGCAGCGGAGGTTTTCAAGATGCAGAAAGTGGGAACCAGTGACCAAAGATTACTTTTGGGAATTTCTGGGCCTAATAATTCTTCAGGGAGTGGTGGGGCTGCAGAAGTGGTATTGGACAATCAATACATTACTTGCCACTCCATTCTTTGGCACGGTCATGTCAGAATACAGATTTCCCCTCATACTGAAATATGTCCACTTGAAAATAATGAAGAATTTGATGAAACTACTTATCCTGCAAAACTAAAAAGTATATCAAATGATTCTTCAGAATTTCCAATGGAACTATGTGCCAGAAAGAGACATCAGCATAGATGAAAGTCTAATGGCCTACAAGGGAAGGCTCAGCTGGGTGCAATACATTGCATCAAAGAGGGCACGATTTGGCTACATGTAGAATTCAGTAATATACACTGGAAAAGGAACAAAATTTTATGAAAAATACAGTAATTATGGAATGGCAACATCTTCATTAAATACCATAATCATTCACTAAATACCTACAGTGCCTTGCGAAAGTATTCGGCCCCCTTGAACTTTGCGACCTTTTGCCACATTTCAGGCTTCAAAGATATAAAACTGTAATTTTTTTGTGAAGAATCAACAAGTGGGACACAATCATGAAGTGGAACAAAATTTATTGGATATTTCAAACTTTTTTAACAAATAAAAAACTGAAAAATTGGGCGTGCAAAATTATTCAGCCCCCTTAAGTTAATACTTTGTAGCGCCACCTTTTGCTGCGATTACAGCTGTAAGTCGCTTGGGGTATGTCTCTATCAGTTTTGCACATCGAGAGACTGAAATTTTTGCCCATTCCTCGTTGCAAAACAGCTCGAGCTCAGTGAGGTTGGATGGAGAGCGTTTGTGAACAGCAGTTTTCAATTATTTCCACAGATTCTCGATTGGATTCAGGTCTGGACTTTGACTTGGCCATTCTAACACCTGGATATGTTTATTTGTGAACCATTCCATTGTAGATTTTGCTTTATGTTTGGATCATTGTCTTGTTGGAAGACAAATCTCTGTCCCAGTCTCAGGTCTTTTGCAGACTCCATCAGGTTTTCTTCCAGAATGGTCCTGTATTTGGCTCCATCCATCTTCCCATCAATTTTAACCATCTTCCCTGTCCCTGCTGAAGAAAAGCAGGCCCAAACCATGATGCTGCCACCACCATGTTTGACAGTGGGGATGGTGTGTTCAGGGTGATGAGCTGTGTTGCTTTTACGCCAAACATAACGTTTTGTATTGTTTCCAAAAAGTTCAATTTTGGTTTCATCTGACCAGAGCACCTTCTTCCACATGTTTGGTGTGTCTCCCAGGTGGCTTGTGGCAAACTTTAAACGACACTTTTTATGGATATTTTTAAGAAATGGCTTTCTTCTTGCCACTCTTCCATAAAGGCCAGATTTGTGAGGTATACGACTGATTGTTGTCCTATGGACAGAGTCTCCCACCTTAGCTGTAGATCTCTGCAGTTCATCCAGAGTGATCATGGGCCTCTTAGCTGCATCTCTGATCAGTCTTGTCCTTGTATGAGCTGAAAGTTTAGAGGGACGGCCAGGTCTTTGTAGATTTGCAGTGGTCTGATACTCCTTCCATTTCAATATTATCGCTTGCACAGTGCTCCTTGGGATGTTTAAAGCTTGGGAAATCTTTTTGTATCCAAATCCGGCTTTAAACTTCTCCACAACAGTATCTTGGACCTGCCTGGTGTGTTCCTTGTTCTTCATGATGCTCTCTGCGCTTTAAACTGACCTGAGACTATCACAGTGCAGGTGCATTTATACGGAGACTTGATTACACACAGGTGGATTCTATTTTTCATCATTAGTCATTTCGGTCAACATTGGATCATTCAGAGATCCTCACTGAACTTCTGGAGAGAGTTTGCTGCACTGAAAGTAAAGGGGCTGAATGATTTTGCACGCCCAATTTTTCAGTTTTTTATTTGTTAACAAAGTTTGAAATGTCCAATAAATTTCGTTCCACTTCATGATTGTGTCCCACTTGTTGATTCTTCACAAAAAATTACAGTTTCATATCTTTATGTTTGAAGCCTGAAATGTGGCAAAAGGTTGCAAAGTTCAAGGGGGCCGAATACTTTCGCAAGGCACTGTATATCCCTGGTTGTCGCCTCACCTGCGATTCAGCATATCCCTCTCCCACCACCCAAACGTGGTAGATCTGGACGTGGGAGGGGAGGGAGGGGTAGGGCACCTAATAGAAGTTTTCCATTATCTGCAAATAGATTTGAACCCTTGAGGGATCATGAAGACTTCTCAGATAATAGATACATCACTTAGCATCCAGAAGATTATGGTTGGGAGGATAGGGACTACAACCATCGGTCCAATAACCATTTTGACAACTATGGAAAATACCAATATAATAGGCCCCAGGCACCCTACAGGTCGCAACAATGGGATGTTAGGAATGATTCCCCTAACAAAAAATGAATTCTTTCAATAGTCCACATTTAAAAAGGACAACGTTTTTTTCCGGAAGGAAAAACAAATTCAAAAGAGGCATAGACCAAAACAAGGCATCAGAGGGGGTAGAAGGATCAGGTCAAAAAAGAAGACGGGTTTAACCAACAGTGGCATTTTCAACCTCAGTAGTGCCATCTTGAGTGATGATGAAAAAACTGTGCTTAATGCCAGTATGAAATTTGTGCCACCCCGTAATCTTAATAAGTTCGAAGTTTTCATGCATGTTCACAAATACGTCAGAAAACTTAATATACAACGATACCTGATCACTAACCCCATTAGAAATACATTGCCAAACTCAGAGGGTTTTAAACATTCTACATTGGCCAATGTATCTTTGTTTAATCCCCCAGGGAATATTCCTCCTTCCCTGAATGTTTTTAGGGAAGTGGTTTTGTCTGATTTAGACAAAAACCAAATGTAAAAAGGTCTATGTGGACCCAAAATTCAAGTTAGGGTTGGAATCCCTCAAAAAGTGAAATTATATAGTTGTTCGGCCCACTGACAAAGGGGACGGTATAGTGGTATTGGATAGAGAGGATTATTATGCAGAATATCCTATTCGATGACAACACGTATCGCCTGTTAGCAAACAATCCTAATATGTCGTATAAGAGAGAATTAACTGAGTTGGTGGTGATTGGCTACAGACAGTATATCTTAAACAAAAAAGAGAAATCCTTTCTTGTACCTGTTGCCCCGAGGATCCCGTTAATATATTATCTATCCAAAGTGCAGAAGGATCCCCTCCACCCGCCCGGCTGTCCGATAATCAGCGGAATCAATTCCATCACTTCACGCGTGGGACGATACATAGAGAACTTCCTCCAACCACTGGTTAATGTAACACCTTCTTACATCAAAGACACGACCCAAGTTTTGAATATCTTGGACAGTTTGGAATGGAAGGAAGGATATCTATTGGCGACGGCTGACGTTGCGTCTTATTATACCATCATCTCGCACACACAAGGTCGTCATGCTGTAGAATTCTATCTTCAGAAAGATGCCTCTATTCCAATCATTCAACACAAATGTATTTTAGACCTTTTGGATTTTGCTATGAGCCATAACTTTTTTGGTTCAAAGGCTCCTATTTCCTCCAACCCAGAGGAGTGGCCATGGGGGCAAAGTTTGCCCTGTCTATGGCCAACCTCTTCATGGCAGAGTGGGAGAAGCAAGTAATCCACACACAGAATCTACCTGAGTTATTCTATTGGGGTCGTTATATTGACGACGTGTTGTTGGTTTGGGGTGGAGATAGGAACTCTTTAGAGTCCTTTTTTTCCACCCTGAACAACAACAACAGAGGCATCTCATTACAGTATGAGATTAGCAGTGAGGAAGTACATTTCTTAGATCTTAAAATTATGATCTATCAAAACCAGATTATGACGTCTACTTTTTTCAAAGAGACGGATCGCAATGGATTTATAGACCTTAACAGTTGTCATCATAGACCCTTTCTAAAAGGCGTTCCCAAAAGCCAATTTAGAAGGTTGAGGAGGAATTGTACTCTCCTTCAGGACTACATGTGTGAGGCAGAGATCTTAAAGAATCCTTTTCTCGATAAGGGGTATAAGTCGAGCTTGACTCCATTATTAAATCTGTAGGTGAGTTGGATAGGAATGACATTTTGAACCCCAAAATTTTAAGTGGACAGGACGGACAACCTGATCCGGCTTCTGAAGGGTTTTCTTCTCGTTTTAATTTTTTCACTTCTTTTTCCTCCCAACATCGTATTGTTAAAAAGATCCTCTCAAGACATTGGGATATCTTAAAAAGTGACTTTTTTAAAAAAGAGTTTTGGGGCCCATCATTCCGGAGGTACCCTCTGTCATTTATAGAGGTATCCCTTCCACTTGGATTACAGATCGCACCAAAGCCTTCCTTCTTTTTTGACAGGGATGGCTTCTTCCCTTGCAGAAAGTGTGGGGTATGTTCTGTAAACACGCTCAAAAGTACGAAATATACTTAATTCTCATCTAATGTAACAAATGTTTTATATAACATAGAATGCTTTGCCACCTGTACTTCTAAAAATGTTGTTTATTTAATAAATTGTCCATGTGGCCTACATTATGTAGGCTGAACAATTAGGACCTTTAGAGTCAGGATGAATGAGCACATCAATAACATCCGTAAAGAATTTCCCAAACACAACCTTTCCAAACACTACGATTGTTACCATGGGAGAAATCCAATAGGAACCTCCTTCATGGTTATCGACCAGTTTAAACCTAATTGGAGAGGGAGTCATTTACGTCGCGGGATATCACAACTTGAGACCAAATGAATATACCAGATGAAATGTCTCAGACCGTTGGGTCTGAACGTTGATCTGGACATTAATTCATTTATCAATAATGGTTGATTTATGCCAGTATTCTTTTAGTGCACTTTGTCTTTTATTTTTATTTATGTTGTTTTGTGTTTTTTTGTTTTTTGATTTAGAGCCGGTTCACACTGGGGCGACCTGTCAGGCGACCTGGTCGCCTGACAGGTTGCCGTAGGTCGCCTGCCATAGAGAAGCTGTGGACCCGTTCTAATAGGAGCGACACAAGTCGCTCCGACTTAGAAAAAGGGTCCGGAGCTTCTTTGGGGCGACCCGGAGCGACCTGCATAGACTTTAATGTTATGAAGTCCGTGCCGGCCGCTGCGAGGTCGCGGTGCAAGCAGTGCACCGCGACTTGTGAGGTCGCCCTGGCAAGTCAGATCGCTCTAATGTGAACCGGCTCTCATGGATTTTGATTTTATTTTTCAATTTGTGATTCAGTTATTTTGTTTAATATGTTTTGTCATGTGGCTTTTTGTACTGGACCTCTTGGGCATGTGACTGTTCTTACACAGAGCTTTTTTATTATTATAATTTTTTAAATTATGATGTTCCTTAATGAGTAGATGAGATTTGTCTCCTATCTTATTCTTTATACACAGAGAATATTTTTGTACTTTTGTATCTGAATATTTTTAGGTCTGATTTTATGGATTTGTTATATGTTGCAAAGAGATTTGTCCTTTTGGCATTTTAGCTCATTTTCATTAATGGCTTATTTAATTTTACATACCATTATCAGTTCACATTTTTTGATTTGTATCATTATTGGCTCTGATTCTGGGTTTATGTCTCGCTTTTTTACACTTACAATATGGCTATTACATTGTATCTCTTTTACTTTATAGCCCGTGTACTTTTAATAATACCAATTAGTTTGTTTGCGTTCCATTGTTGAGTGAGATTGCGGTCCACAGAGTGGCTTTCTGTCCCGCTGTCCATTCTAAGTGATACTGTGCTGCGGAATGATCCTCCTCTTCCACCGTTAGCAGTTTAAGTAACGTCTAAATCGTAGCAGGTTACGCCCCCCCGATGACGTAGTTTTTCTACGAAACATGTAGGAGGAGCCAACCTGCGATAGACGTCACACGCCGGAAGAGGTCCACCGCTCGTGCAGCGGCTCCGGTATCCTGATTGTATGATTTTATTCTTTGGCCATTGTCTTTCTTCATTTTGGTGAGTGTCATTTTATTTTGAATAAATATCCCCTACTGGAACATACTTCACCGTGAGCTTCCTTTTCATTTATATGCCTGAAACTTTTTTTGGAATGACCAGTCAATGGTACTGAGAGAAAGTCATCCTTTTTCTACTGGATTGCATATTGCCAATTACTACATGTCATCCTGGAGTTCCAATTGCTGTCCCTTAAACCTTGATTGATCACCTTTGCTATGGTGATCTACAGCTTCTGGTAAGAGGCACGTTTATCTGGTGGAGGTGTAGGCTGCTCACCTATTGAAGAAATATATGCACATACAGCAGAATGGTGGAAGTTTAAATACTTTAATGCATGAATTCCGATACTGTATTATAATGGACATTTAAATTTAACAATTGTTTAAAATTAGCGCTGCATTTTATATTTTATTTATTTTGTCATTTTTTGATTGATGCTGGCAGCTATTATTATTGTATAAGCGCTGTTTTCTTTTCTTTTCTTTCACTAATCGAGCCATTGTTAAATCAGGGCTATTGTGTAACAATGGACACCTTTTATACATACCCTGAACTTTATGAGGTTCTACTGCACAATAATACTCATGCTTATGCAACTGCAAGAGCTAACCGGCACGACATGCCGCCAATGTTTGGCAAAAAGAAGCTAAAGACAGGAGAAATGGTTACCTGGCAGAAAGTCAAAATGTTGGCACTGTGATGGAGGGACAAGAAAGATGTGTGCCTAATGAGTACAGTGCATAACACCTCCACTGTTATGGTACGCATAAAAGGTGGGAAAGAAGTAATGAAGCCACAAGTAGTGATAGACTACAACACCACCATGGGAGATGTCGACAGAACCAATCATGCAATGACATTCGACCCAGCTATGAGGAAGCAGCAAAAAAAAAAAAATACTATAGGAAGATCTTCAGACCCCTTTTTGAGCAATGCTTGTGGAATGCATACATTCTGCTAAAAGAAAAGAGTGACAAGCCTGTGATTCATTCGGACTTTATTTGGAAAGCTGCGGAACAAATCTTTCTGAGTCACCAAACACCATCAATGGCTGTGAACAGATCTGGACATCGGAACGTCGTGCTGTTGGCGTTGTCAACCCGTAATGCTTGACTGGTCGTCACTTCGTGGACTACATCCCACCAACTGAGAAAAAGTCAGCACTTACAAGGCTGTGTGTGGTTTGTTGCTCAAAGAGAGATGACCGTGGAAGGAAAATAAGAATGTTTCAAAATATTTTATACCCAAGATGTTTACTAAACCTTTATTACAGTGACTAGTAATATTGCATCTCTTGTTTGTACAAATTTCAGTGTTTTTGGTTTGATTATATTATTGAATAAAATGTATTATTATTATATTATAATTTATGATTTTGTGTTTCAAACTTTATCATACCCGGGATGTCCACTAGACTCTTGTTTGGACAGATTTAAGTGGATTATTCCTAAGAATTACAAGCCTACAAAAATCTCTGAGATGAATTACAAACTGCTTTCCAGGTGGCATCACACCCCTCAAATTACACAAGCTCTTCCCAAACTGTCCTCCCCTCTGCTGGAGAGGTTGTGGTGGTCTGGCATCTCATGCCCACATATTGTGGTCCTGCCCTTTCATTAAACCCTATTGGTCTGAAGTCTTGAAAATATCGGAAACCATCCAAGGTTCACCTATAGATAATAACCCCTGGGTAGTGTTATTTTATCGTACAGGCACTCCAGCAGGCTCATCCTGCCACTCCATTACCCCACACCTCCTTAACCCAGCCAAATCCCTGATACCTAGGTTTTGGAAAAGTCCGGCCTTCCCCCCCTATTCCCCTATGGCTCCGCACTGTGGACCACTTGTTCCATATGGAAGACATGACTTTGGAATACAAACGAAGCAGACAGAGTGTTTTCAACATGGGCCTGCTGGATCTCCTTTAAATACTCTTCCCAGTATGCTAACCTAATGTCTTAATTTCATAGTGGTAGTATTCTCGGTCCTCTTTCGATATCGCGTGCTCTAACGGGAGTCAAGTGCCTTCCCCCCTCCTCTTTCAGCCTCTATTCTCCTATCTCTCATTCTGTCCCCCCCTTTCCACTTTTCTTTTTACTATTTCTGGTTGACGGTTAATATGTTGGATCATATTTGGTCTTAGAGTTAGTGCTTCACAAGTCAGATTGCCTTATGCTTACTTATATTGCATATGTTTGTTTATGAAGCTGCATTTGCACATTTCCATGCACTCCTCTTTCTTAATTTTGTGATTTGTACCGAATTGGTCTAACCTTCTGTGATTTTGATTGTAATTGTTTTTGTTGTTCAATAAATTTTTATTGAGAGTAAATAAGTCCAACAACAAAAAAATTAATTACAAGCCTAAAATATAAAACAACAGATTTCCATGCAAAACAATCTACCGCTTTTAGCACAAAAATTCTGACATAATCAGACCGCAAGGGAGGTTAAGAATAATTTAGACCCGCTCATTAAAAGACTTAAAGACTTGGTCCACTCTCCCTCTAACCCTACTGGTCAGGATAAATATTTTTAAAATGATATTCCTGCCACGTTTCCTCTACATACTGAGTAATTATCTGGTATATATCCCTAAGCATAGATTCAAAGAGATTGACACCATGCTTACTTTTTCAAGGCTGTGAAGATTGCTAAAGATACGCTGCAATTGCCTATTCTGGAAGGAGGCCTGACACTTCCTAATATGCAAACTTAATATATTGCTTTCCAATTTGCCCATGCTCGCTTGTGGTTTTACCCGGAAGTCAAAAATTGCTGCCACAGCTTTGGAATGGTAGGTGGAGTGAGGCGCTACCGCTATATTATAAACATAAATGAAAACTCGCAAAATATAATACAACAAGACCAGTATAAACACAATGAGGGCTACAAATTTCACCAACTGTGATGTGGTACAGTGTAAAAGTATAATAAATAATTATAAACTAAAAATAAATAAATAGGATAACACCAGTGCTGATAAAAAAAAACGTGTTGTGATGACAATAAATGCTGATAAATAAGTGCACTAAAAAATGTATATATATATATAAAACAATAGTGTTACATGAGAGGTAATCAGCCAAAAATCAATAAATAATGGTGTTGTTAAAAGGTAAGTATGTGCACTACATATAGAGATGAGGACTTCAAAGTAAGGTGCTTGTGAAAATAGCTATATAGTATTCTATATAGCCAGTAAGATCGTTTTGGTCAGAATTCAATGCTTTTATTGGTCCTGTTACCCAAATACCCAATATCTGTAATCGTTTAAGGTGTCTCTTTGGATATGATGATGCATCTCTTTCTAAAAACACACAACTTCTTATATGTCTTTGTATATTTTATTCTAAAAAAAATCCATTATTATGCAATGGAAATCCACAACCCCCCCCCCCCCCCACTAAGCCTATTGGCTTAACTCTTATTAATCAAGCTCTCCCATTATACAAATTAACGTATGAGGCTAGAGGCTGGCCCCGTAAATTCCATAAAGTTTGGAATCCATGGGTGAGTTCAGACTACACTATACCCTTTAACACTTAAATCATTAGCCAAAAATAAGGACCAATGTTGACTCCTTCTTTCACCCTTTTCTGATTAAATATGTTACAAAATAATAATGTTTTGATACCTTGACCCCCCCCCCTCTTTTGTATCTGTGATTAAATATAAGATGTATGTTTATTACTTCTTTATTGATTCAAATACAATGAATGGACATATTGTATACTATGTACAGTGATATTTGAGCGTGGTTTGCTCTAATTTCCTTTGTTATTTTGTACATTTTATTTTATGTCCAATAAAGTTACCCCCTTTAAAAAAAAGGCATTAACTGGAACGCAAAGCAATGCCTGGAAAATTGGAGCAGACGGCATTGTACACTGTAACACAAGGCACTCTGCCTTGCAGAGCAGGTGCATTTGGAAGGTACATTAGGGTGTCATCGAGAGGCTGGGTTAACGTGTGGTGTTAGGGCAGCCCATTCACCAAAACACAAGAAAGATTGTGCATCCAATACAGGGCCCTGGGACTATATAACAAACTGCATAACAACGAATGTAGGAGTATGTACTGTATGCAATGTACAGCATAGTTTAGAGAATGCAGAGATAAGAAGCAGAACACACAGCACAAGATACAAAGTGGTAAGGTCAATAGTCTGTAACATAGAACCACCTGTTGGTCAGTTGGAAGCAAAAATGCAAAAACCTTGGTGGTGAGTGGAAGGAAAAATGATTGCAGTCAGAGGGTGAAAGAATTCTCAGTCATCAATGTCTTCATTTGTGAGGAACCCCCCTCCAAGCATCATCATCAGTGGAGGGAATAATCCCCTCTCCCAAGGCACTGTGGTCAGTGCGTTAACCTTATTCCCCCCTCTCCCAGATATCCACGGTCAGTGAGGGCCTATTCACACCAGGGCAAAAAAATATCCTCCATATCTCATCCTACCCCAAGTAAAAATCCAATCTCAAGCAAAAAAACTACTCCCTCACAAGCCAAAATCTACACAGCAGAAATCCCTCTTCCTCATTTCCTGAGCACAAATCTCCCCCTTTACAAACCCGGCCAAAAAGCTAGGTGAAAATCTGCCATTACAAAAAACTCAATAGGCTCCTAATAAATGTTCATGTTATTTTAGCAATCTACACTTTCTTAAATAACTGTGGGCTTTGTCAGGTGTGGAGCTGAGTGCCAGTTTTGAGGGACACAATCCAGGTTTATGGACATCGGGATTTTGTTGAAATCCTGTGACAGTTCAGTGGAACCCAGGATAGTGATTCTATACTGCCTTGCTCTCAGTCTCATTATTGCTCTCGTCATCTTAGTTTTATTTGTAGTGGTTTCGTTTTAGTGGAAGCACGGTGGTATAGTAGTTAGGCAGCACTAGGGTCTTAGTTTTGAATCTCAACACAAGATTATGTGGATTTTCACTTCCAAAAAACATGCTTGTAGGTTAATTAGCTTAGCTGAGTGTGCCCAAGATGGCTGCTTAACCCACCAAGCGCTTTGAGTCCCCAGGTAAAAAGTGTTATAGAAATATGACTAGCCCCGCTTCAGTACAGTGCGAATTTGGGAAAGGTTCCTGCACTACTTTGGTGTGACTCCAGTGCAATTTCAGCCCCATAGACTTCTGTATTAACTCACAGAAGTGTCATCAGCATTTTAAACAATTCCTATGCAGGTTTGAAGGTGATCATTCTTGCTACCTAAAAACTCTCCTAACAAGTACGTTATTCATGTTACTGCTTGCTTATTCTACACAGTTTTCATGTGTAAACCTGCATCGCACATAGGGAAGCCCATTCCCTTGAATGAGTCCTCTACACACGACAAACACCCCAAAGTAGCTCAAGAAACGTTTCAGTCGTGGAGTGGCATGTGTTTTTCAGTGCACATTTGTAGTGCATTTCTCGCGTGAAATATGTGTGGCAAAACACGTGTCTGATATCCACAATTTTCGTGTCATTTACAGTTAGGCTGCATTCACATCTGCGCGTTTCTGAATGTGCAAAAAAATGCTCTTTGCTAGGTATTTTGTAAACATGCTGCAAATGCACATTGCGATTGCTTTGCCATGCATTCATATCTGGGTACAATCCACACAGAAAATGCACACTTTGTCATGAATTTTGGAAACACGCTGCAAAAGCAAATTGCGCTTGTGTTGTCAATCGCGGTGGCATGCTAACCGCGATTGGGGTGTCCTTAACAAATAGGATGCATTCACATATGCGTGCTTCGGAACGTGCAGCAACCCACACAGAAAACGTGCACTTTAGGGCTCTTTCACACAGGCGGACCATTCAGATCCGCCTGTCCATTTTTTTTTTGCAGATCTGACCGGTCCCCCCATACATCCCTATGGGGCATCGGATGTCAGCGGAGACATGTCCGGTGACATCTGATCCAATCCGATCCGTCAAATCTTGACTGATGGAAACCCTATTTTCCATCCGTCCAGCGGATCGGATAGGATCGGATTAGAACGGACCAACGGTCTGTTCCCATCTGATTCCCCTATAGAGATGTATGGGGAACTGACAGCTGTGTCTCCGCACACAGCACGGAAAACAGCTGTCATCCTCCTACTCAGCGGGGGATCGACGGATCGATCCCCCGCTGAGATAAACGGGGTCCGTCTCACGGACGGACAGTGTGAATGGGGCCTTACTGCGCGTTTTGGAAATATTCTGCAAACACACTTGCGTTGCAATAATGGCATGCTGTTAGTGGGGTGTCATTAACAATTGGCTTGCATACACATCTGCATGTTTCTGAAAGCACGGAAACCCGCGCTGAAATTGCATGCTTCAGAAACATGCGGCAAACACGCATCGCGCTTGCGTCGCCATAATGGCATGCTAACTGCAATTGGGGTATCATCAACAATTAGGCTGCATTCACATTAGTGCATTTCCAAAGGCAAGGGAACCCGCACAGAAAACGCATGATTTCCCGCATGTTTTGGAAATGCGCTGCAGACGTGCATCACGCTTTCGTTGCCATTCTGCTTGTGTTGCAAGCATATGTGTTTGCAGCGCATTTCCATAACACACAGCACAGTACACTCTTCTGTGCGGGAAACACGTGCTTTGCCGCATGTTTCAGAAGAATGCTGTAAATATGCATCACACGTGCGTTGCTATTATTTCCATAACGCACATTTTCTGTGCGGGTTGCCGACTGTTCAGAAATTTCCAAATGTGAATGCAGCCTAATTGTTAATCACACCCCAATCACAGTAAGCATGCTATTATGGTGACACATAATAGTATGCTTACCGTGATTGGGGTGGCAAAGTGCAAGTTTATTTAGTGTCACCACATAGTAGCACTGAAAATCACATAAAAATTAAAATGTATCAAAGTGAAACAACGCTTAAAGTGGTTGTAAACCCTCACATATTCTCAGTGAAGTGACTAGTCTCAGAGATAAATCAACACCTCCTAATTTGTACCTATTTATCTACAGCCTCTCTTTATAGCTTGTTTGAGCTTTCAGAAAGTAGGGGCGAGGGTCTAAAGTTACAGCCCTCAAAACTAGGTAAGGAGAGCTGTGAGACCTGATTGAGGGGAAGGGACACCGCGCACAGGAACAGAGCCGAGGCTGGTAATCAGTCTGCGTGCTGGAACTCCCTCCCGTTTTCCTCTTGTGGTGTCAGGAAAACTTGTCAGAAGTGATTCATGCTGATAGCAGCAGAACAAGGCAGCAGAGAGAAATGACACATAGCCCCGGTTTACACTAGAATGTGGTGCGGGAAACCTGCGATCTGCCGTGGGTGCAATGTTAACGACACTAAACGCAGGTGGTAAACTTAGTGCTTTTGCCTGTAACGGATTGCATGGTACAAAAGTACCATGCAATCTGTTTGCAGTGTGCTTCCAAAAAGGTAGTACATGCACTACTTTGGTGCTATGCGGTGCCTTTTGAGCCCATTCAAAATGCATGGGTTCAAATCACACTGCGCTGAATCGCATGTGAATATCACAGGAATGCAATATGATTCCTGTGGGATCATAGGCGATTCGTATGAACCTAGCCTTAGTGCTCTGGACTGAAACAAATACATACTAAATAAGGATATGCTGTGTTCATATTTCATGCTGTAGATTTACAGTTGAAATAGAGGAAAACAAATCCTAAAACAATACAGATGTATGACTGCAGAAAAGAAGAGAATCCTTTATTCTTTCTTTTTTTCTTTCTTTCTCATAGTGAGAGAATCAGTGTCAGAGTTTTGAATCTTCTGCAACATCACACCAGGAACACGGTGAGGTATCATTCTCCAGACACTCCGTAAATAAATATAAATTCTAATTTACAGAGGAAATTCTCTCCACTATGACAGCTAAGAACTGCTGCAGGGGTGAAATAAAGGCAAAACTATGTGTATTAGGTGTCCTGCAATGACCCATACATGTTGTACACCCTGTGCAGCTTGGATTAAAAAAAGAAAAAAAGGTAAAGGTTTGTTGTGATTAGCTTACTTTTTTGTTTACATAGAAAGAGGGTAAACTGTTTTTCCCACAGACATTACTTACTGAGCGGCACCCGCCACGTAGCGAAGGAAAGCCCCAGGCTTCCTCTTGGCTGTACCATGTGAGCCAATGAGGAGCCTAGGGCCTTCCTACGCTCTGAGTCACACTGTAAGTGTGTTGCGGGAGACAAGACTGCAGGGAATCCTGCTTATTTTCATACAGCCAAGTGCTGCGAGACACAGCCCATATGTACAATACACCACATGTCTTTTGTTTAAATCCTGAGACAATCCCACAGAATCTGGGATGGTTGGGAGGTGAACGGTAGAGCATCAAGGAGCATTACCACAACACCTTGGTGTGAAAGATTCCTTATTGCAATCTTTCAATAAAATAATACCTGCCACAAAGGACCTTTTGTAGATGCTTCCTATTATAGGATGACAACACTGTCTCAGTCTCCCAGTTGTGCTCTTGTGTTTACACCCTGTCACACAGGTGTCTAATGGAAACTACAAGTGGCTGTTTCAACCCACTTAGCGCAGGCTTGGTCTATTATTGTTACCAGACAACCTGCCTTAAGAAGTGCATTATGCCATTGCTGGAATGCAGGCATGGTGATGGGAAGTGGCTGTCATAAGTCTGCAGGAGATTAGCTTCAATGATATACAACAATGGATGAACAAATAAGAAAACAGATATTATATTTCAAAAATATATTTTTTATTCAGATAGAATTAGGAAAAGGAAAGCTGGCAATACACTGATCAAAATGTGGCTTTAAATACAAGAAGGGATTTTACTCGCTTTGGAAAATGCAGCTTGGCATTGTATGCTATTATGAAGTCTACGATCTACCAGAACACAGATTCTTCTCCACCATTGATACCCCCAGTTGTACTCCCTGTAGTATGTACGATGCATGCATAACTTTACATTTAACAACATTAAACCTCATTTGCCACATAGTTGCCCAATTAGACAGTGTATTGAGGTTTGCTCGAAAATTGGAGACATTATGTAAGGATGTTATTCCATTGCATAGTTTGGTGTCACCTGCAAAGACTGAAATGGTACCTTTGATCCTAGACCCTATATCATTTATAAATATAAATTATATAAGTAAGGATCCCAATACTGAACCTTGGGGTACACCACTAATACCCTTACACTATTCAGAGTATGAATTATGAACCCCTACTCTCTGAATACAGTCTTTTAGACAGTTTTCTATCCATTTACGAACGGATTATTCCAAACCTTTACCTTACACATTAGACATGTGTGGGGAACAGTGTCAAAAACTTTTTGCAAAATCCAAACATACTCTATCCATAGCCACTCCTTTAAAGTTTTGGGCCACATCCCCATAAAAAGTGACACACGGACACAAACCCCAGCACAATAATTAAAAATAAAAAAAAGAATAAAAAGCTTCTATTACAAATGGTCTTGCACAAACTGTGGAAGAGTGCTTGGCACAAAATGTAGAAGGATTTAAAAATGCGTTACGTACAGGGTGCAAGGTTCAGGTGTGTGTTACGTACAGAGTGCAAGGTTCAGGAGTGTGCTACGTACAGAGTGCAAGGTTCAGGAGTGCGCTACGTACAGAGTGCAAGGTTCAGGAGTGCGCTACGTACAGAGTGCAAGGTTCAGAAGTGCATTACGTACAGAGTGCAAGGTTCAGGAGTGCGTTATGTACAGAGTGTTAGGTTCAGGAGTGTGTTACATACAGATTGCAAGGTTCAGGAGTGCTTTATGTACAGAGTGCAAGATTCAGGAGTGTGTTATGTATAGAGTGCAGGATTCAGGAGTATGTTTCATACAGAGTGCAAGGTTCAGGAGTACGTTGTGTACAGAGTGCAAGGTTCAGGAGTGCGTTATGTACAGAGTGCAAGGTTCAGTAGTGTGCTACATACAGAGTGCAAGGTTCAGGAGTGCATTATCTACAGAATCCAAGGTTCAGGAGTGCGTTATCTACAGAGTGAAAAGTTCAGAAGTGTGTTATATACAGAGTGCATGGTTCAGTTGTGCGCTATGTACAGAGTCCAAGGTTCAGGAGTGTGTTGGGTACAGAGTGCAAGGTTCAGTTGTGCGCTATGTACAGAGTCCAAGGTTCAGGAGTGTGTTGTGTACAGAGTGCAAGGTTCAGGACTGCGTTAAGTACAGAGTGCAAGGCTCAGTAGTGCGTTAAGTACAGAGTGCAAGGTTCAGGAGTGTGTTATGTACAGAGTGCTAGGTTCAGGAGTGTGTTACGTACAGATTGCAAGGTTCAGGAGTGCTTTACATACAAAGTGCAAGATTCAGGAGTGTGTTATGTATAGAGTGCAGGATTCAGGAGTATGTTTCATACAGAGTGCAAGGTTCAGGAGTGCGTTATGTACAGAGTGCAAGCTTCAGGAGTGCGTTACGTACAGAGTGCAAGGTTCAAGAGTGCGTTATGTACAGAGTGCAAGGTTTAGGAGTGCGATATGTACAGAGTGCAAGGTTCAGGAGTATTTTGGATATAGATAGCAAGGTTCAGGAGTGTGTTATGTACAGACTGCAAGGTTCAGGAGTGTGCTATGTACAGACTTCAAGGTTCAGGAGTGCGTTACGTATGGAGTGCAGGATTCAGGAGTATGTTTCATACAGAGTGCAGGGTTCAGGAGTGTGTTACGTATAGAGTGCAAAGTTCAGGAGTGCGTTACGTATAGAGTGCAGGGTTCAGGAGTGCGTTATGCACAGATTGCAAAGTACAGGAGTGCGCTACATACAGAGTGCAAGGTTCAGGAGTGCGCTACATACAGAGTGCAAGTTTCAGGAGTGCGCTACGTACAGAGTGCAAGGTTCAGGAGTGCGCTACGTACAGAGTGCAAGGTTCAGGAGTGCATTACGTACAGAGTGCAAGGTTCAGGAGTGCGTTATGTACAGAGTGTTAGGTTCAGGAGTGTGTTACATACAGATTGCAAGGTTCAGGAGTGCTTTATGTACAGAGTGCAAGATTCAGGAGTGTGTTATGTATAGAGTGCAGGATTCAGGAGTATGTTTCATACAGAGTGCAAGGTTCAGGAGTACGTTGTGTACAGAGTGCAAGGTTCAGGAGTGCGTTATGTACAGAATGCAAGGTTCAGGAGTGCATTATCTACAGAGTGCAAAGTTCAGGAGTGTGTTATATACATAGTGCATGGTTCAGGAGTGCATTATCTACAGAGTGCAAGGTTTAGGAGTGCGTTATGTACATAGTGCAGGGTTCAGGAGTTCGCTATGTACAGAGTGCAGGGTTCAGGAGTGCGTTACGTACAGGGTGCAAGGTTCAGTTGTGCGCTATGTACAGAGTGCAAGGTTCAGGAGTGTGTTGTGAACTGAGTGCAAGGTTTAGGAGTGCATTATGTGCAGAGTGCAAGGTTCAGTAGTGCGTTAAGTACAGAGTGCAAGGTTCAGTAGTGCGTTAAGTACAGAGTGAAAGGTTTAGTAGTGCGCTATGTACAGAGTGCAAGCTTCAGGAGTGCATTACGTACAGAGTGCAAGGTTCAGGAGTGCACTACGTACAGAGTGCAAGGTTCAGGAGTGCGCTACATACAGAGTGCAAGGTTCAGGAGTGCGCTACGTACAGAGTGCAAGGTTCAGGAGTGCGCTACGTACAGAGTGCAAGGTTCAGGAGTGCGCTACGTATCTTGTGCAAGGTTTAGGAGTGAGCTACGTACAGAGTGCAAGGTTCAGGAGTGCGTTATCTACAGAGTGAAAAGTTCAGGAGTGTGTTATCTACAGAGTGCATGGTTCAGGAGTGCGTTATATACAGAGTGCATGGTTCAGGAGTGCGTTATCTACAGAGTGCAAGGTTCAGGAGTGTGTTACGTACAGAGTGCAAGGTTCAGTTGTGCGCTATGTACAGAGTGCAAGGTTCAGGAGCGTGTTGTGTACAGAGTGCAAGGTTCAGGAGTGTGTTGTGTACAGAGTGCAAGGTTCAGGAGTGTGTTGTGTACAGAGTGCAAGGTTCAGGAGTGCGTTAAGTACAGAGTGCAAAGTTCAGGAGTGCTTTACATACAGAGTGCAAGATTCAGGAGTGTGTTATGTACAGAGTGCAAGCTTCAGGAGTGCGTTACATACAGAGTGCAAGGTTCAGGAGTATTTTGGATATAGGTAGCAAGGTTCAGGAGTGTGTTATGTACAGGCTGCAAGGTTCAGGAGTGCGCTATGTACAGACTTCAAGGTTCAGGAGTGCGTTACGTATGGAGTGCAGGATTCAGGAGTATGTTTCATATAGAGTGCAGGGTTCAGGAGTGCGTTACGTATAGAGTGCAGGGTTCAGGAGTGCGTCACGTATAGAGTGCAGGGTTCAGGAGTGCGTTATGCACAGATTGCAAGGTACAGGAGTGCGCTACATACAGAGTGCAAGGTTCAGGAGTGCGTTACGTACAGAGTGCAAGGTTCAGGAGTGCGTTACGTACAGAGTGCAAGGTTCAGGAGTGCGTTACGTACAGAGTGCAAGGTTCAGGAGTGCATTTAGTACAGAGTGCAAGGTTCAGGAGTGTGTTACGTACAGAGTTCAAGGTTCAGGAGTGCATTATCTACAGAATGCAAGGTTTAGGAGTGCATTATCTACAGAGTGCAAAGTTCAGGAGTGTGTTATATACATAGTGCATGGTTCAGGAGTGCATTATCTACAGAGTGCAAGGTTTAGGAGTGCGTTATGTACATAGTGCAGGGTTCAGGAGTTCGTTATGTACAGAGTGCAGGGTTCAGGAGTGCGTTACGTACAGAGTGCAAGGTTCAGTTGTGCGCTATGTACAGAGTGCAAGGTTCAACAGTGCCCCTAGAAGCGGGGATGAGCCTGCAAAGTTCTTCTATCCTCGCTGGGATGTCTTAACGTCGGAACGCACGGGGTTGCTAGCATCCTTCCTGGCTGACGGCACCCCCACCCAGGTGGGAGGTCTCCCGTGTCTGAGCGGTGCCCGTGTTCGTGGTATGGTGAGTACTACTACCCCTCTGTCCCTGGGAACACAAGCCAAGGAGTCGTCAACAGCCGGACAGCACGGGTACAGGAACGTGAGACAGGAGAGGAGTCAGGATACAAGCCGAAGTCGGTACACAGTCTGGCAGCGAGGTACAAAAGCATAAGGCAAGAGCAGGGTCAGACACAAGCCGAGGTCACAGGTAGGCAGGCAGGAATCCAGAGGAGAGTCAAGGGCAAGCCGGGTCGGTATAACAGGTAATCCAGAAGCAGGTCAGGGCACAGGTAAACAGGAACAAGCTGAAAGACCACTCAGCAATATGCTCCTGTCACCGCTCAGCATAAATAGGCCGTTTGGCGCCAATTACGTGCGCACGTTGCATACGCGCAAGCTCATACGCACATTTCTACCTGCGTGCCTGGGCATGCGCACAAACGTCTGTTTGGGTCAAGCTGAGCGTCTCTTACAGGCCCTGAAATTGGGTCCGTTTTTTCCTTGTCCCGAGGAGTTTCAGGAAATGGTAAATGACCAATGGCGTCGCATTTAAGCAGACGCTGGTAGTACCTAAGAGATTTAATTACCGTTATCCCTTTGCGGATTCGGTTGATACTCACTGGACTGTGGTTCCTAAAGTGGACCACACTGTTTCCAGACTGAATAAATCCACCTTGATGCCCGTGGAAGACTCCCCGGTGTTTAAGGACCCGGCAGACAGACGGGTGGAAACGCTTTCCTGCCACATGTATATGGTGGCGGGTTCCCTGCTGAAACTGGTGTTCGCCTCAGTGATGGTCTCTCAGACTATCGCAGAATGGGCCAAGGTGCTTAGGTGCACTCTGGTAGCAGAGTCGGTTTCTGCTGCTACGCTGGACATGTTGGATCAAATGGCACAGGCCTTGATGTACCTGTGTGATGCGGCTTTTGGACGAGGCTTCTTTGGACGTGGCTCCTTTGGTCGCATGTCTATCTGCAGTCGGGATTGCAATCCGCCACATTATTTGGCTGAAAAGCTGGTCGGCCGACCACGCTTCTAAGAAGACAGTGTCTGACATCCCTTATGCGGGGGATTGTCTTTTTGGTGACTCTCTGGATGAGCTGATTAAGGGGCTTACTGGGGGTAAGTGTACTCTCTTACCAATGTGGTGTGGGGGTGGAGGGACGAGAATATCCCTCCTGGAATGGTTGCAATGAAGGGGGCTCACAGGGATATTAGTGCAGACAAAAAAGACTTTATTGGTGAAGATGCACACACAAAAAAAGACATAAAAATCTCATCAATAAAAAGGTGTGGAAACTCATCAGGTAAACTAATTGACCCTGAAGACCCCTGCGGGTGTCAGGATGACACAGACAGCAAATAAACACGCTAATGTCCCCGCCCACCCAGTCCCATATAGGCACTGTTGTATACAGGCTTAGTGTGATTGGTCTGAATGGGACCTTGTATCACTCTAAAAGCCCGAGCAACTGTGCTGTAGGCCAGGCAGAAAATTAATGGGTGCCCTAAGGAGAGAACACCTGGGCATGCCCGTCCAGTAATTGGAACCAGTATGATGAATAGCTGAGTGTGTGACGGAATGTCATCAAATGTCACCTGGGCATCACATATGTAAGACAAGGTGTAGCATCATAGTCTCATGAAGTATAAAACAAAGGGCATACTTCCAATGGTGAAAGTCTCATCTCCTGGCCGGAAACCTCCGGAGGGACCTGGCCCCGTGGGGCAGTGCAAGGTGAGGTGTACTGGAGGAATCGTGGCTTAACCAGCCGTGTTGCTTAAACAGCAATATTGGTAAAGGGTAGTCTCCAAGATGAGATCCCCAGAATTGGGGAGGGGACTGCAAGGTTGCCCCTTGTGGCGGCTGATCGCCGGAGATCTAAGCTTGCTGGCTAAATGTTCAGGGTATGGCAGTGCTGGGACATCACATAAGTTTGTGATGATATATCTGCATCAAGGGATTCCCAGTCGGACCTATGGCAGGAGTTGCTGGGGGTTCCGGGGGTGTGGTGTAACGACCTTGTTAAACTGGCAATCCAGTTTGGTAATCCAATGTAAATGTAGGAAAGTTTTGGTCTTACCGGACATCCCCGTTCTCATCCTGTAGTCAGAGATGGAAGTACCTCACTCCGCACTCAGGTCTCAGTCTCAGTCAGGGATGGTAGATGCAGATAATATCTTGTCCGGCTGTCCGAAGGACTTGTTCCTGCCAATCGCTGATAGCTTTCACCGCAAGGGAGCTGTAGAGACTCGAATCCGCTTCCGGATGTATTCCCGGTACTCTTTCCGGGTCGCGGTGAGGGTGTTCAGCCAGCCAAGCGTGATCTCGTGCTGGTGACGAAAGGTGGGTGGGGCGTCAGCGTGTGATGTTGACGCGTTTCGCGTGCTTGCGCACGCTTCCTCAGGACATCATCACGTTCTCCGGGTATTGTTTATATAGACTGTATCCGTGGTTACATCAATCAACAATTAGGTGCTCCAGGAGACGTCCGGACTGAGGCCATCTAGTGGTGTTAGCATGGTACTTCTACCTGAGTACCGTTGCAGTGCAATATAGTTTTGTTCCCGATGTCGGTCGCAACTGACCATTAAAAGCCTGGCGGTAAATGGTTGTGAAAGTCAGTGCAGGGGGGTAAAAGGCCTCCCATGTCACTGAACCTGAGTCTAAGTGACGTGAGTCCTGCTTGATTAGTGCAATGAATAAGGACATAAATATAACAAAGGTAAATAAAACCATTTAGTGTATAGATAATCAAACATTTAAGCAAAATACATATCCCCTATATGGGCTAGCATGAGCAGGGCTACAACTATGGTGCAGAGCATGGCCATCGTGGCAGAGTGCTATATTAAGCACTCTGCTCTTTGGCCTATTCTATTCTGGTTATTGGGTATTGGATACTCGATTACTGTAATATGAATACTAGTATCGAGATTAAAAACAACTGGTGATATGGATCAATCTGGCAGACACGTGTGGCAGTATGAGTTATAAATTGGTGTTGGAATAATTATCCAGTATAAGTACTGCTGGTCTGAAAGATAGGCAGACAACAACTGATTAGGAATGGGTTTAGACATATCAAGGAAACTGTGTAAAAAACAGTATATGTTTAGAAAACAAAAAAGGAGAGCCCACATCAGGGACTGCAAAGTATCACAAAATCAAGGAATAATTGAAAGATTAATTGAATGAGTTAATATATATTCCTTTGGGAAATGAAGCAAGGGCAGAAGATTGCACATACCTTGATATTAAACCAGATTAGAATGGCAACGTCCTCTCCACACTACAGCCAGCAAACAAGACGCTGGTTGAGTGTTGGGAGAGGTGCACTATATACGTGCTGGCCAATAGATTGGAATGCAATTCAGCTGGCTTCACAGGGAGGACTCCCTGGAGCGCTCTGATGCCGGGCCCGTCCCCGTACGTCACGCAGCAGCGTGACGTGGTGTGGGCGGAGCCGGCACTTGCGCTCCACCGGCACGGAGATCGCAACCGGAAGTGGAGAGGAACCACCGCGGCTGCTCATTGGTCACCACTGGACCAAACAGGGAACAGGGTGGATGGCAAGAAGACCAAAGAGACACACCGCTAGCCGCGGTGTGTGTCTCACCGTGCCGTGATGCACAGAGAGAAAGGGGGAAATCACAGTCCGGAACAAAACAAGCTGGGAAATAAGAAATAGACTAATGAATTAATAAATTGAATGTTGATGCTTCATGTACCGATGTCAAGGAGAGACAACGGAGGAGGGGGAAATTACGTACTATATGCCAGTTAACAGCCACATGTTGCCAGATAAGGAATCGATCACCAGGTGTAATTGAAATGTTAGTCACTGGCAATGAACAACCATATATTTTCAAAAGATGTTCAAAGGGAAGGGGAAAAGGGAGGAAAAAACCAAAATGTAATGCATATAGTGCAATCAATATATGGGTATGCAAAAAGCAATAATAATAATGTAAGATAACATAATGTACATATTTGAAAAACAAATACTAAATAAATTGGTGCAACAAAACAAGGTTGTGGTAAAACAGTCAAAAAATGACATAGTAGTAGTACAGTATATGGAATTGCATACAACCAATCAAAAAAATATATATGACAGGAATGCAACAGGCATGAGGCAAAGGAAAGAATGGATACAGATAGAGGTTGCAATAGATACAGAATAAACAAAAATAATGTGGGAGATAACATGTATGGAATTAACAGGTATGGAAAAATACTGTATTTTAGGTTTCCATCCCTCCGGAATTAAAACCTTCCAGATATGGTTTAAATGATAAGGTCCCATTAAGTCCCGGTGGTTCAGTGGCCTTTAAAAGATAAATCAACCTAAGCTCAAGCTGGAGGAGGGCCTTATTCCAGTTCCCTCCTCTAGGGCCAGGGTGGATTCGATCTAGGATTAAAAACTTAATCCTAGGCATTTTACCTGCATGTACCGTGGCCACATGCCTACCCAAGGGTAGATCTGGGTCTGATTTTCGCATGCTCAGAATGTGGCGGTATGCACGTCGCCAAAATTCTTGTTTGGTTTTACCAATGTAGAAACATTGGCAAGTGCAAAGCAAAAGATAGACTACGCCAACAGTCCAGCAATTAGCAAAATGTTTTGCTTTATGGATGTTTCCATTGGGAAGTACAGGACATTTATGTGTAAGCATGTAGCCACAGTATTTGCAACTGCCACACATATAAGTCCCCTTGTATTTGCAGCAAGTGGACGATGAGGTGTCAGTGAATTCACTACGAACAATCTTGTCTCTTAAGGCTGGGGTCCTTTTGAAAGTGAAATTAGGGGAATCAGACACATATTGGCCAAGCACTGGATCTGAGGACAGGAGATGCCAGTGCCTGGACACAATGCGTCTTACCTTGTGGTGTTGCTGCATATAGGGGGTGATAATCCTTAGGGTGTCCTTGGTGTCAGATGTATTAGCTGTTTTTAGGGGCCAATAATGTTTCCCTATCACTTAACAGAGCTCTCTGGTAGGCTTGTTTTAGAGATTTATTAGAATAGCCTCTGTGTTGGAGTCGTTTTTGAAGTGCATTGGCAGCCTCTTGAAAAGATTTAAGGTTAGAACAATTTCGTCTGAGCCTCAAGTACTGGCTAGTGGGAATGGACCGAAGTAAGGGAGTAGGATGGAAACTAGACCCATGCAGGATGGTATTTCCCGCTGTGGGCTTACGAAAAAGATTACTCTGAAGGGTACCATTCTCACTACGTGTGATTTCAACATCCAAAAAGGTGATATGTTGAGAATCAAAATTCATGGTAAATGAAAGATTGAAATCGTTTTTATTAATGTGGGCCAAGCAAGCTTCAAGGGATTCCAAGGGGCCATCCCAGATAAGGTGAGTTTCCTTGCGACTGGTGAGTGTCTTTGCGACTGGTGAGTATCCTTGCGACTGGGAGCATCCTTGCGACTGGTGAGTATCTAGCGACTGGTGAGCATCCTTGCGACTGGTGAGTATCTAGCGACTGGTGAGCATCTTACCACTGGTGAGTATCTATCGACTGGTGAGCGTCCTTGCGACTGGTGAGTGTCCCTGCGACTGGTGAGTGTCTTTGCGACTGGTGAGTGTCTTTGCGACTGGTGAGTGTCTTGCGACTGGTGAGTGTCCTTGCGACTGGTGAGCGTCCTTGCGACTGGTGAGCGTCCGTGCGACTGGTGAGTGTCCGTGTGACTGGTGAGTGTCCGTGCGACTGGTGAGTGTCCTTGCGACTGTGAGTGTGGTGCGACTGACTGGGCTGTGCAACTGAGTGTTGGGCAACTGAGAGTGATGTGCAACTGACCGGCTGTGCGATTGTGAGTGTGGTGCAACTAAATCGGGCTGTGAGACTGTGAGTGTGTGCGACAGGAGTGTTGTGCGACTGACCGGGTGGTGCGACTGGGAGTGTCGTGAGACTGACCGGGCTGTGAGATTGTGAGTGTTGTGCAAATGAGTGTCAAGTGAGTGTAGCGGAACACCAGAGGGTGAGAAGGTAGCGTTAGGAAGCCAGGAAATAGCCACATAGGATAGACTTAAATTACTGAATCCCCATTAGATTAGATAGTAGGTACAATGCCCGGCGGGTGTGGAGATGCGACTCGGTGTACATCTTGTAATATGTATGCGTTCCTCAGACATGTGATCGAGGGCGAATACAAATGCGCAAAATGTAAGCACGTTGCTTCCCTGGAAGCTCAGGTCCTGAATCTAGGGAAGCAGCTGGCAACACTGAGACGAATGTCCATGCCGGAGGAGAGCCAGGATCGTACCAGTCAGGTGCAGGCAGGGGTCTGCACAGATGTGGGCGGAGTATCGGAGGTGCAGGCATCAGAGCAGTTTAGAGGGGTGACAGTTAGGAGGGGTAGAAGGGGACAAGGCAAGGAGGCTGATCCTGGGCTGGAGCACCCCAATAGATACGCCCCGTTGTGTGATGTTGGGGAAACCAGTCAGGGACCAGCATTGCTGGAGCAGAGGGACGCCCCTAGCTGCCAGGGGAAGAACTCCTCCAGTGAGGCTGGGAGAAAGGGAAAGGAAAGACAGGTGCTGGTGGTAGGGGACTCAATTATTAGAAGGACAGACAGTGTAATCTGTGACAAAGACCGTGTGTGCCGAACAGTCTGTTGTTTGCCGGGCGCTCGGGTTCGGCACATTGCGGATCGGATGGACAGATTATTGGGTGGGGCTGGGGAAGACCCAGCTGTCATGGTACACGTGGGTACCAATGACATAGGCAGAGGAAGACGGAGAGTTCTAAACGATTTCAGGGACTTAGGCGCTAAGTTGAGGACTAGGACCTCCAAGGTAGTATTTTCCGAAATACTACCTTTACCTCGAGCCACACCAGAGAGGCAGCGGGAGATTAGGGAAGTTAACGAGTGGCTGAGGAGCTGGTATAGTAAGGAGGGTTTCGGGTTCCTGGAGAACTGGGCTGACTTCTCAGTCGGTCACTGGCTCTTTGGTAGGGACGGATTGCACCTAAATGGGGTGGGTGCAGCCGTACTGGGTGAGAGGATGGCCAAAAAGTTAGAGGGGCTTTTAAACTAGGGAATGGGGGGGAGGTTACAGATGTAGAATTTGCCTGTGGAAAGCAAGTTTCAGAGGGCAGAAATGGGGGCATTAGCGGTAGGGTGTTCGGAGCTCCTATACCCAGGGTGGGTATGGGGAAAAATCAAGAGAGCAGCCTAAAAACATCAAATGAGGATAAATGTAACCGATCAAAATTAAGAGGTTTGTATACCAATGCCAGAAGCCTGGCCAACAAGATGGGAGAACTGGAGCTGCTGATGTTTGAGGAGGACTTAGATTTTGTGGGGATAACTGAGACTTGGTTTGACAGCTCTCATGATTGGATGGCGACCATTTAGGGGTATTCCCTTTATCGCAGAGATAGAGAGGGTAAAAAAAGGGGGAGGGGTATGTCTGTATATTAAGAACAGCATACAGGTAAATATGAGGGATGATATTAATAATGGAGCTATGGATGAGGCAGAATCCCTATGGGTAGAGCTTCAAAGGGATGGCACGGCGGGGAAGTTAATATTGGGCGTATGCTATAGGCCCCCCAACCAGAGGGAGGAGGGTGAGGCGGCCCTCCTTTTACAGATTGGATTGGCAGCAAGGATGGGAAATGTCATTATAATGGGGGACTTTAATTATCCAGATATAGACTGGGCAGAAGGAACCGCACACTCAACCAAGGCTAGGCAGTTCCTAAATGTTTTGCAGGACAATTTTATGGGTCAGATGGTGAATGCACCGACAAGAAACAATGCGGTACTTGACCTACTGATTACCAACGATACAGACCTGATCACGGATATAGAAATACGGGACAACTTAGGAAACAGTGACCATAGGTCAATAAGTTTCAGTATTAATTACAGTAATAGGAAGCAGAGGGGTAATATAAGGACACTGAATTTCAAAAGAGCCAATTTCCCTAAACTGCGCTCGCTGCTAGAAAATATCAATTGGGATAGAACCCTGGAAACAAAGAACACGGAGGAAAAATGGGAGTGCTTCAAGAGCATACTAAACAGGGGGATTGGCCAGTGCATTCCAAAGGGAAATAAATTTAAAAGAGCAAAAATAAACCCTGGATGGCTAAACTCCAACATAAAAATGTATATTAGCGCTAAAGAAAAGGCCTTCAAAAAATACAAGACTGAGGGGTCATTGGCAGCATTTAAGCATTACAAAGAGTGTAATAAGAAATGTAAAGATGAAATCAGGGCGGCTAAAATAGAACACGAGAGACATATAGCGGAGGAGAGTAAAAAGAACCCCAAGAAGTTCTTTAAGTATATAAACAGTAAGAAAGCGAGGCCAGAACACATTGGCCCCATAAAAGATGATAAAGGAAATATGGCCACTGAGGACAGAGAAAAGGCGGAAGTGTTAAATAATTTCTTCTCTTCAGTCTTCACAAAAGAATCGGGGGGCTACACGAACCCAGCTTGTAAGGCCGATAATACACCTCAGGAAGTGCCGCCATGGTTAACAGAAGATAGACTTAGAGCTAAATTAGAGAAACTTAACATAAATAAATCCCCGGGACTGGATGGCTTGCACCCGAGAATTCTTAATGAGCTCAGCCAGGTGATTGCCAGACCATTATTCTTGATCTTTAAGGATAGTTTACAGATGGGTATGGTGCCAGCTGATTGGAAAAAAGCCAACGTGGTACCAATATTTAAGAAGGGGCCGAGATATATCCCGGGTAACTATAGGCCGGTCAGCCTAACATCTGTAGTCTGCAAAATTTTGGAGGGGATGTTAAGGGACCACATACAAGTCTTTAGTAATAAAAACGGTATTATAAGTAGTAATCAGCATGGATTCATGAAAAATCGTTCTTGCCAACATGAAGTGAGCAGCCACCTAGATAAAGGTAAGCCTGTGGATGTGGTGTATCTGGACTTTGCAAAGGCCTTTGACAATTGAGTGAGAGGACTGGGAAACAAGGATTTCGGGCACAAATGTTTTTTTAAAAACAAATTATTTTATTCAAAACATATTTAAAACCAAAGAAAAGTACAGGCATATAATTGTGTGTTAAGGACCAAACCAGACCCATAGATGGTCTATACTGTGGTGTATCTTAATACATACAGTTTAGAACAATGGTTTACATACATCTTAAAGTACAGAACAATTAGTAGTCATATCATTCTCAGGACTATTCACTCACGATCAGACAAAAACCACCGGCGGACACCAAAATAGACAAGGTGTCGGTCCGTGGGATCAACTGAGAGTGTGAATTAACTTCCACCATATAATATTTGACCTTTGCTCGACATGTTTCCCTTTCTTAGGAGAAAAGCTTCATCTGGAGCATATCATTTCGTTTGTCTGTGTAAAGAACAATACTGTTTAGACATGTTGCATGAAGATAACATTATTTATGATGTTTCATAATACCGTGTCCATTATTCCACTTAGTTAAAAATATACACATATATTGCATTTAAATAGGTCCTTATATTTTTTTGGTATAGATATATCAACACAATATATCATTGAGTCTTAAGTTGCGTCTAGCATCCAAGGAGGTATTCGGTTGGGGGAGATCAAGCGCCGGGGATTACCAAAAGCGAGGCATATGTGGGGACCCACCCCGTAATTACATTGTCACCAAGATATAAAAAGTGGTACATATGGTAAACAGAGGGGGGGACATACATACCTGTACAGTAATAGTCAGGCATAAATCTCAATTCCGTAGGGGAGTTTTTTAACGAAGAGGACTGTTGTGCGTTTGTGGAAAGCACCGTATTTTGGCACCTATATGAGCATGTAGTAGTGAGGGTAATCACTCCATATTTACTAGATAGATAAGAAAAAGGAATAGATGTTTTTTAAAAGGGACCAGTTAGTATATTAGTTCTATAATTATTATTGAAAGATCGAAAAAAAGAGTATGTGCTAGCCAAGAGGGCTGGAACATTCCAGGGTGACAAAGGAAAAAGGAAAAAGAAGAAAAAATAATAATATATATATATGTATACTGCATGCATGTGAGTAGAGTGCATAGATATCCACAGAGACCCAGTAGTTGTCCCAGAAAAGGGTGATTAAAGAATTCATATTGACTTAGTAAACAGAGATAGGTAATTAGACATATAATTGGAACAAGGTAACGAATCCATATATGGGAACTCTCCGTGCAGCAATGGGCCACTCATGGAGTATCCAACATCTTAATTTGTATTTTTAATATATATAAATATCCATGTGTATATAAATCCTTATACATAGGATGGAGTTAAATCTTAGGCATGGTATCAAGTTTGTACCCGAGTAAACGTTTTTATAATCCAGTGAGTGTAACCCAAATTGCATATGCACGGATGATTCCATCATGGAGTCAGAATGCATGCTGTATTAAACTAATAATAGCAAAAAGGAATGATGATAGGATATCATAGGATACAATAAATCCATCTGGGGTAAGAGAACCCGAGATATGGACATTCAGAACAGCTCACCAGACCTGGAGAGGACGGGAGCCTAATGCATGTAGCGTGTCCCTTATGGTTGTCTAAACGCTGTATAACAGGATGAAATTAAAGTAAGTATGTGAGTCCCAACAAAAGTAAAATAAACGTTAGTGCCACATGCTAAGGGTGAAGCTGTATCACTTACTCCGTGCCGCGCTATTCCAAACTTGCACACAGTCCTCGCCGGATGGGGTAATGCCGCCATACAGGGGTGTGTAGCCATCGCCCTTAAATGGTGTGGATCCCGGGCGGTTCGTCAGCAGACGTCACCGCCCCGGCCACTCCCCCCGGAACATAATTGGTTTACATTCAATGGGTCCCACTACCTCCAGGTGCAGGGCGTGGCCATGGGCACTTGTTGTGCCCCGGCCTACGCTAACCTGTACCTGGGGGGGTGGGAGCGACAAATAACATCTGATGAAAGTTTATCTCATTTCTTTTTACATGTAGCTATATGGTTTCGTTATATAGACGACATTTTTGTGGTCTGGACAGGTTCAAGATCATTACTAGAGAAATTCATTACTCAATTGAATATTAACAGCTTTAATTTAAAGCTAACTTCTACAATTGATAACTCGAGTGTAAATTTCCTTGACTTGACGGTGTCGAAACATACAGATGGACACCTCACGACCAATCTGTACAGAAAAGAGACGTCAGGAAATGTAATACTACATGCGTCCAGTGCACATCCAGGAGCACTCATACGTAGTATTCCATACGCCCAATATATACGCCTACGGTGCAATTGCACATCTGACAGGGACTTCAAAATCCAGGCCAACTTGTTGAGAGAACGCCTAACAGCTCGGGGATACAGTAAACGAATATTGAGAGCAGCTTTTAACAAAGCTTTTGCTCAAAATAGGAATAGTCTCATCTTTAGAGCCAAACCTCCGAATACACAGCCGACAGTTAAATTCATAACTAAATACTCTGCCCATGAAAATGTTTTGAGAGGGATTCTTGAGCGTAATTGGCATCTCCTTCGTGATGATCCAGTTATCAACAAATATGTGGCGGAATATCCCCAAATCGTATTTAGGAGAACAAGGTCCCTGCGGGACCAGTTAACAACCAGCCACTACCAACCTATTAGGAATAATACAACAACACGTAGGGGTACTTGTAAATGCCACCAATGCGCTCTTTGTCCCTGGATAGAGGAGAAAACTCAATATGTCTTGCCTAACGGTGAAACTTTTAGTCCCAAATTCCGGGCTGATTGTAGCACTCGAGGAGTTGTGTACATAATGCACTGTACCTGTGGTATGTTCTACATAGG